>NC_060185.1:34512832-34822416 GCF_021184085.1 Oncorhynchus gorbuscha
AGTAAAACTCAAGACGAAAACAAAACATGAAAAAACGTAATTCCACTCGTAGTGACGAGGACAGACTGGAGACTCGACCATTGACTGCAGGTTGCCTCGGAAGGCACCGACCGTAGCAGACTAAGGCACCTGCTACACGCAGCATCTGAAGGAGACAAGACACGACAGGGCGAGACAATGACACAGCACAGCGAACATCATACAAGGATCCGACAGGACAGAAACGGAAAACAAGGGAGAAATAGGGACTCTAATCAGAGGACAAGATAGGGGACAGGTGTGAAAAGACTAAATGAGAGAGTAGGAGAATGAGGAACAGCTGGGAGCAGGAACGGAACGATAGAGAGAGGAGAGAGAGGGAGGGGGAGAGAGAGGGATAGAAAAAAGGGAACGAACCTAATAAGACCAGCAGGGGGAAACGAACAGAAGGGAAAGCATAATGACAAGACAATATAAGACAAAACATGACAGTACCCCCCCTACTCACCGAGCGCCTCCTGGCGCACTCGAGGAGGAATCCTGGCGGCAACGGAGGAAATCATCAATCAGCGAACGGTCCAGCACGTCCCGAGATGGAACCCAACTCCTCTCCTCAGGACCGTAACCCTCCCAATCCACTAAGTATTGGTGACCACGTCCCCGAGAACGCATGTCCATGATCCTACGTACCTTGTAAATAGGTGCGCCCTCGACAAGGACGGGGGGGGGGGGAGGGAAGACGAACGGGGGTGCGAAGAAAGGGCTTGACACAGGAGACATGGAAGACAGGATGGACGCGACGAAGATGTCGCGGAAGAAGCAGTCGCACAGCGACAGGATTGACGACCTGGGAGACACGGAGCGGACCAATGAACCGCGGAGTCAACTTACGAGAAGCTGTCATAAGGGGAAGGTTACGAGTGGAAAGCCACACTCTCTGGCCGCAACAATACCTAGGACTCTTAATCCTACGTTTATTGGCGGCTCTCACAGTCTGCGCCCTGTAACGGCAAAGTGCAGACCTCACCCTCCTCCAGGTGCGCTCACAACGTTGGACAAACGCCTGAGCGGAGGGAACGCTGGACTCGGCGAGCTGGGACGAGAACAGAGGAGGCTGGTAACCCAGACTACTCTGAAACGGAGATAGCCCGGTAGCAGACGAAGGAAGCGAGTTGTGAGCGTATTCTGCCCAGGGGAGCTGTTCTGCCCAAGACGCAGGGTTTCTAAAAGAAAGGCTGCGTAGTATGCGACCAATCGTCTGATTGGCCCTTTCTGCTTGACCGTTAGACTGGGGATGAAAACCGGAAGAGAGACTGACGGAAGCACCAATCAAACGACAGAACTCCCTCCAAAACTGTGACGTGAATTGCGGACCTCTGTCTGAAACGGCGTCTAACGGGAGGCCATGAATTCTGAACACATTCTCGATGATGATCTGTGCCGTCTCCTTAGCGGAAGGAAGCTTAGCGAGGGGAATGAAATGTGCCGCCTTAGAGAACCTATCGACAACCGTAAGAATCACAGTCTTCCCCGCAGACGAAGGCAGACCGGTAATGAAGTCTAAGGCGATGTGAGACCATGGTCGAGAAGGAATGGGAAGCGGTCTGAGACGACCGGCAGGAGGAGAGTTACCTGACTTAGTCTGCGCGCAGTCCGAACAAGCAGCCACGAAACGGCGTGTGTCACGCTCCTGAGTAGGCCACCAAAAGCGCTGGCGAATAGAAGCAAGAGTACCTCGAACGCCGGGATGGCCAGCTAACTTGGCAGAGTGAGCCCACTGAAGAACAGCCAGACGAGTAGAAACAGGAACGAAAAGAAGGTTACTAGGACAAGCGCGGGCGACGCAGTGTGAGTGAGTGCTTGCTTAACCTGTCTCTCAATTCCCCAGACTGTCAACCCGACAACACGCCCATAAGGAAGAATCCCTCGGGATCAGTAGAAGCCACAGAAGAACTAAAGAGACGGGATAAGGCATCAGGCTTGGTGTTCTTATTACCCGGGCGATAAGAAATCACAAACTCGAAACGAGCGAAAAACAACGCCCAACGAGCTTGACGTGCATTAAGTCGTTTGGCAGAACGGATGTACTCAAGGTTCTTATGGTCAGTCCAAACGACAAAAGGAACGGTCGCCCCCTACAACCACTGTCGCCATTCGCCTAGGGCTAAGCGGATGGCGAGCAGTTCGCGGTTACCCACATCATAGTTGCGTTCCGATGGCGACAGGCGATGAGAAAAATAAGCGCAAGGATGAACCTTATCGTCAGACTGGAAGCGCTGGGATAGAATGGCTCCCACGCCCACCTCTGAAGCGTCAACCTCGACAATGAATTGTTTAGTGACGTCAGGAGTAACGAGGATAGGAGCGGACGTAAAACGCTTCTTGAGGAGATCAAAAGCTCCCTGGGCGGAACCGGACCACTTAAAGCACGTCTTGACAGAAGTAAGAGCTGTGAGAGGGGCAGCAACTTGACAGAAATTACGAATGAAACGCCGATAGAAATTAGCGAAACCGAGAAAACGCTGCAACTCGACACGTGACCTTGGAACGGGCCAATCACTGACAGCCTGGACCTTAGCGGGATCCATCTGAATGCCTTCAGCGGAAATAACAGAACCGAGAAAAGTGACGGAGGAGACATGAAAGGCACACTTCTCAGCCTTCACGTAGAGACAATTCTCTAAAAGGCGCTGGAGTACACGTTGAACGTGCTGAACATGAATCTCGAGTGACGGTGAAAAAATCAGAATATCGTCAAGGTAGACAAAAACAAAGATGTTCAGCATGTCTCTCAGTACATCATTAACTAATGCCTGAAAAACAGCTGGAGCATTAGCGAGACCAAACGGCAGAACCCGGTACTCAAAATGCCCTAACGGAGTGTTAAACGCCGTTTTCCACTCGTCCCCTCTCTGATGCGCACGAGATGGTAAGCATTACGAAGGTCCAACTTAGTAAAGAACCTGGCTCCCTGCAGAATCTCGAAGGCTGATGACATAAGGGGAAGCGGATAACGATTCTTAACCGTTATGTCATTCAGCCTCGATAATCCACGCAGGGGCGCAGAGTACCGTCCTTCTTCTTAACAAAAAAAAACCCCGCTCCGGCAGGAGAGGAAGAAGGCACTACGGTGCCGGCGTCAAGAGAAACAGACAAATAATCCTCGAGAGCCTTACGTTCGGGAGCCGACAGAGAGTATAGTCTTCCCCGAGGGGGAGTGGTCCCCGGAAGGAGATCAATACTACAATCATACGACCGGTGAGGAGGAAGGGAGTTGGCTCTGGACCGACTGAAGACCGTGCGCAGATCATGATATTCCTCCGGCACTCCTGTCAAATCACCAGGTTCCTGCTGAGAAGAGGGGACAGAAGAAACAGGAGGGATAGCAGACATTAAACACTTCACATGACAAGAAACGTTCCAGGATAGGATAGAATTACTAGACCAATTAATAGAAGGATTATGACATACTAGCCAGGGATGACCCAAAACAACAGGTGTAAAAGGTGAACGAAAAATCAAAAAGGAAATAGTCTCACTGTGGTTACCAGATACTGTGAGGGTTAAAGGTAGTGTCTCATATCTGATACTGGGGAGATGACTACCATCTAAGGCGAACATGGGCGTGGGCTTCCCTAACTCTCTGAGAGGAATGTCATGTTTCCGAGCCCATGCTTCGTCCATAAAACAACCCTCAGCCCCAGAGTCTATCAAGGCACTGCATGAAGCAGCCGAACCGGTCCAGCGTAGATGGACCGACATAGTAGTACAGGATCTTGATGGAGAGACCTGAGTAGTAGCGCTCACCAGTAGCCCTCCGCTTACTGATGAGCTGTGGCCTTTTTACTGGACATGAATTGACAAAATGTCCAGAAAAACCGCAATAGAGGCACAGGCGGTTGGTGATCCTCCGTTCCCTCTCCTTAGTCGAGATGCGAATACCTCCCAGCTGCATGGGCTCAGTCTCTGAGCTGGAGGAGGGAGATGGTTGCGATGCGGAGAGGGGGGAACACCGTTAACGCGAGCTCTCTTCCACGAGCTCGGTGACGAAGATCTACCCGTCGTTCTATGCGGATGGCGAGTGCAATCAAAGAGTCCACACTGGAAGGAACCTCCCGGGAGAGAATCTCATCCTTAACCTCTGTGTGGAGTCCCTCCAGAAAACGAGCGAGCAGCGCCGGCTCGTTCCAGTCACTAGAGGCAGCAAGAGTGCGAAACTCTATAGAGTAATCCGTTATGGATCGATCACCTTGACATAGGGAAGCCAGGGCCCTAGAAGCCTCCCTACCAAAAACTGAACGATCAAAAACCCGTATCATCTCCTCTTTAAAGTTCAGGTAATTGTTAGAACAATCAGCCCTTGCCTCCCAGATAACTGTGCCCCACTCTCGAGCCCGGCCAGTAAGGAGTGATATGACGTAAGCAACCCGAGCTCTCTCTTGAGTATGTGTTGGGTTGGAGAGAGAACACAATATCACACTGGGTGAGAAAGGAGCGGCACTCAGTGGGCTGCCCGGAGTAACAAGGTGGGTTATTAACCCTAGGTTCCGGAGACTCGGCAGACCAGGAAGTAGCTGGTGGCACGAGACGAAGACTCTGGAACTGTCCAGAGAGGTCGGAAACCTGAGCGGCCAGGGTCTCAACGGCATGACGAGCAGCAGACAATTCCTGCTCGTGTCTGCCGAGCATAGCTCCCTGGATCTCGACGGCAGTGTTACGAGAATCCGTAGTCGCTGGGTCCATTCTTGGTCGGATCCTTCTGTTATGCAGGTGAATGAGGACCCAAAAGCGACTTAGCGAAAACAGAGTCTTTATTCCAGTAAAACTCAAGACGAAAACAAAACATGAAAAAACTTAATTCCACTCGTAGTGACGAGGACAGACTGGAGACTCGACCATTGACTGCAGGTTGCCTCGGGAAGGCACCGACCGTAGCAGACTAAGGCACCTGCTACACGCAGCATCTGAAGGAGACAAGACACGACAGGGCGAGACAATGACACAGCACAGCGAACATCATACAAGGATCCGACAGGACAGAAACGGAAAACAAGGGGAGAAATAGGGACTCTAATCAGAGGACAAGATAGGGGACAGGTGTGAAAAGACTAAATGAGAGAGTAGGAGAATGAGGAACAGCTGGGAGCAGGAACGGAACGATAGAGAGAGGAGAGAGAGGGAGGGGGAGAGAGAGGGATAGAAAAAAGGGAACGAACCTAATAAGACCAGCAGGGGGAAACGAACAGAAGGGAAAGCATAATGACAAGACAATATAAGACAAAACATGACATATACAATATACTATACAGTATCAGTCAAAAGTATGGACACACCTACTCATTCAAGGGTTTTTCTTTATTTGGACTATTTTCTACATTGCAGAATAACACAAATGAAATAACATGACATGAAATAACACATATGGAATCATATAGTAAGCAAAAGTGTCAAACAAATCTACATATATTTTAGATTCTTCAAAGTAGCCACCCTTTGCCTTTATGACAGCTTTGCACACTCTTGGCATTCTCTCAACCAGCTTCATGAGGAATGCTTTCCCAAAGGTCTTGAAGGGATCCCACATTTGCTGAGCACTTGTTGGCTGCTTTTCCTTCACTCTGCAGTTCAACTCATCCCAAACCATCTCAATTGGTTGAGGTCGGGTGATTGTGGAGGCCAGGTAGTACTCCATCACTCTCCTTCTTGGTCAAATAGCCCTTAAACAGCCTGGAGGTGTGTTGGGTCATTGTCCTGTTGAAAAATAAATTATAGTCCCACTAAGTGCAAACCAGATGGGATGGCGGACCACTCCAGAATGCTGTGGTAGCCATGCTGGTTAAGTGTGCCTTGAATTCTAAATCAATCACAGACAGTGTCACCAGCAAAGCACCCCCACACCATCATACCTCCTCCTCAATGCTTCACAGTGGGAACCACACATGCGGTGATCATCCGTTCACCTGCTCTGCGTCTCACAAAGAGCCAGCGGTTGGAACCAAAAATCTCAAATTTCGACTCATCAGACCAAAGGACAGATTTCCACTGGTCTAGTGTCCATTGCTCGTGTTTCTTGGCCCAAGCAAGTCTCTTCTTATTATTGGTGTCATTTAACAATGGTTCCTTTAGCAATTCGACCATGAAGGCCTGATTCACACAGTCTCCTCTGAACAGTTGATGTTGTGATGTGTCTGTTACTTGAACACTGTGAAGAATTTATTTGGGCTACAATCTGAGGTGCAGTTAACTCAAATGAACTTATCCTCTGCAACAGCGGTAACTCTGGGTCTTCCTTTCCCCTGGCGGTGAGAGCCAGTTTCATCATAGCGCTTGATCGTTTTTACAACTGCACTTGAATAAACTTTTTAAAAGTTCTTAATATTTTTGATTGACTGACCTTCATGTTTTAAAATAATGATGGATTGTCGTTTCTCTTCGCTTATTTGAGGTCTTCTTGCCATAATACGGAGTTGGTCTTTTACCAAATAGGGCTATCTTCTGCATACCACGTAAGGACCTTGTCACAACACAACTGATTGGCTAAAAATACATTTAGAAGGAAAGAAAATCCACAAATTAACAAGACACACCTGTAAATTGAAATGCATTCCAGGTGACTACCCAGTGAAGCTGATTGAGAGAATGCAAAGAGTGTGCAAAGCTGTCATCAAGGCAAAGAGTGGATACTTTAACGAATTTCAAATATAAAATGTATTTTGATTTGTTTAACACCTTTTTGGTTACTACCTGATTCCATATGTGTTATTTCATAGTTTGGATGCCTTCAGTATTAGTCTACAATGTAGAATAGTTCAAATAAAGAAAACCTTTTGAATTAGTAGGTGTCCCCAACACACAATACCCCATAAAGATAAAGCAAAAACTGTTTTTTTTAAATAAAAATAAAAAACTGAAATACCACATTTACATAAGTATTCAGACCCTTTACTCAGTACTTTGTTGAAGCACCTTGGACAGAGATTACAGCCTTGAGTCTTCTTGTGTATGACGCTACAAGCTTGAGACACCTGTATTTGGGAAGATTCTCCCATTCTTCTCTACAGATCCCCTCAAGCTCTTACACGTTGGATGTTGTAGCGTCGCTGCAGAGTTTTTTTCAGGTCTCTCCAGAGATGTTCGATCAGGTTCAAGTCTGGGCTCTGGCTGGGCCACTCAAGGACGTTCAGAGACTTGTCCCGAAGCCACTCCTGCATTGTCTTAGTAGTGTGCTTAGGGTCATTGTCCTGTTGGAATGTTGAACTGTCGTCCCCAGTCTGATGTCCTGAGTGCTCTGGAGCAGGTTTTCATCAAGGATCTCTATGTACTTTGCTCCGCTCATCTTTCTCTCGATCCTGAATAGTCTCCCAGTCACTGCCGCTGAAAAACATCCTCACAACATGATGCTGCCACCACCATGCCTCATTGTAGGGATGGTGCCAGGTTTCCTCCAGACGCTTAACATTCAGGCCAAAGAATTCAATCTTGGTTTCATCGGACCAGAGAATCCTGTTTCTCATGGTCTGAGAGTCCTTTAGATGCTTTTTGGCAAACTCCAAGTGGGCTGTCATGTGCCTTTTACTAAGGAGTGCTGCAGAGATGTTTGTCCTTCTGGGAGATCCTTTCAGAATAACAAACATCTCCACAGAGGAACTCTGGGAGCCCTGTCAGAGTGACTATCAGGTTATTGGACACCTTCCTGATCAAGGCCCTTCTCCCCAGATTGCCCAGTTTAGCCGGGCGGCCAGCTCTAGGAAGAGGCTTGGTGGTTCCAAACTTCTTCCATTTAAGAATGATGGAGGCCATTGTGTTCTTGGGGACCTTCAATGCTGCAGAATGTTTTGGGGTACCCGTCCCCAGATCTGTGCATCAACACAATCCTGTCTCTGAGCTATACAGACAATTCCTTCAGGCTCATGGTTTGGTTTTTACTCTTACAGGCACTGTCAACTGTGGGACCTTATACAAATCATGTCCAATCAATTGCATTTACCAAAGGTGGACTCCAATCAAGTTGTAGAAACATCTCAAGGATGGTCAATGGAAACAGGATGCACCTGAGCTCAATTTCGAGTCTCATAGCAAAGGGTCTGAAAACTTTTTGAAATAAAGTATGTTTAAATAAAAAAATTATACATTTGCAAAAATGTGTAAAAACCTGTTTTCACCTTGTCATTATGGGGTATTGTGTGTAGATTGATGAGGAAAAACATTTATTTAATCCATTTTAGAATTAGGCCGTAAATTTCCAAATGAACTGTATGTATGTATGTATATAAATATATATTAACATGACTGGGAATACACATATGCATCTGATACTTTTTAAAGGTTTGAATATGCACCTTTCCAAACCTTTAAAAAAATTAAGGGGGTGGATCAGAAAACCAGTCAGAACCTGATGTGCCACGCAAGCATAGAGTTGATCAGGCTGTTGATTGATCAGGCTGTTGATTGTGTCCTATGGAATGTTATCACACTCCTCTTCAATGGCTGTGCAAAGTTGTTGAAAATTGGCGGGAAATGGAACATGCTGGCATACACGTCGATCCAGAGCATCCAAAACATGCTCAATGGGTGACATGTCTGTTGAGTATGCAGCCCATGAAAAAACTGGTACATTTTCCGCTTCCAGGAATTATTTACAGATCCTTGCGACATGGGGCTGTGCATTATGATGCTGAAACATGATGTGATGGGCTCAGGATCTCACTGTCATTTAGAGTGGCCTTTTATTGTCCCCAGCACGAGGTACACCTGTGTAAAGATCATGCTGTTTAATGAGATTCTTGATATGCCACAGCTGTCAGTTGAATGGATTATCTTGGCAAAGGAGAAATGCTCACTAAGAGGAATGTAAACACATTTGGAAGATGTCTGGGATATTTTATTTCAGCTCATGAAACGTAGAACCAACTTTATATGTTGCGTTTATATTTTTGTTCAGTGGAGGAATGTTTTAAGATTCTGAAACTCAAACATTTTAGAAAAAGGCTCAGTGCCGTTATCCTCGTAAGGTATTGAACGGTATTGAAAACAGATATTGAACGGTATTGAAAACAGATATTGAACGGTACTGAAAACAGATATTGAACGGTATTGAAAACAGATATTGAACTGTATTGAAAACAGATATTGAACGGAAAACAGATTGAAAACAGATATTGAACGGTATTGAAAACAGATATTGAACGGTATTGAAAACAGATATTGAACGGTATTGAAAACAGATATTGAACGGTATTGAAAACAGATATTGAACGGTATTGAAAACAGATATTGAACGGTATTGAAAACAGATATTGAACGGTATTGAAAACAGATATTGAACGGTACTGAAAACAGATATTGAACGGTACTGAAAACAGGGGTGTCCAGAATTTTGACCCCTACTTTTTGAGAGGAAAAAAGTATTACTTTTTAAACAAAATCTCTTTCTATGAGCAATTGAATTCGTTAAAAAAATATAATTTCACAATTTTTTAAGAATACAATATAGCTCAGTATTTTATTATTTATTTTGTACAATAATTTTTTTATACAATAATTTATCAAGGGTGTCAATAATTTCAGACACCACTGTATGTGAATATATGTACAGTTGAAGTCAGAAGTTTACATACACTTAGGTTGGAGTCATTAAAACTCATTTTTCAACCACTCCACAAATGTCTTGTTAACAAACTAAAGATTTGGGAAGTCGGTTAGGACATCATCTTTGTGCATGACACAAGACATTTGTCCAACAATTGTTTACAGACAGATTATTTCACTTATAATTCACTTATAATCAGAAAATAAATTGTAGACCTCCACAAGTCTGGTTAATCCTTGGGAGCAATTTCCACACGCCTGAAGGTACCACGTTCATCTGTACAAACAATAGTACCCAAGAATAAACACCATGGGACCAAGCAGCCATCATACCACTCAGGAAGGAGACACGTTCTGTCTCCTAGAAATGAACGTACAGTACTGTGGTGCGAAAAGTGCAAGTCAATCCCAGAACACAACAGCAAAGGACCTTGTGAAGGTGGTGGAGGAAACAAGTACAAAAGTATCTATATCCACAGTAAAACCAGTCCTATATCGACATAACCTGAAAGGACGCTCAGCAAGGAAGAAGCCACTGCTCCAAAACTGCCATAAAAAAGCCAGACTACGGTTTGCAAGTGCACATGGGGACAAAGATTATACTTTTTGGAGAGATGTCCTCTGGTCTGATGAATCAAAAATAGAACTGTTTGGCCATAATGACCATTGTTATGTTTGAAGGAAAAAAGGGGAGGCTTGCAAGCCGAAGAACATCATCCCAACCACGGGGGTGGCAGCATCATGTTGTGGGGGTGCATTGCTGCAGGAGGGACTGGTGCACTTCACAAAATAGATGGCATCATGAGGAAGGAAAATTATATGGATATATTGAAGCAACATCTCAAGACATCAGTCAGGAAGATAAAGCTTGGTCGCAAATGAGCCTTCCAAATGGACAATGACCCCAAGCATACTTACAAAGTTGTGGCAAAATGGCTTAATGACAACAAAGTCAAGGTATTGGAGTGGCCATCCCAAAGCCCAGACCTCAATCCTATTGAAAATGTGTGGGCAGAGCTGAAAAAGCGTGTGCGAGCAAGGAGGCCTAAAAACCTGACTCAGTTACACCAGCTCTGTCAGGAGGAATGCGCCAAAATTCACCCAACTTATTGTGGGAAGCTTGTGGAAGGCTACCCGAAACGTTTGACCAAAGTTAAACAATTTAAAGGCAATGCTACCAAATAATAATTGAGTGTATGTAAACTTCTGATCCACTGGGAATGTGATGAAAGAAATAAAAGCTGAAATAAATCATTCTCTCTACTGTTATTCTGACATTTCACATTCTTAAAAAAAAGTGGCGATCCTAACTGACCTAAGATGAGGAATTTTTACTAGGATTAAATGTCAGGAATTGTGAGCAACTGAGTTGAAATGTAATTGGCTAAGATGTACGTAAACTTCCGACTTCAACTGTATGTCTATGGGTTAAATAGTAGTGTTCATTACTCAAGCTCAGGCAGCATGTTGACACATTGTAAGAGGGGATGAACTACTATAACAGGTATGTCAGTCTACAATGCTGTACTACCATATTCTACATGACCATAGAATGATATTGCTCAATGCAATCCCAAATGCTGTACTGCAAACCAAATGCAGGTGAAAGAGGAAGAATTCCAAACTAAGACTTTTGAAAGCACAAAAGTATTTTTCTCCTGAGCAGAGGCAACCAACCAGTGGATTGATTAGCATGTTCTAGGCATTAGAGCTCTTTTACAAATGCAGGAAGGAAATCTATAAATCTATTAGACTTGCCATATTGATGCTCAACACTATGTTGAGGACCACAAGTCAAGGCTATAGCAGTGGGTAGAGGAGAAGAGAGTGAAGTCTCCGGAGACGGCGCCAGCAGGAGCAGCAGTGGAGAGAAGGAAGAGAGGGTAATTGGAACGGGCTGCATCATTAAACCGCATTAGGCAACACACACTCAAGGCACTAGCCCACTCCTCTCTACATAGCAACACACACACACTCTCCCTACACACACTCCATCCTGGCCCGTTCCTCATCCCATTAGACAACACACACACACTCTCCCTACACACACTCCATCCTGGCCCATTCCTCATCCCGTTAGACAACACACACACACTCCCCCTACACACACTCCATCCTGGCCCGTTCCTCATCCCGTTAGACAACACACACACACACACTCCATCCCGGCCCGTTCCTCATCCCATTACACACAGTACACACACACACTCCCCCTACACACACTCCATCCTGGCCCGTTCCTCATCCCATTAGACAACACACACACACTCCCCCTACACACACTCCATCCCGGCCCGTTCCTCATCCCGTTACACACATTACACACACACAGTACCTCCCCACCCTATGACCCCTTTATTATTCTTCTAGTGAATTATCACTTTTCCCCCTCAGTGTCTCCGTAGACACAAAGGTTAAGGACATGCTGCTCTGATGCATCTGGTGCTGTGGGTCTGTTTCAGAGCAGATTATCAAAGCTGGATCATTTATCCACCGAAGTGGCAGCTATTAAAGGAACTATAGGACCAACGATGGTACATCAGTTGCTGATGCCATCTGTCCTAAAGAGAATGTTTAATAAAACATGGCTAGAAGTAACGTTCCACCATGTAAATTATAAGTGCATGCATACCTGGGCACTTCATTACGGTAAAAAGAAGTGCAACCACAATTCCATTATATTTCTCTAATGCTTCCAGTGTTACAGTACCTTGACTATATTTCTGTAGTGATTATGAAGTGCACTGAAGGTCTGCTCCTTACCTTGCTTAGTCAGTGTCACGTTCTGACCTTAGTTACTTTGTTTTGTCTTAGTATTAGTATGGTCAGGGCGTGAGTTGGGGTGGGCAGTCTGTTTGTTTTCTATGTTGTATTTTGCGTTTGGCCTGGTATGGTTCTCAATCAGAGGCAGGTGTCGTCAGTTGTCTCTGATTGAAAATCATACTTAGGTAGCCTTTTCCCACCAGTGTTTGGTGGGTGATTATTTCCTGTGTCTGTGTTCCACACGGAACTGTTTCGGTTTTCGTTTCTGTCTTTCTATTTGTTATTTTGTACTTTCGTGTTCAGTGATTTTGTTCATTAAAACATGATGAACACGTACCACGCTGAATATTGGTCCGATCTCTCATACTCCTCATCAGAGGAGGACGAATCCCGTTACAGTCAGGGCCTCCCTCAGGGCAGCAGTGATCAACTCTCTCCTCTCCTCCTTTTCCTCAGCCTTCATCACAATCTGCTTCACAATCTGTCCATCCTCCTGGCTCTGCTCTCTCTTCTTTGCAGCAAAACACACACAACTCTGGGTTAGTTTCTGTTTGCCCCAACACAACCCTGGGTTAGTTTTTGTTTTCCCTCAAAGTCTGGGTTAGTTTTTGTTTGACCAAACAAAACTCTGGGTTAGTTTGTTTGTCCCATAGCAGGGCATTAAAAAGGTGCTTTATTGACATAAACGTAAATACTCTCACACTGACCTTCAATAACAATTGGAAAATAATATATTTTCTTTCACCCATGACAGTGATTTGATAAGGGCTTGTAAAAACAACACTCTTGGATCATTAAAGGAATAGTTCAAGTTCACCCAAATTACTAAATTACTACACACCCTGTAAGCAGTCAGTGGACAAGTTATGACAGGAATCTATGATTTGGTTTTATTTCCCTGTCACTGTTTTCAAATTGCTTATATATATTTTACCTCTTGGGGATGTTATTCGAAAACATAATGTAAACTTTCCACTGCTATGCGGATGACACACAGCTGTACATTTCAATGAAACACGGTGAAGCACCAAAATTGCCCTCGCTAGAAGCATGTGTTTCAGACATAAGGAAGTGGATGGCTGCAAACTTTCTACTATTAAACTCGGACAAAACAGAGATGCTTGTTCTAGGTCCCAAGAAACAAAGAGATCTTCTGTTGAATCTGACAATTAATCTTAATGGTTGTACAGTCGTCTCAAATAAAACTGTGAAGGACCTCGGCGTTACTCTGGACCCTGATCTCTCTTTTGAAGAACATATCAAGACCATTTCGAGGACAGCTTTTTTCCATCTACGTAACATTGCAAAAATCAGAAACTTTCTGTCCAAAAATGATGCAGAAAAATTAATCCATGCTTTTGTCACTTCTAGGTTAGACTACTGCAATGCTCTATTTTCCGGCTACCCGGATAAAGCACTAAATAAACTTCAGTTAGTGCTAAATACGGCTGCTAGAATCCTGACTAGAACCAAAAAATTTGATCATATTACTCCAGTGCTAGCCTCTCTACACTGGCTTCCTGTCAAAGCAAGGGCTGATTTCAAGGTTTTACTGCTAACCTACAAAGCATTACATGGGCTTGCTCCTACCTACCTCTCTGATTTGGTCCTGCCGTACATACCTATACGTACGCTACGGTCACAAGACGCAGGCCTCCTAATTGTCCCTAGAATTTCTAAGCAAACAGCTGGAGGCAGGGCTTTCTCCTATAGAGCTCCATTTTTATGGAACGGTCTGCCTACCCATGTCAGAGACGCAAACTCGGTCTCAACCTTTAAGTCTTTACTGAAGACTCATCTCTTCAGTGGGTCATATGATTGAGTGTAGTCTGGCCCAGGAGTGGGAAGGTGAACGGAAAGGCTCTGGAGCAACGAACCGCCCTTGCTGTTCTGCCTGGCCGGTTCCCCTTTTCCACTGGGATTCTCTGCCTCTAACCCTGTTACGGGGCTGAGTCACTGGCTTGCTGGGGCTCTCTCGTGCCGTCCCTGGGGGGTGCGTCACCTGGGTGGGTTGATTCACTGTTGTGGTCGGCCTGTCTGGGTTTCCCCCCTTTGGGTTGTACCGTGTCGGAGATCTTTGTGGGCTATACTCGGCCTTGTCTCAGGATGGTAAGTTGGTGGTTGTAGATTTCCCTCTAGTGGTGTGGGGGCTGTGCTTTGGCAAGTGGGTGGGGTTATATCCTTCCTGTTTGGCCCTGTCCGGGGGTGTCCTCGGATGGGGCCACAGTGTCTCCTGACCCCTCCTGTCTCAGCCTCCAGTATTTATGCTGCAGTAGTTTATGTGTCGGGGCTAGGGTCAGTTTGTTTATCTGGAGTACTTCTCCTGTCCTATTCGGTGTCCTGTGTAAATCTAAGTGTGCGTTCTCTAATTCTCTCCTTCTCTCCTTCTTTCTCTCTCTCGGAGGACCTGAGCCCTAGAACCATGCCCCAGGACTACCTGACATGATGACTCCTTGCTGTCCCCAGTCCACCTGGCCATGCTGCTGCTCCAGTTTCAACTGGCCTGGGCCCTAGGACCATGTCCCAGGACTACCTGACATGAGGACTCCTTGCTGTCCCCAGTCCACCTGGCCATGCTCCTGCTCCAGTTTCAACTGTTCTGCCTTACTATTATTCAACCATGCTGGTCATTTATGAACATTTGAACATCTTGGCCACGTTCTGTTATAATCTCCACCCGGCACAGCCAGAAGAGGACTGGCCACCCCACATATGCTCTCTCTAATTCTCTCTTTCTTTCTCTCTCTCGGAGGACCTGAGCCCTAGGACCGTGCCCCAGGACTACCTGACATGATGGCTCCTTGCTGTCCCCAGTCCACCTGACTGTGCTGCTGCTCCAGTTTCAACTGTTCTGCCTTATTATTATTTGACCATGCTGGTCATTTATGAACATTTGAACATCTTGGTCATTTTCTGTTATAATCTCTACCCGGCACAGCCAGAAGAGGACTGGCCACCCCACATAGCCCGGTTCCTCTCTAGGTTTCTTCCTAGGTTTTGGCCTTTCTAGGGAGTTTTTCCTAGCCACCGTGCTTTTACACCTGCATTGTTTGCTGTTTGGGGTTTTAGGCTGGGTTTCTGTACAGCACTTTGAGATATCAGCTGATGTACGAAGGGCTATATAAATAAATTTGATTTGATTTGATTTGATTTGCTTACATTTGGGATTTTGTGGCACCAATTCCATTCAAGTCATGGACGGTACCGATACTAGCATTTTTTTGCACATTATGTCCAAATCATCTGAAAGTATAAAAAATGTATTGGGAAGAGCTCAACAAAGTCACTTAACGATGATTTGAACATGCGCAGAAAATGCTAATATCGGTACCCTGACTTCAATGGGATTTTTGCCAAAAATGCCAAACGTTAGTATTTAGAATCAGTGCCAGACTAAACCAAAACGAACAAACTAAACCAAACCATGGATTACTGTCAAACCTTCTCCATATACTGCTTACATGGTAAGGAAACCAATATGTAACTTTGTAATTTGGGTGAACTTTACCTTTAAACACTACAACTCTGATCATGACAAGCAAATTTCAATACCAGACATGAGTGAGACATGTATTCCATTATGTCAATTGTCTCAGGTCAAACCACAGACAGCAGTGGGAACATGATGTCTTTAAAACCAGTATTTACAAATATTACACAAGACATATTATTTATAGACCAAATGACGTGTGATGTCACATCACTGTGTGTGGCCATATGGGTGTCATCTCTGAATAGGCTAGGATTAGAATGGTCCCTGATCTGTTTCTGCATGACAACGAACTATAGACATTGACTATGCGGCACTAAACAGAACTAGGCCCAGGATGGGGTGAGATAAGTTTGGCAAATGTGATGATGCCCAATCTGAGGCATCATCAACCGTCTTGGCCTTGATAATTGCTCTATGCCCGACAGGGTTGTCCATGAGGCTATGAGTCACTGAGCACCAATGATATTACAGCTGTAAATCTCACCACTTGAACAATGCTGACAAAAGGGGGCCTGCTTTAGGACATTGCTCTACCAATCACACAGACATGAATCATGCCCCTCAGTAATACACTGCAATGCTGACAGTGGCAATACTGATTCAATTAATGTACAGTACAGAATAGAAGGTCTTCGGGGCTGTTACCTTGTCTGCTGCTACAAAAATCAATAGGACAAAAAGTACCACAATGGAAAAACAAAAGGGTAGATTGATTCCAAATAACAGTAGGCAGACAATTACTTCAAACACCTGTTGAATTTTTGTGATGCAATATGTCTCCAACAGATGGATAACTCTTCAAAGGAGAGGGAACAGAGTTCTGGCCCAGCAAATTAAGACATGTGATAATTGCTAGGGTATTTCAAGCAAATTTGAAAGCACTTCATCTCAAATAAAATAACTCCCAAATTCAGTCTTTGATTTTTGACTGGACTATGAAAATCAAGCTTTAAGTGATTTTATCTGAAGTGTCATGACTTCTTGGGTGACAATGGACACTCACAGAGTCATATACTGTAGATCTCTATATGACTGGATGCCCATGGAGCAGTGACTGTTCCCCAGCCTCACCTTGCAGCTACTAAGCAGTTCCTGACAGACAGGAAGACAGATTCCCACCTTGATCAACCAAGCTGATGTTGACACTCATCTTGTTGATAGACAGATTAGCTACTCGCTACTGTAGCCAAGACATATGACAAAGTCTAGCTTTCAAAGGGAAATATACCTCCAGTCAATCAATCAATTAAGCAGAGCTTATCAATCAAAACGTAACTCTGTTAAATAACCATCAAGCACAACCACACCACCGTTGGGCCCCAGGGACCAGGGGTAGAAGGCCTCTCCAGTCCCTGACTCAATGCTACCGCTCTGGGCTCTTTAAGACAGGTACAGCTCCCTCCCCCCAGTCAATCTGCCAGACTGGTGAAGTAAATTACACTGCATGGGAGAGAGGCATACCATACAGTACACCATGTAAATACACCACGCTTCCAGGGACTCGCTGTTCAACAATACCGACGCAAGATTAATGAAGTCCTGGTGGAAAGTTTATAACTATATCTCATCGTCTCAGAGTAGCAGAGTAACAGGGCTCTTCAAGGGCTAGTTATCGCCGGGCTGATATAGTCTGTCAGCAGTTGTGGACGTGTTCGTGTGTGAAAGTGGGGAGAGTGGATAGTGTGTGTTTGCATTCAAGCGTGCATACATTGGGCTCAGGGCTAATTCTGTTCTCAGACAGGTGACGTCTCACACCAGGGACTGTCTGCCTGCAGCAGGTTCACAGCACAGCTCCAACCACTGGTCCTGATTATTAGCTGAACTTCAAGTTTTTTTAAACTTTGTAAAAGCACAGCTGTACACAAGAGCAAGCTGTACACAAATCTGATATGAATTATGATTATACCCGACCAGACTGTACACCAATTATGAATAAAATAAGGACATACAAAGCTGATTTACTCTTTAAGGGATTTCATTGTGGTGCGCAAGCAAATTAAAATATGATCAAATACAACAAAAAATACTAAACAACCCTAGTACAACACCTAGTGACCTTTCCAAGAGATGTTTGTCTTTTTGTATAATGTTTCAGCAATGACAGTCACAAGGACCACAGGGTTTCCAGAAATCCTGGTTGGAAGGCCCAGATTTCCTGCAATTCTTCAACCAGGATTTCTGGAAAACTTGTGAATTTTGGGAAAGTAAATCAACTTTGCTAGGCCTAACAACACAAAAAAATACGAGAAAAAAATTATTAGAACCAGAAAAATGTCCATATCTTATGTCACGCCCTGGTCGAAGTATTTTGTGTTTATCTTCATGTATTGGGTCAGGCCAGGGTGTGGCATGGGGTTTTTGTATTGTGGTGTGTTTTGTCTTGGGGTTTTGGTGTGTATGTATTGGGATTGTAGCTAGTTGGGTGATCTAGCAAAGTCTATGGCTGTCTGGAGTGGTTCTCAATCAGAGGCAGGTGTTTATCGTTGTCTCTGATTGGGAACCATATTTAGGCAGCCATATTCTTTGAGTTTGTCGTGGGTGATTGTCCTTAGTGTCCTTGTTCCTGTCTGTGTTAGTTTTCACTAGTATAGGCTGTTTCGGTTTTCGTTACGTTCTTTGTTTTGTAGTGTTTTAGATTCGTGTTACGTTTTTTGTTCATTAAACATGGATCGCAATCTACACGCTGCAGTTTGGTCCGACTCTCCTTCACCACACCTAGAAAACCGTTACATCTTAATAATCGTATTATCAAGCATGACTGTTTTAATCACAGTACCATAGTATTATGATTTAAAGAATGCCTATAATTATACATTTTTCAGAACCGGGGCCTGGAAGATTCTGTATACTATATACACCAATAACAAAACTCAAGCCTTTTTCTGCACTTCTTTGCAATTCATGCGACTGGATTTGTTCTTATCAGACAGTGCACTTACTCACGTATTGACTAGAGCCAGTGACCCAAACATCCCATAGTCTCTCTCTAAATGCAGACCAAGTCCATGTTCTCTCTGTAGCGGGGCCAACAAAACAGCACAACAGTCTGGTTCAGCACAGCCTCATTGGTGTTGAGTCTCAAAACAATGCCTCTGCATCCAAAATTATCAACAGTCTAGCTCTGGCTGGCATCTGGCTGGGTTCGAGGGGCTGTACAGAGAACACTGTCTGTCTCTGTCTGCTTATCGCCTCCTAGGCTGTGCAGTACTTTAGCTTACTGCTGGGGTAGCTGACTAAAGTTTGAGGCTCTGAGCCCAGCCAGCAGCTATCTGTCAGCTCTATCTGCTCTCTACAGCTGGGTTTATGCTGCAGAGAGAGGGGTGGCAATGCATGTGTTTGTGTGTGGGTGAATGCGAAGCATGTCTCCAGTCAGACAAGCCATGTTCAGCCCTGCGTAGCGAGGAACTCCATCCCTGGTAGAGGGGGGCTTTTGTCGTAGGATAGAATGAATAAGTAACCCCTCACACGTGTCAGACAGTCCTCACACATCCTCCTCCACCGTGTAAAGGGATTACTGTACTGTGCCCTCTCGTGTAAAAACAGCTCATTGTAAAACAGTTGTTCATACAGTTGTTTATAAAATGTTACAACATGAGGTCACAATCGGAACACAATCAGAATGATTGGGAATTATTTCACGCTGGGAAGAATTTTTCCTCTGGCAAATACTTTAGGATACTGCTCTTCCACACCTCATCCCTTGACTTATTAGACCATGTCTAGGCCTGTCAGTATGGCGTAGGAGATGGTTGCCCTCTTGCTAGCTCCCAGCCAACTTTGCAGTCTTTTGTTAATTTGAGTGTCTTACTTTATTTACTCAGAAAGTTTTTTGTATTATATCCTATGACCGACAAGCACTTCTGGGCATCAGATTGGAGGTGACTACTGTCACGGTTCTGTTTGGGTTGTTAATTAGATTTGTTCCAATGTTTCTTGATTTGTTATTGTCATTTGTTTTGCATTGTTAGGAGCAACATACATTAGCATTTCGCTGCAACTGCTATTACATCTGCTAAACTGTGTATGCGACCAATAAACTGGGATTCGACTTTCCAAAAGATATGCAACATCAATCTATGAGTGCTGTAATCTGGAGTGTAAGTGTGAGCACTATATACTGTATCTCTGTAGTTCTGTATGGTCCAAACATGTGCCCACTGCCCTGCATGTCCCTGTGTGATGCTCACAGACACAGAGTGTAACTGCTCCTGTCCCTCATTCCCCTCCCCTCAGACCTGGTCCAGATGCTTGTTGAGGGGAATCAACAATGAAACAGGACACTAAAGACAGTGGTCCTCACACAACACAACATACCCAACACAGCAAATAGCCTAGCAGCAAGGCCAAAGATCCATTTAACACTCACTGTCTGGCATTGTTCCCAGATAGAGCCCAGCGAACAACAAAAGTGTTTAATGCACTGCCATCAGTCTTCGAAAAGCTCACTGGACTTAATGTGGCAGTAACGTTATGAATAGCTATTGACCAAGCTATTCTCCAAGGTGATTAGTCAAAGAGAATCGATAGGAGGAACAATAGTGAAGCATCATACTGTATTTCCTGCTGGCAGAGTCAACAACAGAGTCAAGAGCCAGAGAGGGGCCGGTACACAAAACAGCATTTGACACCTACAGTCCATAGTCTGACTTAGTTTCTGATGTCAAATGGTCAAATGTGTACAATGACGAAGAGACAAAATCAGCCCTCCTGTATATTGGGACAAAGATATACCAGAGCACTGCCTGTGTCACAATAATATGACATTGAATTACATTTATTTCTATACTGTACATTATCAAGAGACAGGCATTTAATGTCACGCCTTGGTCATTGTATTTTGTGTTTTTGTTATATGTTTGGGTAGGCCAGGGTGTGACATGGGTTTATATGTTGTGTTTCGTATTGGGGTTTGTATTATTTGGGATTGCGGCTGATTAGGGGTGTGGTATAGGCTTGGCTGCCTGAGGCGATTCTCAATTAGAGTCAGGTGCTTATCGTTGTCTCTGATTGGGAACCGTATTTAGGTAGCCTGAGTTCGCTTTGTATTTTGTGGGTGTTTGTTCCTGTCTCTGTGTTGTAGTCACCAGATAGGCTGTAAATAGTTTCACGTTCCGTTCTGTTGTTTTTGTATTTAGTATTTCAGTTATTTCATGTACCGCGATTCTGTTCATTTAAGTCATGAGTAACCTACACGCTGCATTTTGGTCCGATTCTCTTTCTCCAACAGACGAACGGCGTTACATTTAAGGCATTTATTATAATTACTGTATTTACTGCCAGTAGGGTGTCCAATCAAAAACGCATCTTTTGATCAATGTCAATTGTGAAGATACTGCTCTAAGAAAACCAATGGTCCAAACCTCATGTTGCGATCATAATTTGTTGAAAAGTTATTGGAGTTTTTACCCCTTGTAGGATGGCCAAAATTAGGGTGACTAAATTGATGGAGGACAGAGAAACAAAGTGGTCAAAAATCTGGTAAATAGAATTGCATCAGCTTGGCTGGATGCTGTGTGAGAATTAAGGCTAAACAGAAATCATCACTGTTTAAATCATCATCTTTCATAAAACAATATAGAGGTAAGATATGGATTTTGAGACATGACTTAGTATTTTCACATGTATGTATACACTTTCATATTAATGGGAAATTACTGTTTTTCAAATATTTATCACATAAACTAGAATATTTCTGTGAAATGTCAATGGAGCACTGAGCGTACCGCAAGCTTTTTATTTTCAAATATTTTAACGTTTAATTCTGATTGTTTCATGCTCGTTTCATTTAGCTTTTTGCGACTGTTGGAAACAACTTTGCAGATTACCACCACAACATGTAAAATCCTCAAAAGTTGTCACTCCCTGGCCATAGAGAGGCTTTTATTCTCTATTTTGGTTAGGCCAGGGTGTGACTAGGGTGGGCATTCTATATTCAGCTTCTATGTTTTGTATTTCTTTGTTGTTTGGCCTTGTGGTTCTCAATCAGAAGCAGCTGTCTATCGTTGTCTCTGATTGAGAACCATACTTAGGTAGCTTTTTCCCACATGGGTTTTGTGGGTAGTTGTTTTCTGTTTTGTGTGTCTACACCAGATAGAGCCGTTTCGTTTGTGCCACTTTGATAATTTTTGTTCTAGTGTTCGGTTATAATAAAAATCATGGACACGTACCACGCTGCACCTTGGTCCTCACCTTCCACCAACAGCCTTTACAAAAGTTCCTGCGAGAAAGAGGCACCACTCTCAATAGAGCTCGGTGCTTATTATCAGATGTATTAGGAACCTGACTTTTTGGATATAATGTTAAAGATATTTTTTATAAATACTCATTTGTCTTGGTTAATGTATCTTATAGCACAGGGGTGTCAAAGTCAAATGGACGGAGGGCCAAATAAAAAATTTAGCTACAAGCCGAGGGCCGGACTGTTCGAATGTTCATTGAAAAATTTTTAAATGACGCATATAGTCTAGTGAACCTAATTGAACCTACTGAAAACCTAACAAATATATTCCAATATGATCAGATAAATAAAGCAATATTTTCTTATGGCTCTGTCAGTAATCTTTAATTTTCAACAGACACAAAAGACAAATTTCCTTTATATAAAAATCCCCATAACATGAACATTAAATGAAAGAAACCGGTATTCAAGGCACCATCAGTAGCCTATATTTTCTATTTTAGCAAAAGTGGGCTAAATTTACTTCAAAGAAAAAAACAATAATAGCAATTTTCTATCATCCACTCAACTGAAATATTTTTAAAATATAATTGGATTGAAATACAATAAAATAAAGTGCAAAAATCTATTAATCAAAAACAACACTTTGTTTAAGGAGAAGTAACATGCAGTGAAAACAAATATTAAACTTTAACTTTTAAACTTGAACTGAGTAAAAACTCTAAATATGTGATTGCACAGTAATGTTCACTTGTTTGAGGTTGAGGGTGATACTTGGTGGTGTCCCATCTTTTCCACAAGTTCATCAATGTTCGGGGTAAGGCTCTGAGCTGAGGAAATCCTCAGAATTGAGTGGAGGTGTTCAGCAGTAAGTCGACTTCTGTGTGATGTTTTGTTCAAGTTCATCAAAGAAAACAGTTGTTCACACAGGTATGTGCTGCCAAACATAGACAACGTTTGAGCAGCCTGGATGCGCAGCTGGGGCATTGTGTCGGGGAGGAAACGGGCGAACTCCGCAGCACCCACTGCCGCATATTTTGCCCTCAGTGCATCATTGCATTGGAGGTCAATCAACTCCATTTGGAGGTTTGGTGGTGAGCTTTCCACGTCAACAGCAAATGGGTTACCGAGCAGTTCCAACCTGCTTTTTGTGCTTCAAAGTCAGCAAATCGGCGTCGAAAGTCAGCGGCAAGCATACCTATTTTATCAGCCAACTGTGCGCTCAGGAACGCACTGGTAGAGAGCTTCTCTTTCATGGTCTGGCAGCTGGGAAAGTGGCTCAAATTTTCTTTCCGCATCTGCGTCTCCCACAGAGTCAGTTTGGTTTTAAATGCCTTCACTGTACTGTACATATCAGAGATGACACGATCCCGACCCTGCAGCTGCAAGTTCATTGCATTCAGATGACTCGTAATGTCACACAGAAAAGCCATTTCACACAGAAACATTTCGTCTCAGAGTTGTGTTGTGTCTTTCCCTTTGCTGTCCAAGAACAGACAAATCTCCTCACGAAGCTCGAAACATCTTTGAAGCACCTTTCCCTGGCTTAGCCATCGCACCTCTGTGTGATAAGGCAAATCACCATGCTCCGTTTCTAACTCCGTCAGAAATGCCTTGAACTGGCGGTGATTCAAACCTTTGGCTCTGATAAAGTTAACTGTGCGCGTGATGATGCTCATTACATGCTCCATTTTCAAGGCTTTACCGCACAACGCTTCCTGGTGTATGATACAATGATAAGCTGTCAGCTCACCTGTCGCGTTTTCCTCTTGCATCTTTTCCCGTATCTTTCTCCACCAGTCCGCTCCTGTGTCCACACATCGCAGGTGCTCCGTCGGTTGTCAAACCCACAAGTTTTTCCCAAGGCAGCTCCATCTCATTTACACATCTTGACACCTCTTCATACAAATCATGCCCCGTAGTTGTGCCATGCATAGGACGTAAAGCCAAAAACTCCTCTGTCACGCTTAGGCTGGAGTCCACTCCGCGGATGAAAATTGACAACTGGGCAATGTCAGAAATGTCGGTGCTCTCATCCACAGCCAAGGAATATGCAATGAAATCTTTTCCCTTTTTCACAAGCTGCTCTTTTAGATTGATGGACAACTGGTCTACTCTCTCGGCAATGGTGTTTCTGCTCAGACTCACATTTAAAAAGAGTTGCCTTTTTTCTGGGCAAACTTCGTCACAAACTTTAATCATGCAGTTTTTGATGAAATCCCCCTCCGTAAATGGCCGGGCTGATTTAGCGATCTCTTCTGCCAAAATAAAACTGGCCTTGACAGCAGCCTGGCCTTGTGATTTGGCTTTTTTGAACAGAGCCTGTCGAGATTTGAGGCCTCGTTTTAATTCCTCTGCCTTTTGTAGCCTTTGTTCCATGTCCATATTCTTGTTTTTGTCCGCGTGTTTCGTTTCATAATGTCGTCTCAGATTATACTCTTTCAGTACCGCCACACTTTCTCCACACAGAAGACACACAGGTTTTCCAGCTACCTCCGTGAACAAATACTCCGACTCCCACCTTGTTTGAAACCCCCGGTTCTCAGTGTCCACCTTCCGTTTTGCCATTTTTGATGGGTATCTGAAAGTTAATTTTACTGTGATGCTGACAACTGCTGTGCCAATAAATATTGAAATGAAGCAGCCTACTGCTCGGTGCGGCACCGTTGCATTGTGGGAAATGTAGTATTGGTGCGTGTAAAAGATCTGCGGGCTGCCGGCTTGCTGCGGTCTGCGGGCCGGTTCTAATAATAAATCAAGATCATCCCAGGGGCCGTAAAAAACCTTCTCGCGGGCCGGATGTGGCCCGCGGGCCTTGACTCTGACATATGTGTTATAGCATAAGGAAGTGACATTTCCTCACTAAAGCATGTTTTCACCCACTCTACAGAGTGGGTGGACACCCTACTGTCAGTGAATTCAATATAAGCTGAGCACAGCAATTGATGACCAGCTATCTCAATGGTGTTTTGAGAAGGAATATGATGTATGGAGGTACAGTAAGTACCCCCCCCCCCCCCTCCGTCTTTGACTTCCCTTAGTGGTAGAGCCATAATGCCATTTAAGCCAATCAGAAACAGGTATTCAACAATGCCATTGTAATGAACTTCCTTTGTCGTTTGAAGAGAGTCAGACCGAAATGCAGCGTGTAGGTTAATCATGACTTTTAATGAAGAAAATAGCGGTACATGAAATAAATGAAAAATACAAAAACAACAAACGAGTGAAACTAAATACAGCCTATCTGGTGACTAACACAGAGACAGGTACAATCGCCCACGAAATACAACGCGCACTCAGGCTGCCTAAATACGGTTCCCAATCCGAGACAACGAGAATCAGCTGACTCCAATTAGGAATCGCCTCAGGCAGCCAAGCCTAACTAGACACACCCCTACTAATACACACTCCCAATTAATACAAACCCCAATATGAAATACAACATATAAACCCATGTCACACCCTGGCCTACCCAAACCTATAACAAAAACACAAGATACAATGACCAAGGCGTGACAGAACCCCCCCCCCCCTAAGGTGCGGACTCCGGGACGCACCTCAAGAGCATAGGGAGGGTCCGGGTGGGCGTCTGTCCATGGTGGCAGTTCTGGCTCGGGACGTGGACCCCACTCCATAAATGTCCTAGTTCCTCACCTTCGCGTCCTAGGATAATCCACCTTCTCCGCCGACCATGGCCTAATAGTCCTCACCCTGATCCCCACATAACTGAGGGGCAGCTCGGGACCGAGGGGCAGCTCGGGACCGAGGGGCAGCTCGGGACAGAGGGGCAGCTCGGGACAGAGGGGCAGCTCGGGACAGAGGGGCAACTCGGGACAGAGGGGCAACTCGGGACAGAGGGGCAGCCCGGGACAGAGGGGCAGCCCGGGACAGAGGGGCAGCCCGGTACTGAGGGGAAGCCCGGTACTGAGGGGAAGCCCGGTACTGAGAGGGAGCCCAGTACTGAGAAGGACCTCAGTACTGAGAGGAAGCTCAGTACTGAGAGGAAGCTCGGTACTGAGAGGAAGCTCGGTACTGAGAGGGAGCCCAGTACAGAGAGGGAGCCCAGTACAGAGAGGGAGCCCAGTACAGAGAGGAAGCTCAGTACTGAGAGGAAGCTCAGGCAGGTAGTAGGCTCCGGTAAATCCTGGCTGGCTGGTGGGCCTGGATGATTAAGGTTGTCTGGCCGATCTAGAAGATCTTGGCAGACTGGCACTTCTGGCGGATCCTGGCAGACTGGCACTTCTGGCGGATCCTGGCAGACTGGTGATGCTGGGCCGACTGGCGGCGCTGGGCAGACAGGAGACTCCGGCAGCGCAGGAGAGGAGAAAGGCTCTGGCTGTGCTAAACAGGCGAGGCGCACTGGAGGCCTGGTGCATGGTGCTGGAACTGGTGGTACTGGCGCAAGGACACGCACAGGAAGCCTGGTGCGGGGAGCTGCTACCGGAGGACTGGTGTGTAGAGGTGGCTCTGGATAGACCGGACCGTGCAGGCGCACTGGAACTCTTGAGCACCGAGCCTGCCCAAGCTTACCTGGCTCGATGCCCACTCTAGCCCGGCCAATAGGAAGGGCTGGTATGTGTCGCAGCTGGCTCTGCACCCGCACTGGAAACACTGTGCGCTCCATAGCATAACACGGTGCCTGCCCGGTCTCTCTAGCCCAACGGTGAGCACAGGGAGTATGCGCAGGTTTCCTACCTGGCATAACTATTCTCCCTTTTAGCCCCCCCCAATAAATTTTTTGGGGTGACTTTCCGGTTTCCAACCGCGTCGCAGTGCTCCCTCCTCATACTCGCGCCTCTCTGCTTTAGCTACTTCTATTTCCTCCTTGGGACGGCGATATTCTCCCGGCTGCGCCCAGGGTCCTTTTCCGTCTAATATCATCTCCCAAGACCAGAAGTCCTCATATTGCTGCTCCTCACAATTAACAGGGAGAGTAGGCTCAGGTCTGACTCCTGACTCTGCCACTCTCTCTCTGCGCTTTCCCCCGTTACCTACAGTTTTCGCTCTGTATAGCCGTGCTTTCCTTTTCGATTCCATCCGTGTATAGCCCTCTTCGCATTGCTGTAGGGAATCCCAGGCGGGCTCCTGCACTCGCTCTGGGTCGGCCGCCCACCTGTCGATTTCCTCCCACGTAGTATACTCCTTGCTTCTGTTTTCCATAACGTCCTCCTTCAGATCCTGCCAGTTCACACGCTGCTCGGTCTGTGAATGGTGGTGGGTGATTCTGTAATGAACTTCGTCTGTCGTTTGAAGAGAGTCAGACCGAAATGCAGCGTGTAGGTTACTCATGACTTTTAATGAAGAAAATAGCGGTACATGAAATAACTGAAAAATATAAAAACAACAAACGAGTGAAACTAAATACAGCCTATCTGGTGACTAACACAAATACAGGTACAATCACCCACGAAATACAACGCGCACTCAGGCTGCCTAAATACGGTTCCCAATCCGAGACAACGAGAATCAGCTGACTCCAATTAGGAATCGCCTCAGGCAGCCAAGCCTAACTAGACACACCCCTACTAATACACACTCCCAATTAATACAAACCCCAATACGAAATACAACATATAAACCCATGTCACACCCTGGCCTACCCAAACCTATAACAAAAACACAAGATACAATGACCAAGGCGGACAGCCATGGTATAATCCTCATGTAATGTCAATGGGGAGCTAACATGGATGCCATAGAATTTTGTAGTGTAATGTAAACACATCATAATGCTCTTTTTCATATGAACACATACAGAAAAACAGAAATATTACATATTACATATCAAGATTCATTTATTACTTATCAAGATTCATTTTCAATTTGTTAAATACTTTTATGGTGCGTATTGCTTTTTTGTTTTTACATTTACTGATCATTTCAAAATAGTATTTCAATTCTATCTTAAATAATGTGAAAAGGGGTTTGTTCTCTATAATGCTCATTCTTCACATTCAGTTTTATAGTATTTAAAACAAATATTCCACATGTAATGTTAATACTGATGGAGCGCTAACATGTCTGAGAATGTTTAAGTAAATAAATCATAATGCAGAAACTGCATATGCTCCACTCTATAAATACATGTCTCTGGGTAGAACCAGTCATCCAATCTGGCTAATGCGGTTTCTGTCTGAATGATCCAGGAGCGCCAGCTTCTCCTACATTGCCGTTGTTAAGAGATAATTGACGCTTCGCCATTGTGCAGTTTATTTCTGATAGTTTTCAAAACCTATGAAGATGTCCAGTGAAAGCAGATATGCAATTTATTGACACCAAAACAGAATTGGATACACATTATCCCGAATGTTAGTCAATAAAAACGTATGTTAAATTTGTGGAAGAAGGGCCTTGGTCAGGGAGATGACCAAGAACCTGATTGTCAGTCTGACAGAGCTCCAGAGTTCCCATGTGGAGATGATTGTCCTTCTGGAAGGTTCTACCATCTCTGCAGAACTCCACCAATCAGGCCTTTTTGGTAGTGGCCAGTTTTCCTCCGTAGTAAATAAGTCCCCAGCAAAGCTCCCCCACACCATCACACCTCCTCCTCTATGCTGGTAACTAATGAATTTATCCTCTGCAGCAGAGGTAATTCTGAACAAAGAGAATATGTCCAAATTATTAAAGTTCAACCTAAAGTAAAAGAAGGAAAGGATCAAATATGTGCGTACTCAAGTCATTGCCTTTACTACCCTTCAGCCATCCCAAGATGCTAAAAACACACAAAACAACTTTATTTCACACCCCGTCTTGAGCAAACACACACTCTTTCCCCTGTGGGCAAACACAAAGACTAACAGTTGGGACAGAAGTGCTCCTTCCTGGTTATAAGAGGAAGGATGGAGTCAGAGTGGGGTCAGAGCAGGAAGGTGACACTGGAGGAAAGTGACATCACGGAGACCAGAACAGAGCAGAAAACTCTGCTTGAGTGACAGCTGTCCCAAATATGTGTCTAAACAAGAATGATGCCAGAAAACTGTCTGGCACTAAACACTGCTGTGCTGACCCTTAAGTTTTTTCTGTAGGAAAGATACTACATTTTCAACACACACACACACACATTTTACATTTAAGAGATAATCATTAGCAGCAAAGTCTTGTTAAACATGTTCATTCTGTATGCACTGCAGAACGTGCAAAACAAACCAGTATCAGTTCCAGATGGCCAAAATGGCCAAAATGCCTCAAAGCCTATATAATTTACAGCATGCAGATTTCACCTCATAATCACACCATAATCACCTCATAATCAATACAAAAACACCTTTAAAACATTTTGCACTACATTGCACTACATTATTTTGTATACATAAATAATTATCTGTAGTCAACTTTGAAGAATCCAACCTAAGTATTATTTCCCTCCTGGTTAGGCAAATGTTTTGTATCATGATATGATTCATATGTTTAATATTGGGCCTGCTTGATATGTTTTTATCACTGAACAACACAATTATTTGCTAGTTGTGGGCGTTGAAAATGTTCCCATTCTGGTTCAGATGTAAAGGACATGTGTATTTATATTTATTATGGATACACATTAGTTCCTGCCAAGGCAGCAGCTACTCTTCCTGGGGTCCAGCAACATTAAGGCACTTACATCAAACATGAAACAAAAGATCATATAACATTATTACACATCTACAATACAAAATGTATAATACCACCATATTACAATGGATGTGTGTGCATATGCATGTCTGTACCTGTGTGTGTGTGTGTGTGTCTCTTCACAGTCCCACTGTTCCATAAGGTGTATTTTAATCTGTTTTTTAAATCTGATTCTACTGCTTGCATCAGTTACCTGATGTGCAATAGAGTTCCATGTAGCCATGGCTCTATGTAGTACTGTGCACCTCCCATAGTGTGTTCTGGACTTGGGGATTGTGAAGAGACCTCTTGTGGCATGTCTTGTGGGGTATGCATGGGTGTCTGAGCTGTGTGCTAGTAGTTTAAACAGACAGCTCGGTGCATTCAGCTTGTCAACACTTCTTACAAAAACAAGTAGTGATGAAGTCAATCACTCCTCCACTTTGAGCCATGAGAGATTTACATGTATATTATTAATATTAGCTCTTCTTGTACATTTAAGGGCCAGCCGTGTTGCCCTGTTCTGAGTCAATTGTCCCTCTTTGTAGCACCTGACCACACGACTGAACAGCAGTCAATGTGCGACAAATCTAGGACCTGCCTTGTTGATAGTGTTGTTAAGGCAGAGCAGCACTTTATTATGGACAGACTTCTCCCCACATCAACATGTCAATCAAATGGAAAGGTAGACGGAGGGGATGGATATTTGCAGCTCTTACTGCTTCTCTCCATCCCTTCATTCTTCAGTAGTGAGTGTAACTAAAACGAGATGAGGAGTACTGTAAATGTCTCCTCTCCCTCTTCTCATCTTGAGTCACTCATCCCCAGAAGTCTGGGGAGTGGGCGTCCAGAGCACGTTCACAGCTCACTCTTATGCAAGTCCCCACTTTTCCTGCCCAGGCTGGTGTCTACCAGACCATCTGCCACTCGCTCTGCTTTTCCTTCAATGAAACCACGTTTACTCCACAGTCACATGTTCAGCTTATGTGTTAGCTGCTAAAGCAAGGCAATGAGGCCTTCCATGGGGACCCCACTCACCCTGGTGTCCCCATGGAGCCTGAGTTCACAGAAGCCAAATAGAGTATGTGCTTGTCGGCAAATCAGAGGATAGGTGGCCTTTGACTGGTGTAGTACAACGCCATGTCAAAAACAGCCGGGAGAAGTTGTAAAGCAGTTGTAAAAAAGTTGTTTAAAAAATCTGCATAATGACTTATGGAGCAATAGTACGAAGTTATGAAATGCTCTGGTGACAGATACAGTACCATGAAATACTGTATGTCGAAACTGAAATTGAACAAATGGCTATGTTCCAATCAAGTATACATACTAGCAAACCTTGTATAATGCATGCCCATTACATTGCTTAATTTCTAGGTAGTATGCTAGTGTAAAACCCAGAGTGTGGTTTGTATCTGACTGACCTTGGCTTTCTTGATGCCGTTCAAGATGTCTCCTAGATCCTCCACATCGATGACTGAGCCTGGGCTATTCTCCTCTGACCCAGCTGTCTCCTCGTCACTACTGGACTCTACCAGCTCCTCCTGCAGATAGAAAGAGAGGGAAAGAGAGGAGGACAGGAGACAGCAGGTGAGAGGGAGAGGGAGAGGAGTAGATAGGGAAAGGTGATGGCAGAACAAGAGAGAGATGAACAGAATATGACAGGTACAGTTGAAGTCTGAAGTTCACATACACTTAGGTTGGAGTCATGGAAACTCGTTATTCAACCACTCCACAAATGTCTTGGTAACAAACTATAGTTTTAGCAAGTCGGTTAAGACATCTACTTTGTGCATGAAAGTAATGTTTCCAACAAATTGTTTACAGACAGATTATTTCATTTATAATTCACTGTATCACAATTCCAGTGGGTCAGACGATTACATACAAAAAGTTGCATTTTCCAAGCTGTTTAAAGGCACAGTCCAGAAATTGATGTCATGGCTTTAGAATAAATTTCTGGTAGGCTAATTGACATCATTTGAGTCAATTGGAGGTGTACCTGTGGATGTATTCCAAGGTCTACCTCAAACTCAGTGCCTCTTTGCTTGACATTATGGGAAAATCACAAGAAATCAGCCAATATCTCAAAATATTGTAGACCTCCACAAGTCTGGTTCATCCTTGGGAGCAATTTCCAAACGCATGAAGGTACCAAGTTCATCTGTACAAACAATAGTATGCAAGTATAAACATCATGGGACCACGCAGTCATCATACCGCTCAGGAAGGAGACGCGTTCTGTCTCCTAGAGATGAATGTACTTTGGTGCGAAACGTTTAAATCAATCCCAGAACAACAGCAAAGGACCTTGTGAAGATGCTGGAAGAAACGGGTACAAAAGTATCTATATCCACAGTAAAAACAAGTCCTATAACGACATAACCTGAAAGGACGCTCAGCAAGCAAGAAGCCACTGCTCCAAAACCGCCATAAAAAGCCAGACTACGGTTTGCAACTGCACATGGGGACAAAGATCGTACTTTTTGGAGAAATGTCCTCTGGTCTGATGAAACAAAAATAGAACTGTTTGGCCATAATGACCATTGTTATGTTTGGAGGAAAAGGGGGAGGCTTGCAAGCCGAAGAACACCATCCCAACCGTGAAGCACGGGGGTGACAGCATCATGTTGTGGGGGTGCTTTGCTGCAGTGGGGACTGGTGCACTTCACAAAATAGATGGCATCATGAGAGAGGGAAATTATGTGGATATATTGAAGCAACATCTCACGATATCAGTCAGGAAGTTAAAGCTTGGTCGCAAATGGGTCTTCCAAATGGACAATGACCCCAAGCATACTTCCAAAGTTGTGGAAAAATGGCTTAAGGACAACAAAGTCAAGGTATTGGAGTGGCCATAACAAAGTCCTGACCTCAATCTTATAGAAAATATGTGGGCAGAACTTAAAAAGTGTGTGCGAGCAAGGAGGCCTACAAACTTGACTCCGTTACACCAGCTCTGTCAGGAGGAATGGGCCAAAATTCACCCAACTTATTGTGGGAAGCTTGTGGAATGCTACTGAAACGTTTGACATAAGTTAAACAATTTAAAGGCAATGCTACCAAATACTAATTGAGTGTATGTAAACTTCTGATCCACTGGGAATGTGATGAAAGAAATACAAGCTGAAATAAATCACTCTCTACTATTATTCTGACCCTTCACATTCTTAAAATAAAGTGGTGACCCTAACTGACCTAAGACAGGGAAATTTTACTAGGATTAAATGTCAGGAATTGTGAAACTGAGTTTAAATGTATTTGGCTAGTGTCTATGTAAACCTCCGACTTCAACTGTAGGTGAGAACAGAGATGAAGTGGATGAAAAATACGGAGAGATCACTCAAACCTAGTACACGAGAGACCTGCCTCTCTCACTTCAAGCATCTCCTAAAGGGTCCAAACCTCCTCCTGATTTATTAAGGCATAAATCCACAACTAATCTTAAATACATCCATGATTAAACACATCCAGGATCCCATATGGGATACATTTTATTACAAGTCATTACCTTTTGTTGGAGCTGCTTGATTAAATAAAGAAAAACATATGCATATTTATGGAGTTTAGGAACTCCTCGGGGTACGTGGCTGATTAAAATGATGTTTCCCACCACAAGTTTGTCGGCATTGGCAGGATTAAATGAAAGCTAAATGGATGCATGGTCGATAAATCATAATGATTAGCCTTCATACTGTAGTTTCTTTCTTCCCTCTACTCGCTCAACATCACCCCTGCTGCGTACAGCACTGGAGACAGCAGGAAGAGAAAGTAGCACCGCTAACTCACGTTACCATGACAATATGAGAAAGAGGGTATGTGCATGCATGCGTGTTTAGTAATAGCAGTAGTGTCAAGGAATCCACTCCAGATAAAAGTGTAATAAGAAATACCTTATTTTGGACAACATAACCCTGCCTGGAGTTACGTGAACTATGAATCAGCACTTTAAGAGTAGTTACGTTTAGTAGTTAAGAGTAGTTACGTTTAGTCTTACCTCAGAGCTGAGCTGTTCTGGAAATGCCTGATAGGAGAAGACTGATGACTGTGGTTTCTTCCTGTTCCTGGTCTTACATGAGCTACCCATCTTACAGTTTCCACTACAGGCCTTCTTCTGCCCTGCAACCAGGGCCTGCAGGCAGCTCAGGAACTTGGTCTTCCAGACCAGAAAGTCAGCATGCACGCTGCCAGTGTGGCTATTCGCTACGTTGCAGTTGCCATCTCCTCTGGACAGAACCCGGATGCCGCTCAGCATCCACAGCCACTTGTCCACATTCTTACTCACCTAAGGGAGAGGGCAGAAGGGGTTGAATGATGTGTTTTCAGTGAGTCTAGAGGAAGTGGATGGTTAGCTATGGGACAGGAGAGAACAGTAATAGTGGTAATGATAATCGATTGAATGAGCTTAGTATTCTAGTGTGTACAAAAGAGGAATGTATAATATGCTAAAAATATCCATGAAAGTATCAGATAAGCAAAGAAACGGATTGCAAGTGTAAGTAGCAGCACCACACATGGTGGAAACATATCGATAGGAGACACACAGTATTTTGTCAGATCTCTTACCGTATTGTAATGGCAGCCATACACAGAGTTGCCCAGGCCAAACACTGCATATCTCAGTCCTTTCGGGTAGGCGTTCCCATATCTGAAGTCAGTGGATGCCTCCTCCAGACACTTACAGAACCATTCAGCATTTTCTGTGGGCTGTCCGTCAGTGTACACAGCCAATAGGAACATACAGACCAACTTGTTGGAGCACTGTAGAGAGAGATGTCATCAAAAATCTGGAAAGTGGCACAAGATAAACAAATGCAGAATATGTAACATATACATATAGAATACGGATCTCTCCGGCACTTTATACAGGAATGGCCCCATTTCTGGATGCAAAAACAGGATGCAGCTATGGACAACTTATTGCATAACATGCATCCAGAGTGAAAGTAGGAATCAATAACAACAGCTGCATAGGGAGCACAATGATGAGGTATGAGAACAACAATTTGAATGCAGAACAAATCTCCAAAGCAGAGCAACATTGTAAATGATTTAAGCCCTACAGGGCAGCCAGTGTAAGGTGCCCCTTGCCCCATGGTTTCTTACAGCAAAGAGCTGCCTGCAACACTCTATGCCGCTCGAGGAAGAGAGGATCATGATTGAACACTGGGCACAAAGAGTCAATGCACTGAGCATCTGAAACTAGATCTCTAGGCCGGAGGCCGGGCCGAGCACCCTTGGTAATTTCTCTTTGGAGATAAAAATCCCTCTCCCCGAACTGTAAAGTGTCTCTGTTGAATAAATGGCAATTTCCTGCTGTGTCTGCTGTGCCAGGCGACAAATCTCCTATTCATTTCTCAGATGGTGAATTATTGCCCAAAAGAATGGAATACTGATGAAAATAATCAATCTTTCCTGGTTGAACGGGATTCATTTAAAATATTTATACCTGTGCCAGCCATTGGTTTAAATAAGAAAAAATAAATAATAATAATAAAAAGAGGCAAACTTGGGGTTGACAGATGGAAGCCAGATGGAAACCACATGACAGCCCGCTTGGAGTTTGCCAAAACGCACCTAAAAGACTCTCAGACCATGAGAAAAAAGATTCTCTGGTCTCATAAAACCAAGATTTAACTATTTGGCCTGAATGCTAAGCATCCCGTCTGGAGGAAACCTGGCACCATCCCTTACGGTCAAGCATGGTGGTGGCAGCATCACGCTGTGGGGATGTTTTTCAGCGGCAGAGACTGGGAGACTAGTCAGGATTAAGGGAAAGATGAACGGAGCAAAGTACAGAGAGATCCTTGATGAAGTCCTGAGTGCTCTGGAGCAGGTTCTCAGACTGGGGTGAAGGTTCACCTTCAAACAGGACAACAAACCTAAGCACACAGCCAAGACAACGCATGAGTGGCTTTGGGACAAGACTCTGAATGTCCTTGAGTGGCCCAGCCACAGCCCAGACTTGACCCGATCGAACATCTCTAGAGAGACCTGAAAATAGCTGTGCAGGGACGCTCCCCATCTAACCTGACAGAGCTTGAGAGGATCTGCAGAGAATGGGAGAAACTCCCCAAATACAGGTGTACCAAGCTTGTAGTGTCATACCCAAGAAGACTCAAGGCTGTAATCGCTGCCAAAGGTGCTTCAACAAATATTTATGCAAATATAATATTTATGTTTTTTTTATTTGCAAACATTTCTAAACACCTGTTTTTGCTTTGTCCTTATGAGGTATTGTATTTAAAATGAGGGCGGAAAAAAAGATTACATTTATTTTAGAATAAGGCTGTAACGTAACAAAATGTGGAAAAGGTCAAGGGGTTTAAATACTTTCCAAATGCACTGTATATGAAAATTAGGCCTAAAGGTTTTCAAAAACCGTATCGCAAGGGAAGACTATTAACATTTGTAATCGTTAAAAAAAGAGAGTTGGGACTGTAGTAAACATTGGCCGTGCTCCATAAGTTTCGAATAAGATGGCTGGGTATGGCCCCTTGGGTTCTCGAGAGTTAATAAAAACCATGCATCCCTAAAACTATTATTTTCTCTTAAACCCCAAAATACCCCTGTATTACAGAAAAAGTCCATGGTTGCAGAATCACTCTCTTACCTTTGCAGTTCCAGTCTGTGATCCATAGAATATCTGTGCTTTAGATACGTCAACCACTTTCTCAACACTGTAACCATCCTACTCCACAGCTTTGTAGAGCCAGAGGGTCACTGGATTGGTAAGAGTATTCTAATGGTGTACAGAGAAAAATAACGTGTAGAGCTTGGGACTACAAAGTTCTATCTGCAAAAAGATGATTCTGAGATAATTGGTTTTAAAGTTCCAAATCCCCATTGGTTTGAATGATGTCAGCTATTTTTTTTATTGTATTCTTTTGAACTTAACATGAATTGGGGTATTTAGAGAACTATATACAATTGAAGTCAGAAGTTTGCATACACCTTAGCCAAATACATTTAAATTCAGTTTTCACAAATCCTGACATTTATTCCAATTAAAAATTCCCTGTCTTAGGTCAGTTAGGATCACCACTTTATTTTAAGAATGTGAAAGGTCAGAATAGTAGTAGAGAGAATGATTTCTTCTCTCAGTATGTTTGTTTATTCCATGTGTAACTCTGTGCTGTTTGTGTCGCACTGCTTTGCTTTATCTTGGCCAGGTCGCAGTTGTAAATGAGAACTTGTTCTCAACTAGCCTACCGGGTTAAATAAAGATGGAAATAAAAATAGAGATCTGTACACAATTCCTGGAAGCTAAAAATGTTCCTGTTCTTCCATGGCCTGCATACTCACCAGACCTGTCACCCATTGAGCATGTTTGGGTTGCTCTGGATGGAGTTTTTATTTCTTTCATCCCATTCCCAGAAGTTTACATACACTCAATTAGTATTTGGTAGCATTGCCTCCAAATTGTTTAACTTGGGTCACCAGACAGAGCTGGTGTAACGGAGTCAATTAGCCTATCAGAAGCTTCTAAAGCCATGACATCATATTCTGGAAATTTCCAAACAGTTTAAAGGTACAGTCAACTTAGTGTATGTCAAATTCTGACCCACTGGAATTGTGATACAGTGAATTATAAGTGAAATAATATGTATGTAAACAATTGTTGGAAGAATTACTTGTGTCATGCCCAAAGTAGATGTCCTAACATACTTGGAAAAACTATATTTTTTAACAAGAAGTGGTTGTGGTTGAAAAACAAGATTTAATGACTCCAACATAAATGTATGTAAACTTTCGACTTCAACTGTAGGTAGAGAACATTGTACAGATTAATGTCAACAACTCAATTTGACATAAATGCAGATATAACCTTACAGTCCCAAGCTCTCAATTTGACTCTCATTTACCAGTGGACAAATAAATCATTAGAATTAATAGAAATGTAAGCAGAACTGCTCTTTGAGCAAATAATAAGGGAAGAGTTAAATGACCTTTTTCAATGCCATTTTCAGTGAGAACCAAATTCCAACCAAAACATCGGCAGCTGTGTGCAAGTATATCCTGTTCTGCCATACTGACAAAAAAATACTCTTGAAGGTTCTGCGGACTGTCTTCCTTGTTCCTGCAAAGACATTATGTTCTGGATTAGCCCAAAGACCGGCAAATGGTGATATCGAGTCGTTTCATCTTACAGTCCGAAGGGAATCTATGTAGCTGGCTATACATTCGTATCCCCTGTGGACCGGTTCGTGCATAGAACATTCTTCATTCAGGCTGCAAAGACATCAATTTGTTCCTTAATTTAATGGTGAAAAGGTGATAAAACCTGGGAAAGTATGCCTACTTCTCTTTATGAAACATCATTTTCCACCACGCTAAAGTAGCTAATGCTAATCTTGGATGTTGTATATCACCAGTTTTAGAGGAATGATTCCATACATTTTTTCAAACTAACTGCCAATATGCCAACATTCCATTCAAGCAATGCAGTCAATCCACAACAATATACTGGCTCAAATCAGTTGATAGGACTTAGACAAGTTGTAAATGCAACAAGAATTGATTTTGTATCGTATAATAGCACTCACAGCTTTCCAAGAAAACAACAAATTAAACATTTATGGTCTGTTATACATAAAAGGTTATTTATACAAAACATTGGTATGAAACCCTTATAAACTGTATTTTTAATTCTGACTATTTTAGGTTGCCAATCATTTTATTACACAATATCTCATTCTATCACATGCCTTACTTTTATTTTCATGCATAAGTAAAATCAGGATTAAGCCTCTACTGCCGTTCATTCCAATCAGAATTTCTCCCTGACCAATATGGCTACCAACTACAACCCATTCTGGAACTTTTAGGGTTTATGACCTTCCCTCTATACATACGCGAAATATGATCTCTATACTATACATACACACAACAACTAAAGATCTCAGAAACGGCACAAAAGTTATTTTTTTAAATATAATCTAGCAGTTGCTACCTGGCTCGAGGACATTCTTTCACTGATATAAAAAAATGCGCCGACTGACCTTCTCTGCACCATCCTCATCTCACCTTTCAGATACCCAGTTCTCTCCGCGACACTCTCACTCACCATCAATATCAGCGTCAAAAACATGGGTTATCAAATCCAATAGCAGTAAAGTTGAGCCCCGCAACATTGTTTCTTTCTCCTGTGCAATATTTTGTATCATCAATGTAAATATTGACAAACGTTTTAGGAACATCAAAGTTCAACCGCTGGGAGCTGCCATAATTGTGATGAAACGAAATACATTGTGGGAATTGGAGGTTTAATTATATTACAGATATACAAATATTTGATGATATCCCATATGTTTACACCCCTCTATTCCATTACTTTGCAACAGAGTTTTTAAGCATTCAATTATATTCTCTGGATGAATTACTCCGGTACAGGAACAACTTCATTTTACACGTGATATTTTATGCAAAGTATCTAGTTTGTCAAATACATAAAAAGTAAACATATTTGTATTTATTCGTAGCAGTCGTTATGGTACCGTACAAAATGTTTATGTTTAAAAAAAATACTAAACAATTCCATCAGAGACCAACAAAAAATAGGACCGTTTGCACATAGTATGTTTTCAGTCCGGCGGAATTTTTATGAAACACATAGCACACCAGCGCCGCTAAAAAAATTGTGTTACTGACAGATTTATCTGTCTTGTAAAGCAGAAATATGTCTATATTTACACCAACAAACCAAATCCGACTCACAAATGTGGCGGTGGTGAGAATGAAAAAGGGAGGAAAACGATTTGAAATCGCCTGCTACAAAAATAAAGTGATGAGCTGGAGATCTGGAGCGTGAGTATTTTAGGAATTTAGCTAGCTGCGTAGCTATGATAGCTAACGTTAGCTAGTTGTATCCGTTTGATATCCACCGAGGCATATAGCAAACACCAGTAGTATTACGACTAATGGTAGTATGCTTTCAGCTTTGATGTATTTATAATTAGCTACGAATGTAAATAACTAATATGTAAATAATGCAATCTAATGTGCTGTTTCAGAGTAGCAAGTCATGACTCATGTCATCATCATGACTCACTTGTCTTGTATCGTGCATTATATTCTTACCCAGAGTCGAGAGGCTGTGGAATAATGAGGAACAGTCTAGGTGCCATGTGTTTTGCATCACTGATTCTTTGGACTTTGAGTCATCTACACCTGGCATCTTTTGAATTTCGAAAGGGGACACCCCCTCGACCTCCCCAGAACCAAATCCAATAGCTGGTCTGAGTTCACATAATATTTGTTTTTAGGTTGTCGAGATTAGCCTATCAATACCTATAGATATTGAAAGCATCATCTAGCACAGTGTTTCTGTCCTGGGGAACCAAAGGGGTGCACATTTTTGTTTTTGCCCTAGCACTATTCGCCTGATTCCACTATCTGCCCTAGCACTATTCGCCTGATTCCACCATCTGCCCTAGCACTAATCGCCTGATTCCACTATCTGCCCTAGCACTATTCGCCTGATTCCACTATCTGCCCTAGCACTATTCGCCTGATTCCACTATCTGCCCTAGCACTATTCGCCTGATTCCACCATCTGCCCTAGCACTATTCGCCTGATTCCACTATCTGCCCTAGCACTATTCGCCTGATTCCACCATCTGCCCTAGCACTGATTCCACTATCTGCCCTAGCACTATTCGCCTGATTCCACTATCTGCCCTAGCACTATTCGCCTGATTCCACTATCTGCCCTAGCACTATTCGCCTGATTCCACTATCTGCCCTAGCACTATTCGCCTGATTCCACTATCTGCCCTAGCACTATTCGCCTGATTCCACCATCTGCCCTAGCACTATTCGCCTGATTCCACTATCTGCCCTAGCACTATTCGCCTGATTCCACTATCTGCCCTAGCACTATTCGCCTGATTCCACTATCTGCCCTAGCACTATTCGCCTGATTCCACTATCTGCCCTAGCACTATTCACCTGATTCCACTATCTGTCCTAGCACTATTCACCTGATTCCACTATCTGTCCTAGCACTATTCACCTGATTCCACTATCTGTCCTAGCACTATTCACCTGATTCCACTATCTAACTCATTGTCAAACCTTTGATTAGTGGAATCAGGTGTGTAGTGCTAGGGCAAAAATGTGCACCCCAGGACTAGGATTAGGAAACTGAGATAGCAAAGCCCCATGTAAACACTTAATAAATCGCCATGCCATTTTCATTTGCCAATTACACAGAGAGAAGGACCTGGATGAAGTGCTGCAGACCAGCTCTGTTTTCAATAATGTTTCAAAGGGTCAGGTTGCCAAGAAAGATGATCTGTCAAAAGCCTTTGGAACAGATGACCTGACAGAGATTTGTAAACAAGTAAATACATTGACAGATAAACAGAACACCAGTAATCAATATTACTCACATTCATTCAATGTTATGTTATTGTTGTGAGATTTGCCTGTTCAGTATGTCTTTTCTTTCTCAGATTTTAGCTAAAGGAGAATTGCAAGTTTCAGACAAGGAGAGGCAGAGCCAGTTGGAGACGAGTTTCAGAGACATTGCGACCATCGTGGCAGAGAAGTGTGTGAACCCAGAGACCAAGCGACCATACACGGTCAACCTCATAGAGAGGGCCATGAAGGATATCCACTACTCTGTCAAGGCCAACAAAAGCACCAAGCAGCAGGTATGGCTGGGACAAAAGGTTGTTGCTACAGTACACTCTGGAGTCTACACATTTGCCATATTTTAATATAAACGTCATGGATGAACGGCTGAACATGAATGAACGGCTTTGTTTTAAATGCTCACTCACTGTGCATACTGTGTGTACAAGCAGTGGCTAGATTTAGCCATAAATGTTTTCCTTTCAGTAAGGAGTTCAGTCTGTCATATTAAACACTGAACCTGTTTGTTGTTTAGCTACATAAACCAGAATACTTACTGGGTTTCAGTACATACCAACTAATGACAGTCTTTGTCATGCTAATGCCCCATGAATCTAACTGCTGTTTGTTCCAAGGCTCTGGAGGTGATTAGGCAGCTGAAAGAGTCCATAGAGATCCAGAGGGCCCACATGAGGCTGAGGCTGGTCCTGCCGGCCAAAGACGGCAAGAGGCTGAAGGAGAAACTCAAACCCCTCCTCAAGGTGGTGGAAAGTGAAGACTTTGACGACCAGCTGGAGATGGTGAGAGACAGATCCCTCTGGTTTATACTAGGCTACACCGTAGGGCTCTAAAGCACATGTGTCAAACTCATTTCACGAAGGTCCGAGTGTATGCGAGTTTTCACTCCTCCCTTGTACTTGATTGATGACTTAAGGTCACTAATTAGTAAAGAGCTCCCCTCACCTGGTTGTTTAGGTCTTAATTGAAAGGAAAAAAACAAAAACCTGCATAAAACTAGGCCCTCCATTGAATGAGTTTGACACCCCCGCTCTTATCTCCCTCCCTCCATCCTCCAGGTGTGTCTGGTGGACCCAGGCTGCTTCAGGGAGATAGATGAGTTGATCCGCTGTGAGACGAAAGGCAAAGGTTCCCTGGAGGTGCTCAGTCTGAAGGATGTGGAAGAGGGAGACGAGCGGCTGGAATAGCCTTCACACAGAGCCCTATAGGACTACATACATACACATTATCTTACCACCACCGCTGCCACACAAACTGCAAACCCCTCATTAAAGAGGCCACTGTTTCTAATACCAATGGAGCCCTTCTTATTTCCAGTGTCTGTTCTAATATTAGTTTTGGTTGAAGATCTGATAACATTCAGTATTTTTGCTGTGAGCATGCACCACTCGAATGTTTGCTTGTCAACAAAAAATACTATAATTTAATGAAGTTTATTTTGTGAGTCAACTTCTTCTAAAGTAATTCATATTGCTTTGACCATGCCTTTTATTTTACCCAGTTTACCATTTCGCCATGTTTGAAAAGGCATATTTTGTTATGAATAGTTTATTTAACCCCTTAATTTATATATGTTTCTTCATAATTAAATATGTGTCTTATAAACAATTGCAAATAAAAACTTAATCTATTTCATTGTTTTTATTCGTTATTTTGTGATTACTATGGCATAGTCTCTCCAAAAATGGTATCAATAGCCCTATGCTAATACAGTAGATATAACACTTTACCCCAAGTTTATACCATTATTGTAAGATACAGTGCCTTCAGAAACTATTAATACTTTGACTTATTCCACATTTTGTCCCAGACAAAAATCTTCTCACCCATCTACACACAATACCCCATAATGACATGTTTTTAGAAATGTTTGCAAATGTATTAAATATTTTATTTAACTAGGCAAGGCGGTTAAGAACAAATTCTTATTGACAATGACGGCCTAGGAACAGTGAGTTAACTGCCTTGTTCAGGTGCAGAACGACAGATTTGTACCTTGTCAGCTCGGGGATTTGATGTAGCAACCTTTCGGTTACTGGCCCAACACTACCTGCCGCCCCAAATACCGAAATATCTCAATATCAATACATGTTAGAATCACCTTTGGTAGCGATTACAGCTGTGAGTGTTTCTGGGTAAGTCACACCTGGATTGTACAATATTTGGACATTATTATTTTTTTAATTCTTCAAGCTCTGGCAAGTTGGTTGTTTCTCGAGCTATTTTCAAGTCTTGTGTATACTTGGCCTTGTTTTAGGTTATTATCCTGCCGAAAGGTGAATTTGTCTTCCAGTGTCTTTTGTGAAGCAGACTGAACCAGGTTTTCCTCAAGGATTTTGCCTGTGCTTACAGTATCTCTATTCCGTTTCTTTTTATATATATAAAAAAACTCCCTACTCCTTGCCGATGACAAATATACCCATTACATGATGCAGCCACCTCCATGTTTGAAAATATGAAAAGGGGTAATCAGTGATGTGTTGTGTTGGATTTGCGGCAAACATAATGCTTTGTATTCAGGACATAAAGTCAATTTCTTTGACACATTTTTCGCACTTTTACTTTAGTGCCTTATTACAGTCAGGATGCATGTTTTGGAATATTTTTATTCTCTACAAGCTTCCTTCTTTTCACTTGGTCATTTAGGTTAGTATTGTGGAGGAACTACAATGTTGTTGATCCATCCTCAGTTTTCTGTTATTACAGCCATTAAACACTGTAACTTAAAGTCACCATTGGCCTCAGTGAAATTCCTGAGCGGTTTTCTTCCTCTCGATCCAACTGAGTTAGGACGGACGCCTTTATCTTTGTAGTGACTGGGTGTATTGATACAACATCCAATGTGTAGTAAATAACTTCACCATGCTTAAAGGGATATTCAATATCTGCTTTTTTATACCCATCTACCAATTGGTGCCTTTCTTTGCAAGGCAGTGGAAGACCTCCTTGATTTTTGTGTTTGAATCTGTGTTTGAAGGTCACTGCTCGACTGAGGGACCTTACAGATAATTGTATGTGTGGGGTGCAGAGATGGGGTAGTCATTCAAAAGTCATGTTAAACACTATTATTGCACACAGAGTGAGTCCATGTGAATTGTTAAGCAAATGTTTACTGAATACGTATTGACTGAAGTCATTTCAGCTTTTACCATTATATTAATCTGTAAAAATTTGTAAAAACATAATTCCTCTTTGATATTATAGGATATTGTGTGTTGGCCAGTGACATAAAATCTCAATTTAATCCATTTTAAATTCAGGCTGTACCACAACAAAATGTGTAAAAGTCCAGGGGTGTGAATACTTTCTGAAGCCACTGTAACACTTTAATGGTAAACCTTCACCACCAATACAGAAATTATGCAAATTGACAACATTTCAGACCCAATTATTACAGTTAAAAGTGCAATTTACTCCATGGTTAGTGCTACTCCTTTACCTCTACCCTAAATTCTTCAACATCTTTCAAAGTGCTTCATTGCAGTGGACGCATGATTTCTAACATTGACTATAGTACCTAGAGGTCTATTCATACCTAATCATACCTGATTGCATCTTCTCATGGTTGTGTTGTTGCCGAGCATACTGGCTGTGTCTAAATTCAGTCCTGTGGATAGTATCCAGGGGGCTGGTTGGCCGCTGCTCTGCCACAGGATAACCTGGAGTATAACCCCCTCTTTCTGACCCCTCCTGCTGCTGGAACGTGGGGAATCTAGTACTGAGAAACCCTCCCCCTACTACCATTAGAGCTCCCCAGGATGTCCAGTGGCAGGGCAGGGACACAGCTCACCACACCCGTCTGATTCCTCCACAGCACCACAGCACCTATACAAGCCCAGGCCTCCAGTGGCTTGTTAGTGGTGAGGTCCCAGTCCATTCCAGCCACACCCCGTCTCAGTATGCCGACAGCGTGGCTGTGGAGTCGTCCAGAGTACCGCTGACTTTCCACAGGGGCAGGCAGCGGGTGAGGATGGCGCACAGCCAGCCTGTAATGCCCAGGCCCAACACTGCTAGCTCCAACTGCCTCTTCATGACTGAGCTGAGCTTAGCTCCTCACAGAAAGCAGGGCTTGACCAGCTGCAGGCACAGTCTGTGTGCCTGTGTGTGGGCATGCGTGCCTGTGTGTGAGTCTAGCCTGTGTGATGTGAAACCGGTCCTCACAGATTCCTGAAAAGAAAAGGGTGTGGGGCAGCAGTCCTGCTCTACAGCTGGGGAATAAAGGGGATTCCTTCTGTTTACTGTGAAATGGTTTCACAACAATCCCTCTTTTGCAGTTTTGCCACTCAGTCGCTAAAACAAAGATGACACTGTGTGCTTTGTTGACTTCAGCCTCTGACTCTGGTCTTATAGGAACATGTCATTGTTAAATAAGCCTTGTGTGCCACTCAAAGTACAGCATGTTTCATACTTCATTCTGAATGTTCAATGTTCTCCCTTCTAATGAGTTTTGATACACTTTTTCAATAAGATAAATAAAAGAGATGCAACAAAAGTCATTTCTAACCAAAATGTTTATTTCTATTAGGTTCAAATCGCAAATCATTCAACGAACATGATTTGTTGCCCACTAAAGTACTGCCTCTATTCTCTTAGCATGCAGATTCCAATCACAAAATTAACTGTGATAAACATTGTTACAAAAACACATGATAAGTAGTAACCACAGTTGAATAGGATGTGGAAAAATGAAAATATGTGAATTACAATACAGGGATATAAAAACAATCAGGTGCATTCAGTTGACGTAGTTGTACTGTCAATATTAGTAACCTATTGATTTTCAGTGATTATATTTCAATAACAGATATTTCCTCAGTAAACATATTTCATGGTGATAGAGTGAACATTTTAATAGCTACAATTACCTAAGTCAGACTTATTTTGTAACAAGAATCAATTAACATTATCTTATTTTTTTTAAACTTCCACCAAGCTATCAAATAGTTCCAGGGCAATTCTAAATCTATGAAAGTCAGACAATACACTGAATAACCAGACATGGACATTCAATGTACAAAATAACAATGTTGTCATTGAAAAACTTGCTGTGACATGTTTCTTCATAGTGCCAACACCTGCCAACACTATTTGCCTGAAATTAAAAGGCAAATAAAGCACTCCTCTCTCACACATAGTTCTTTATGGCGTAGCTGCTGTGACTGTGAGTGGGCATCCTAGCCAGGGTGTACCTACTGCTGGAACCATGCCTGCCCTCTCTCCCCCCTGGAGGACAGCTGGTACACAGCACCCCTCCTCCACAGAACAGGAACCCAGAGGTCACCCAGCCCACATAGATGGCCGCCCCCATCTCTTTCTTGAGCACCTCAGGGACCCGCGGGTTATAGAAGTCCCTAATGATTGACTGGGCCGTCCAGGACACAGCCACTATGATGCTTAACCCAGCCAGGGCGAAGGTGACCCCTGCGGCCTGCACCATGCTGGCTTTGAATTTGGGATGGCTCAGGCAGTTGGTACACCTAGCCCCCAGAAGGAAGACGAGGAATGCCAGGCAGCCCAGTACCATGCTGATGACGATGAGGCCCCTGGCCGCCTGGAGGTCAGGGGACAGGTCTAGAAGAGCATCATAGATTTTACACTGCATCTGTCCCGTGGTTTCAGACACACAGGTCATCCACAGGCCCTCCCAGAACACCTGCATGACCACCAGGTGGGTGCCGATGAACGCTGTAACCTTCCACATGGGCAGGGCACAGATCAGGATGGTACCTGCCAGGCCCACCATGGACAGGGTGATGCCCAGCTCCTCCACAGCCATGGGGGGCGCTACAGCTTGTGCAGAACTGGGGATGAAACAAAGAAAAAATATGTTTTAACAATATGCTCAAAATGTCTGTTGGATCTTTTATCTCTGTGATTACAGCCTAGCAATTTCCACACATTTTTTTCTTCCATTTATACTTTTTTATTTTCCATTTACAAAGACAACAACACAGTGAGATGTTTTTTTACATTGTGTGTCATTCTTATCCAGAGCGACTTACAGTAGTGAGTGCATACATTTTCGTACTTGTCCCCCGTGGGAATTGAACCCACAACCCTGGTGTTGCAAGTGCAACTGAGCTACATGGGACAGACAACCAACATCCAAACATGACAATAAACAATAGAAGGGGGAGGACACCCATTGATCCCTGCCACAACAAGCTAGGCATCCTCTGGGACCTGGCAAGAAGGGGGGTATAGTTCATAAACAAATACACAGTTTATATACTAGGCTATGCTCTATGGTTTACACGTTATTCTAGTGTTCCAGAGACCCTCTGGGTCATTGTCATGGTCTTGGAGGGCAGATGCCACTCGTTCCATAGTCAATAAGTCAATGAATTCCCTTAACCAAATGTCCATGCTGAAGCACTGCGGTTTACGCACCTTAAAAGGTATAAGTATGGTCTGTTTGACTGATAGGAAGGCCTATGCAATGTGTTGTTTGGTTCTAGGTTGGACACTGTCCTTCCTACTTCCTAACAGGCACACTACAGGACACAGTGGGAAACATACATTATGTACAGTGCCTTCAGAAAGTATTCAGACCGCTTGACTTTTTCCACATTTTGTTAGTTCACAGCCTTATTCTAAAATTGATTATATTGGGTTTTTTCCTAGTCAATATACACACAATACCCACACAATATAACACAAAAACAAAAACAGGATTTTAGAAATTTTTATTTAAAAAAAATCAACTGAAATGTTACATTTGCATAAGTATTCAGACCCTTATGTTGAAGCACCTTGAGTCTTCTTGGGTATGATGCTACAAGCCACCTGTACTTGGGGAGTTTCTCCCATTCTTCTCTGCGGATCCTCTCAACCTCTGTCAGGTTGGATGCGGGGTGTTGCTGCAATGCTATTCTCAGGTCTCTCCAGAGATATTCGATCAAGTTCAAGTCCGGGCTCCAGCTGGGCCACTCAAGGACATTGTCCTGAAGCCACTCCTGCGTTGTCTTGGCTGTGTGCTTAGGGTTGTTGTCCTGTTGGAAGGTGAACCTTCACCCCAATCCGAGGTCCTGTGTGCTCTGGAGCAGGTTTTCATCGAGGATCTCGCTGTACTTTGCTCCATACATCTTTCCCTCGATCCTGACTAGTCTCCCACTCCCTGCAGGTGCAAAACATCCCCACAGCATGATGCTGCCACCACCATGCTTCACCGTAGGGATGGTGCCAGGTTTCCTCAAGGGGTGATGCTTGTCATTCAGGCCAAAGAGTTCAATCTTGGTTTCATTTAGACCAGAGAATCTTGTTTCTCATGGTCTGAGAGTCTTTAGTTGTCTTTTGGCAAACTCCAAGCTGTCATATGCCTTTTACTGAGGAGTGGCTTCCGTCTGGCCACTTTACCATAAAGACTTAAGTGGTGGAGTGCTGCTAAGATGGTTGTTCTTCTGGAAGGTTGTCCCATCTCCACAGAGGAACTGACCATAGGGTTCTTGGTCACCTCCCAAACTAAGGCCCTTCTCCACCGATTGCTCAGTTTGGCCGGGTGGCCAGCTCTAGGAAGAGTCTTGGAAGTTCTAAATGTCTTCCATTTAAGAATGATGGTGGCCACTGTGTTTTTGGGGATCTTCAATGCAGCAGACATTTTTTGGTACTCTTCCCCAGATCTGTGCCTCATCACAATCCTGTCTTGGAGCTCTACGGACAATTCCTTCGACCTCATGGCTTGGTTTTTGCTCTGACATGCACTGTCAACTGTGGGACCTTATATAGACAGGTGTTTGCCTTTCCAGATCATGTCCAATTAATTGAATTTACCACAGGTGGACTCCAATCAAGTTGTAGAATCATCTCAAGGTTGATAAATTGAAACAGTATGCACCTGAGCATCCTGAATATTTATGTAAATAAGGTATTTCAGTTTTTCATTTTTAGTAAATTTGCAAAAAATCGAAAAAACAGTTTTTGCTTTGTCATTATGGGGTATTGTGTGTAGATTGCTGGGGATTTTTTTCTTCATTTAATCAATTTTAGAATAACTCTGTAACATAACAAAATGTGGAAAAAGTCTAGGGGTCTGAATACTTTCTGAAGGCACTGTATATACCACTAGATAGCAGTAGTGTGTCATCAGTGTCAGACCTATTTGATGGAGGGACATGACTGAGGTGTTCCACAATATTGCAGGTTTCTTTGAATAGAATATTAAGAGAACGAGCAGCAGTGAAACTGTCATTCAGAGTGAAACAATGGTGCATAAATTGATACTGGGTGGAATATGAGGAGGATTTGATCATTCAAATCTTACTGAATATTACTAGACAGTCTTTCTGTAACACTACTGAATATAATGTGACAATCAATGACTTGATGTTAAACTTGATCTTAATAACACAATAACAAAAACACCTAAGGCAAAGAGAAAATGTAATGGTGAGACAAATTAGACACAATTAAGGGTTTAAGTCATTTTAAGCTCTCAATATTTTCTGCACGAGAACAGCGGAACTGGAGACTCTCCCTGATCTACAGGTCTGATAACAGGGGAACATAACTTTCTCACAGCTTAGTGTAAACCTACTCAACTCACACCAGTCTTTTTATGAACTCAAACATAGTTGATTATTTTATCGATTTAAAGATTACGAGAGTGGGTTGATACAACAATATCTGTCACAATAGACATACCCAATGTTTGCAAGCCTTGTAATTGTATATGTTGGTCGAAAAACACATTGAAGCAGTCATTGAGTTTGAAGCATGTGTGGAATTCTCTGACACCAGTTCCTGTCAAACAGGTGTTCTATTTGAACCTTACAGAGAACATTTTATGATCAAGATGAATGCGTATACTGAAAACAAGGGCATCAGTGGGAGTACTGAATCAACAAACACTCACCTGAAATATGAAAAGATAGTTTATTGTAATAAAACAGAGAGCATACAACAGTAAAAAAAGTTGCTGACTAATATAATTTGCAACAGTGTATAATCAACTTGCCAGGAATTCGAGAAACAAATAACATTTACATACACTGAACAAAAATATAATCTCAACATGCAACAATTTCTACGATTTGTATGAATTACAGTTCAGGAAATCTGTCAATTTAAATAAATGAATAAGGCCCTAATCTATGGATTTCACATGACTGGGCAGTGGCTCAGCCATGGGTGGACCTGGGAGGGCATAGGCCCACCCACTTGGGAGCCAGGCCGACCCACTAGAGAGCCAGGCCCGGCCAATCAGAATTTGTTTTTTTATTACAGACAGAAATGGACGGACATTGGAATATAAAGGAAAAGGTACCAGTGGAAAGATGTTGTATGCAAAAAAAAACTGTACTATGAAGGAAAATATGCACTTAACTTTTTGATTGAATAGCCAGGGAAACACCTCCCCCCACGCAGGTGAAGAAGTCGGATCTGGAGGTCCTGGGCCGGTGTGGTTACACGTGGTCTGTGGTTGTGAGGCCGGTTGGATGTACTGACAAATTCTCTAAAACGACATTGGCGGTGGCTTAAGGTAGAAAAATTAACATTAAATTCTCTGCCAACAGCTCTGGTGGACGTTCCTGCTGTCAGCATGCCAATTGCATTCTGCCTCAAAACTTGAAACATCTGTGCCATTGTGTTGTGTGACAAAATTGCATATTTTAGAGTGGCTATTTATTGTCCCCAGCACAGGGTGCACCTGTGTAATGATCATGCTGTTTAATCAGCTTTTTGATATGCCACACCTGTCAGGTGGATGGATTATCTTGACAAAGGATAAAATGCTCACTAAAATGCTAATGTAAACAGATCTTTTATTTCATCTCATGAACCATGGGACCAGCACTTTACATGTTATGTTTATATTTTTGTTCAGTGTATCTAAACAGTAGCATATTAATACACTCATACACTCTTAGAAAAATATAGCTTTTCGGCTGTCCCCATTGGAGAACCCTTTGAAGAACCCTTTCGGTTCCAGGTAGAACCGTTTTGAGTTCTATACAGAATCCTTTCCAAAGAGATAACCGAAAAGGGTTCCCCTATGGGGCATCTGAAGAATCCTTTTGGAACCCTTTTTTCTAAGAGTGAAGTGTTTCTCTGGCTAATCAATCAAAAAGTTAAGTGCATATTTTCCTTCATAGTACAGTTTGTTTTGCATACAACATTTTTCCACTGGTACCTTTTCCTTTATATTCCAATGTCCGTCCATTTACCTTCTTATACCACCAATACCTTTTGAAAAGATGGAGAAACAACATTTTCATGCAGACCAGTTTGTCCCATGAACCTTCATATTAAATGTCTGTCTTTGTTGGGGTGGAGGAACTTGACACAGAACCTGCCGGTTTTCTTTAACTTCCTGACGACTTGGCCAGTATATATTTCACAGAGGGGGCTTTGTCGTCCTCCTTGGGGTGGCAGTTACCACAGAAGAGTCCCCGTCCCAGGAGTAGCAGGATCCCAGCCTACCAGCTCTCTCCGCTGAGCATCCACCAGGAGTCGATTGTAAAAGTCCTGGATGATGAGACTGGCTGTTGAGGATACAGGGATGAGACACAGGATCCCACTGATGATGAGCACCACCCCTACCGCCACCGTCGCCCGTGCCTTGGCCTCCTCCTTCAACAGGAAGTTGGTGCACTTCCCCCCGACAAACGCCATGAAGAGGCAAGCAATTCCCACCACGATGTCCACCACGACCAGCGCTCTAGCAACCTGCAGGTCGCAGCTGAGGGACATCATGGAGTCATATACCTTAAACTGCATCTGGCCCGTGCTCTGGACCACACAGCTCATCCAAATGCCCTCCAAGATGGTGACATTGTTTTTTTCAGATGAAGTCTATGACCTTCCACATGGGCACGCCGCCGACAATGGTCATTCCCTACACAGACGATCAAGGCCAGGGCACTGCCCAGCATCGGAATGCCCATGGAACACATTCTGAATGCAGTGTCTCTCTGTCTCTCTCTACTCATTGACTAACCCTTTGTGTCTCCAAATTAATATTGGAAGGCAATCAGGTGTTTTGGTGCATTTGAAAACGAGAAAGAAGAGCTTTAAGAAACTGAGAGCCAGCCAAATAATACCAGCCTTACAGGATACATTGTTCTGTGTGGATAATAAAGGTGGGAGTTTCATTTTATTCTCCTTTTTGGATATGGTAGATCAGTTTACTAAGCTTTTATTGTTCAAACATCCTATGAGGAATGAGGATGTAGGCATGTGCTTGAAAACTCACCAGCTTGAAAGCTCAGCAAAATTAACTTTCAATGGGATTAATTTGACTTTGTTCGCAATAGATGGCAAATAGTGCTGAAATAAGTTTATAAATAGTCATGGGAGGACAGAAAAGAAAACAGAGGAGGGGAGCACTATGCCCTATGAAGTACCCTTCTCGCCTTCTGTGTTTATGTGAACTCATCATACCTTCTTAGTTTACACATTCTCAACTAAAAATCAACAGTGATTTGTTTTGCTTTCCTGACACACCAATACCAAGCTTCACTTTCACTGCGTTAGAGAGGTTACCAGATTCCAGAGCATGCAGTATGCCCCGATTTGGAGACATTCACATTGCATTGGTACGCCAATGGACAGAAAAGAGAGAGGTGGGGCTGGGGGCGAGAGATAATCTGATCTGTTTAAACTGTCCCGTGCTCAACATATTTTTATAATGTGCACTGTTAACTTAAGCATTATGTAATGTATGTAAACAGCGTCTCACTGTCACAAGAAGAAGATGTAACGAGACATGTTTTGGTATACTTGGCACAAGGAATTACAATGTAGTTTAAGGGGTGGTAAGGTGATACTGTTCTTAATGCTTCTTGTTCGAGAAAGTAGTGACAATTGTCTATTCAACAATGAATGAGCAATGAAAACAAACCAGGTTCTACCATTTTGTTCAATTTAAATAACGATAAATGATGAAAATATCCAGTAGGCCTATACATTTTGGCCAATCTCTGCACATCATGGTTCTGAGAGGAAGCCAGTTTAAATAGCAGAGCTTGTTTCACAGACAATAGTTTTTTATCTAACCTAGCTTAAGTTGTGTAACTGGTTCATCTGTGCATTCTTGCCCCTCAAAGATTTTGTCATTCTGTCACTGCCAGTCTTTAAAGTAAATGTCTCGGTGAGTATTTCTAATAATGGGGGAAATCTATTTCAAATCCTTAGAATAAATCAGTGTTCTCAGGATTGTGTGACAGGGTTAAATACTTTTCTCACTTTCTTACTCGAATCAATGCGATGTAAAGTCCCCCTTTTGGTGTCATTCAAACAGAAGACAGTGAGGGTTGATTGTCAGTTTGGTAATTTCACCTAAAACTATGCTATTAGACATTTTCAGCTAAGATTTCAGCTGAGAAAAAGGAAATCACAGTAACTTGGAGTCAATTTCTTTAAAAAAGACAGTTAACACCAATGTATAAACTTTGTTGGAAATGTTTTATACAAAAAAATAAGGTTTGCAATTGATTAAGTTCTTTAGACATAATCAATCAACATATATTGGCTGTTTGCAAAACATACTGTGATCTACTGTACAAAGTTACGACAAGTCAATTATACATATATAATGTACATATAGTCCATGTTCTTACATCAATACTATCATTCTGGCACAGTGTCCTTATACGGTAAAAGATAAGTTAGGGTTATGGGAATGGGAATGGCTTTAATTCACTTCAGTCATCACCCCATGACCCATGAGATGATTCCTCTACACTGCGTATAGACTAGAACTACTTCTCTGTAATGTCATTTCTTATAGGCAACAGTTCTGTCTTGTCTTTTTCTTGCAAAGTTCTGAAGAGCTCAGTTAATTTGTTTTCACATATTCGTTCTGTTCTGATTTCACATCACTTTCAAAAATGGAAAATGGAAAAGAACAAGACTGGATAATACCAGTAACTTGCATGGTATTTTCATTTCACAGAAGATTGCCAAAGATAATCAAACAATTTACAGTCTTTCTTTCAACAGTTTCCAGCTCAAACGTAAGCTCTGCTGGTAGCTGTGGATCTTGCCTGTGAGTACTTCACTGGGTAGTCGTCACGCTCCTCCTTGGGTGGGCAGGAGCTGCAGAGGAGCCCCCCTCCCAGGATCAGGAGCCCTGCGGTGCCCCAGCCGATGTACAGCGAGGCCCCCAGCTCCCTCCTCTGGGCCTCGACCAGCAGAGGGTTGTAAAAATCCCTGATGATGGTGTTGGCGGACCAGCAGACAGGGACGAGGATGAGGACGCCAGCCACGATGAAGATGATCCCGCTGGCAATGGCTACTTTAGCTTTGGAAGCCTCATCCTCCACAAAGTTGGTGCACTTTCCTCCAGAAATTCCCAAGAGGATGCCGAAGCATGACGCGATGATGGCGATGACGCTCAGAGCTCTGGCAGCCTGCAGGTCCTGGGGTAAGGCCAAGAGGGAGTCATAGATCTTGCACTGCATCTGTCCCGTGCTCTGGGTCACACAGTTCATCCACAAGCCCTCCCAGATGACCTGAGCAGTCACGATGTTGGCTCCGATGAAGGCTGTGACTTTCCACATAGGCAGGGCACACACAATAATGGTCCCCAGGAACCCGATGATAGCCAGGACGAAGCCCAGCATCTGTCTTCCCATCGACACCATTTTGAAGAATTCTTGTTTTTTTTGTTGTAAAATCAATGAAGCTCAGGCAGAGGTAGTAGAGGAGAGTCAATGCAGGCCAGCTCAGCTTGGTTTTAATCGTTGTTAACTAATGACTAAGTCACGTCCCCTGATGTTATATGGACCTCTCTGCTCCTGAAAGGGTGGAGTCAACATCCTTCCCCCTGACCTGAAACCAGTTGCATGGTAATTTTCAAGCCGGACCAGATTCTTTCACCTCACCTGTCGGTATGTGTGAATGACAATGGGTTTCGATGAGATGCGCCTCAAGACCTGTGAAGAAGAGATAGTAATTGGTCCATTCAAAAAATGCCTCTGTAGTGAATGCTGTTTGGCTGGGTGGTTAGGCCTGTCTGCCCATTGGTTTCAGGGTAGAGAGATAAACCGTCAAGAATGCCACCTGAATTCTCATTAGTCATGGCCGGACGTTCGAAGCTACTGTTGTTCCCTGTTTTCATGATGACATTTTTTATTGCAACTATTGTTTTCTGTAATCAGGTTGCTAATACCACCAGAATTCTGATTTGTCATAGCCAGAAGTAAGTTAAGGCCTATATTCAGTCTCTGTTTTCTTGGTTTTGATCCTGAAGCCATTTCTTTCATGAAATAAACCAATACATGAAATAAACATATTACAGATCATTGCCTTTAAGCCCGGGTACAGATCTAAGAAACCTTGATTTTAAAGAAAGCTGTTGGCAATCTAATTACACAACCTATTTGAGTTACAGTCTAGACTATTATTATTATTATTATATTATATTATTAGACTCTCAAAACTATCCCACTGAGCACGGACGTCAATTCAACATCTATTCCACGTTGGTTCAACAAACGTAATTTGAGTGAAATGATGTGGAAACGATGTAGATTCAACCATTGTGTGCCCAGTGGGATGTTTATGTATTTGGAGAGATGAGATATGAGGGAGCTTTTGAGCAACCATGCAACCATTCATTTCCAAAATGAAAGGAGATTCACAGATACACGTCATCATGTAACTGAAAGATATTGATCCATTAAAATCCTTAAGAGTCTATTGACACATCCAATCAAAATCTGTCAGTTTAGAGATATATGCATGGGCTGTGTCTCAGTACGCCACATCCTCCTATGTCGGCTTTCCGCGTCTGCGGTGGAAAGTGGCCGAGCTACAGCAGTGTTTGTCAAACCATGAGAAAAAAATTGGTCCACTCACGTCAACGTCTGTAGCGTCTGGACAGTTTGACCTACAAACTAATATAGAAAGATGAGACTTTCACGAACACGCTGGTGTTCTCCGTTTTGCTCTACGACCCCTATAAGCCCCACGGGACTTGTCTGACGTCGGAAACGCTGATGTGCCAACTTCTGTCTAGCGTCAAAACAGTTTTGGCTACACACTAAGTGCCACAGGATCGCATCTGAAGGTAACCCATACAAATGAATGGAAGTATAGAGGTAGTTTTGTGTCAACAGAAATAAGGGGTTGAATATGTGTAAAAAAAATATATATATATATATATATATATTCCCTGAGTTTTCTTATATCTTATAGATATAAGACATACACTTCAAAACCTTATTCCTTATGTATTTTGCCATTTATGAATGTGTTATTCAATGCGCTACTATGCGCTATAGTAGTGAAGGCCAAATGTAAAAAAAATACTTTTTTGTTTTATACCTGAAAGGGTTCTGAAATCAAATAGCTAAATGATCTATGGTATGACCATCTTAAACCAACTCCATATGTTAGCTTAGTACCCCCTCCCCCAACGACTTAGATGTTTAGATTCAAGATGTAAAGCAGAGTTGAATTCAAAATGCTACTTTTAAAACATGAATCGTAAGTTAGAAAATGCATAGGCTTTGATTATTGGGATGATTATTGCTCACAGTTCATGAACATTTGAAATCGCAGTTATTGTTTCCCAACTTTTCCACAAAGACACATTAAGCCTACACATTGTTTTATATAATAACGTGTGTGTTTATATTTGGTAAATATAGGCACTACATATTTACAGAAAAATGGGTTGTTTTCTGTGTACAGATACATCACAAGTCATAGACCAGCCAGCTATTTACAAGACAACAGTATCGGTTGCACAATGGGAGAACACAGGTTGCTGCTAAAATTAAAATTTACGCTACATCCATTCTCATTATCAAACTATTTGTTGTAACGTTTGCATACTGGTATAGTAGTCAAGACATAAGTATTTACATTGTCAACATTTGAAAGAACAAATTCTTCCTTGTGTGAAAGTGCAAACAATCATAAACATAATGAATATCATTCACACAATCATTTTCATGTCTATAAATTGCATGTTATTCTCATCAATAACAATATCTACATATCAATGTGGACAAAAGTACATGATATAAGTACATTTTGGTGGTGCAATTAAACTCAGAGGCAAATCTAGCCAAAACAATAGCTTGAAAACATCAAGGTCCAGAATACCAGTCAATATTCAGGGAGACTTTCCCGCTTTCCATTTCACTTTGTTACAGATACTGTCCAGGCCGTCCAGGTACAGCGTATCCTATTGGTGCTGCATATGGCTTGCTTGGTGCATACGAACCTGTCCCTGAGTAGGGTCTGCTGGCTGGGGTGTAAACTCTCCCATAGGGCCCTGCCTGGACCATTGGTTGGCCTGGATAGGGGTACATGGGTGCTCCTTGAGGATAGCCTGGGTACCCATACATCTTCTGGGGCGGGCATGAGGTGCAGAGGATGATCCCTCCAATGAGGAGAAGCGCTGTGGAGCCCCAGCCGATGTAGATGGAGGCTCCTATCTCCCTCCTCTGGGTCTCGATGGTCAGAGGGTTATTAAAGTCTGAGATGGTGAACGCTGCCGACCAGCAGACAGGGATGAGGACCAGAAGAGCACCAATGAGCAGCAGGATGCCTCCTAGGATCGTCACTTTACTCTTGGAGGATTCAGACTTCAGGGTGCTGGTGCACTGGCCCCCGATGAAGGTGACAATCAGGCCGACAAAGATGAAGATGATGGAGATGATGACCAGGGCCCTCGCTGCCTGAAGGTCTGTCGCTAGCCTCATCACTGAGTCGTTTATCTTGCACTGCATCTGTCCCGTGCTCTGCATCACGCAGTTCATCCACAGGCCATCCCACACAATCTGTCCTGTTACGATGTTGGCACCGATGTAAGTGGTTACCCTCCACATGGGGATACCCGTGGTCACTGCCACCCCCACGAAGCCGATGAAGCTGAGCACCTGGCCAAACACCTCCTTTCCGATCCTTCCCATGACCAAAGGTTGTGTCCGGAGTGGTAGAAAGAGAAGTCTGGCTGCCTAGGTCTGGATCTCTGGAGCTATGTGAGAGGTCTGATTGACGATCAGAAACAACTGGAGCCCGCTGAGGAGGAAGAATGTGCAGGAGGAGTGGTTTCCTGCCACCAGGTGAGTTGTTCCGGACAAACCAGTTTCCTCAGGCTATCACACTGTAAATACTTTGTGACACACAGACAGAGCTGACGAAGTGGTGACAATACTTCACTCAATACTGTCATCTTCAGAAAGCTCTCTTTCATATGCGACAGGTTCAAAACAAACTGGACTTCTTTGGGATTACACTTCTTCCAACTTGATACCATCTACACTGAAACTGGCACTTCCATGATGGCATTACCCATCTGTCAAAATGCTAAATCCCTGACCTTAATTGTGACTTTGATAATGTAAAAAAAAAGTTGGTTTTTCCATCACTGTATGTACATTTGGATTTTATATTTATATTTCAAAAGATGTAGGGTTAGGACATGTTATGAAAGTGACATTCCACTACCAGTTAATCAATGTGTCATTTGTTTCCACAAGTGACTCACTGTGGTCTGATCATTTAACATTTCATCATCTGCAGGTTACAAGAAACTGTCAACAACTTGCAATTTAGGGAAAAGGGTAATGGTGACACTTCCTAACCACATCAGAACTTATCTTCATCCCAAAAGCCCTCACCTAACCACAAGAGCCATTTAGATTATGCTAAAGATATATTGAACACATTGTGTTGGGGAAATGGTTCTAACATGGTGACCCCAAACCACTAGCCTCATATGAGTCTACCAAACCACTAGCCTCATATGAGTCTACCAAACCACTAGCCTCATATGAGTCTACCAAACCACTAGCCTCATATGAGTCTACCAAACCACTAGCCTTGTATGAGTCTACCAAACCACTAGCCTCGTATGAGGTTACCAAACCACTAGCCTCGTATGAGGCTACCAAACCACTAGCCTCGTATGAGGCTACCAAACCACTAGCCTCGTATGAGGCTACCAAACCACTAGCCTCGTATGAGTCTACCAAACCACTAGCCTCGTATGAGTCTACCAAACCACTAGTCTCGTATGAGTCTACCAAACCACTAGCCACGTATGAGGCTGCCAAACCACTAGCCTCGTATGAGGCTACCAAACCACTAGCCTCGTATGAGGCTACCAAACCACGACAGTATTTAGAAATATCTATATCGAGCTTTGACATACCCTAACAAGGAGGGGTAAAGGAGAGGGAGGGTGCGTGTGTGAGATGGATGATATAATTAAATGGACCCTGGAGGAGACTTAAAGAGTTATTGGTATTTGGTTTAATCTACTTCGTGGACAATCTTACCACACTGCCTCAATTGTCCAGACTGTGGAGTAGCCCATCCTACACAAGCCCTTTATCTTACAACAGTCCAACCACTCCACACCCATCACTATTGCTTCAGCTGGAAATGTGACAGCAATGTGCAAGGGATCACTCATTTAAAAGGTGGAATGAAATACATTTGTCAATTTAAAAACTTTATTGGAAAATGTGTTTAAATTATTGTTAAAACAAGAGTTAAAACAAAAAGTTCGTTCAAAAGCCCCAAAGCAACATTGTTAGGCTAGTCAATGTTCAAAGCAAATATTGCCATGTGCTCACACATAGGCCGCTCTTGCCGAATAGGATTTTACATATCTTGCCACATTGTATTTGGAAGAGTGTCCCCGATCCTGGCTTAGTGGACACTGGCTACAGAGAATCCATCCAGAAGCATGAGTCCCGTGGACCCCCAGACTATGAATATCCTCCCGATGCTATGGAGACTGTGGACAGCGTGTCCTCGGTGCAGTTGGTGAATTTCCCCCCAACGATAGACAGCAGGATGGCTTTGAAAGCGACCAGATGACCATTAGGGCACAGGCTGCCTGTAGATCCTGAGGTAGTGCCAGCATGGAACTTTACACTGCATTTGCCCCGTACTCTGTACCATGCATGCATGTTCATCAACCACAGGCCTTTCCACATTATCTGTGCTGTGACAATGTTGTTGCCAATGAACGTGGTCACTTTCCACATGGGAAGGGCAAATTATAATGTCTCCAAACCATCCGATCATGCCGAGGCTAATGCCCAGAATTTGCAAACAAGCTGAATGCATGGTACAGTAGGCTACTTCTAGATGGTGTTAAAATGACAACCGTGGTTAAGTTTATAAAAGAAGAACGCTTATCTGCACCTATGGGGTCTAGATTAATCACACCTGATAACAATTGTCTGGTGCTGTGCGGATTGGCCTGTTGGTGTGATAGACGAATCAGTACGTCTAACTGAAACCTAATGTAGTAGGCCTAACAATGACAGTAGGCTAGAGATGTTTTTGAGGCTGCATTTACAAAGACAGAGCAATTCTGATATTTTTTCCACTAATTGCTCTTTTGACAAATCTTTTCAGCTCTGTAAAAGATCTGATGTTGTCATGTTTTGTCTTTGATTATCATGCCTTGTCCCTGTTCTTCTCCTTCTATTCGTTTCCCTCTGCTGGTCTTATTAGGTTCTTTCCCTCTTTCTATCCCTCTCTCTCCCCCTCCCTCTCTCACTCTCCCGCTCTCTCTTCTCTCTATCGTTCCGTTCCTGCTCCCAGCTGTTCCTATTCCCCTAATCAATCATTTAGTCTTCCCACACCTGTTCCCGATCCTTTTCCCTGATTAGAGTCCCTATTTCTCTCCTTGTTATTCGTTTCTGCCCTGTCGGTTCCTTGTCTAGAATTCACCGTGCTGTGTTTGTGTATCGCCCTGTCGTGTCGTGTTTTCCTCAGATGCTGCGTGGTGAGCAGGTGTCTGAGTCTGTTTGGTTCAAGTGCCTTCCCGAGGCAACCTGCTGTTCACCTGCTGTTCAAGATCGAGTCTCCAGTTTGTCCTCGTCATTTCGAGTGAAAGTTGTGTTTTTTGATTGTATTTACTTTACTGGATTAAAGACTCTGTTTTCGCCAAGTCGCTTTTGGGTCCTCTTTCACCTGCATGACAGAAGGAACCGACCAAGGAATGGACCCAGCGACTTCAGACGCTCGTTACACTGCCGTCAAGATCCAAGGAGCCATGCTCGGCAGACACGAGCAGGAATTGTCTGCTGCTCGCCATGCCGTGGAGAACCTGGCCGCTCAGGTTTCCGACCTCTCTGGACAGTTCCAGAGTCTTCGTCTCGTGCCACCTGTTACTTCCTGGCCTGCCGAGCCTCCAGAACCTAGGGTTAATAACCCACCTTGCTACTCCGGGCAGCCCACTGAGTGCCGCTCCTTTCTCACGCAGTGTGAGATTGTGTTCTCTCTCCAACCCAACACATACTCTAGAGAGAGAGCTCGGGTTGCTTACGTCATTTCACTCCTTACTGGCCGGGCTCGAGAATGGGGCACAGCTATCTGGGAGGCAAGGGCTGATTGCTCTAACAAGTACCAGAACTTTAAAGAGGAGATGATTCGGGTTTTTGACCGTTCAGTTTTTGGTAGGGAGGCTTCTAGGGCCCTGGCTTCCCTATGCCAAGGTGAACGGTCCATAACGGATTATTCTATTGAGTTTCGCACTCTTGCTGCCTCTAGTGAGTGGAACGAGCCGGCGCTGCTCGCTCGTTTTCTGGAGGGACTCCACGCAGTGGTTAAGGATGAGATTCTCTCCCGGGAGGTTCCTTCAGATGTGGACTCTTTGATTGCTCTCGCCATCCGCATAGAACGACGGGTAGATCTTCGTCACCGGGCTCGTGGAAGAGAGCTCGCATCAACGGTGTTTCCCTGCTCCGCATCGCAACCATCTCCCTCCTCTGGCTCAGAGACTGAGCCCATGCAGCTGGGAGGGATTCGCATCTCGACTAAGGAGAGAGAACGGAGGATCACCAACCGCCTGTGCCTCTATTGCGGAGTTGCTGGACATTTTGTTAATTCATGTCCAGTAAAGCCAGAGCTCATCTGTAAGCGGAGGGCTACAGGTGAGCGCAACTACTCAAGTCTCTCCATCAAGATCCTGTACTATTTTTGTCGGTCCATCTACGCTGGACCGGTTCGGGTGCTACATGTAGTGCCTTGATAGACTCTGGGGCTGAGGGTTGTTTCATGGACGAAGCATGGGTTCGGAAACATGACATTCCTTTCAGAGAGTTAGAGAAGCCTACGCCCATGTTCGCCTTAGATGGTAGTCATCTTCCCAGTATCAGATTTGAGACACTACCTTTAACCCTCACAGTATCTGGTAACCACAGTGAGACTATTTCTTTTTTGATTTTTCGTTCACCGTTTACACCTGTTGTTTTGGGTCATCCCTGGCTAGTATGTCATAATCCTTCTATTAATTGGTCTAGTAATTCTATCCTATCCTGGAACGTTTCTTGTCATGTGAAGTGTTTAATGTCTGCCATCCCTCCCGTTTCTTCTGTCCCTACTTCTCAGGAGGAACCTGGCGATTTGACAGGAGTGCCGGAGGAATATCATGATCTGCGCACGGTCTTCAGTCGGTCCCGAGCCAACTCCCTTCCTCCTCACCGGTCGTATGATTGTAGTATTGATCTCCTTCCGGGGACCACTCCTCCTCGGGGTAGACTATACTCTCTGTCGGCTCCCGAACGTAAGGCTCTCGAGGATTATTTGTCTGTGTCTCTTGACGCCGGTACCATAGTGCCTTCTTCCTCTCCGGCCGGGGCGGGGTTCTTTTTGTTAAGAAGAAGGACGGTACTCTGCGCCCCTGCGTGGATTATCGAGGGCTGAATGACATAACGGTTAAGAATCGTTATCCGCTTCCCCTTATGTCATCAGCCTTCGAGATTCTGCAGGGAGCCAGGTGCTTTACTAAGTTGGACCTTCGTAACGCTTACCATCTCGTGCGCATCAGAGAGGGGGACGAGTGGAAAACGGCGTTTAACACCCGTTAGGCATTTTGAGTACCGGGTTCTGCCGTTTGGTCTCGCCAATGCGCCAGCTGTTTTTCAGGCATTAGTTAATGATGTTCTGAGAGACATGCTGAACATCTTTGTTTTTGTCTATCTTGACGATATCCTGATTTTTTCTCCGTCACTCGAGATTCATGTTCAGCACGTTCGACGTGTTCTACAGCGCCTTTTAGAGAATTGTCTCTACGTAAAGGCTGAGAAGTGCTCTTTTCATGTCTCCTCCGTTACTTTTCTCGGTTCCGTTATTTCCGCTGAAGGCATTCAGATGGATTCCGCTAAGGTCCAAGCTGTCAGTGATTGGCCCGCTCCAAGGTCACGTGTCGAGTTGCAGCGCTTTTAGGTTTCGCTAATTTCTATCGGCGTTTCATTCGTAATTTCGGTCAAGTTGCTGCCCTCTCACAGCTCTTACTTCTGTCAAGACGTGTTTTAAGTGGTCCGGTTCTGCCCAGGGAGCTTTTGATCTTCTAAAAGAACGTTTACGTCCGCTCCTATCCTCGTTACTCCTGACGTCACTAGACAATTCATTGTCGAGGTTGACGCTTCAGAGGTAGGCGTGGGAGCCATCCTATCCCAGCGCTTCCAGTCTGACGATAAGGTTCATCCTTGCGCTTATTTTTCTCATCGCCTGTCGCCATCTGAGCGCAACTATGATGTGGGTAACCGTGAACTGCTCGCCATCCGCTTAGCCCTAGGCGAATGGCGACAGTGGTTGGAGGGGCGACCGTTCCTTTTGTCGTTTGGACAGACCATAAGAACCTTGAGTACATCCGTTCTGCCAAACGACTTAATGCCCGTCAAGCTCGTTGGGCGTTGTTTTTCGCTCGTTTCGAGTTTGTGATTTCTTACCGTCCGGGTAGCAAGAACACCAAGCCTGATGCCTTATCCCGTCTGTTTAGTTCTTCTGTGGCTTCTACTGATCCCGAGGGGATTCTTCCTTATGGGCGTGTTGTCGGGTTAACAGTCTGGGGAATTGAAAGACAGGTTAAGCAAGCACTCACGCACACTGCGTCGCCGCGCGCTTGTCCTAGTAACCTCCTTTTCGTTCCTGTTTCCACTCGTCTGGCTGTTCTTCAGTGGGCTCACTCTGCCAAGTTAGCTGGTCATCCCGGTGTTCGAGGCACTCTTGCGTCTATTCGCCAGCGCTTTTGGTGGCCGACTCAGGAGCGTGACACGCGCCGTTTCGTGGCTGCTTGTTCGGACTGCGCGCAGACTAAGTCGGGTAACTCTCCTCCTGCCGGTCGTCTCAGACCGCTCCCCATTCCTTCTCGACCATGGTCTCACATCGCCCTAGACTTCATTACCGGTCTGCCTTTGTCTGCGGGGAAGACTGTGATTCTTACGGTTGTCGATAGGTTCTCTAAGGCGGCACATTTCATTCCCTCGCTAAACTTCCTTCCGCTAAGGAGACGGCACAAATCATTATCGAGAATGTATTCAGAATTCATGGCCTCCCGTTAGACGCCGTTTCAGACAGAGGCCCGCAATTCACGTCACAGTTTTGGAGGGAGTTCTGTCGTTTGATTGGTGCGTCCGTCAGTCTCTCTTCCGGGTTTCATCCCCAGTCTAACGGTCAAGCAGAGAGGGCCAATCAGACGATTGGTCGCATACTACGCAGCCTTTCTTTCAGAAACCCTGCGTCTTGGGCAGAACAGCTCCCCTGGGCAGAATACGCTCACAACCCGCTTCCTTCGTCTGCTACCGGGTTATCTCCGTTTCAGAGTAGTCTGGGTTACCAGCCTCCTCTGTTCTCATCCCAGCTTGCCGAGTCCAGCGTTCCCTCCGCTCAAGCGTTTGTCCAACGTTGTGAGCGCACCTGGAGGAGGGTGAGGTCTGCACTTTGCCGTTACAGGGCACAGACTGTGAGAGCCGCCAATAAACGCAGGATTAAGAGTCCAAGGTATTGTTGCGGCCAGAGAGTGTGGCTTTCCACTCGCAACCTTCCTCTTACGACAGCTTCTCGTAAGTTGACTCCGCGGTTCATTGGTCCGTTCCGTGTCTCCCAGGTCGTCAATCCTGTCGCTGTGCGACTGCTTCTTCCGCGACATCTTCGTCGCGTCCATCCTGTCTTCCATGTCTCCTGTGTCAAGCCCTTTCTTCGCACTCCCGTTCGTCTTCCCTCCCCCCCTCCCGTCCTTGTCGAGAGCGCACCTATTTACAAGGTACATAAGATCATGGACATGCGTTCTCGGGGACGGGGTCACCAATACTTAGTGGATTGGAAGAGTGTCCCCGATCCTGGCTTAGTGGACACTGGCTACAGAGAATCCATCCAGAAGCATGAGTCCCGTGGACCCCCAGACTATGAATATCCTCCCGATGCTATGGAGACTGTGGACAGCGTGTCCTCGGTGCAGTTGGTGAATTTCCCCCCAACGATAGACAGCAGGATGGCTTTGAAAGCGACCAGATGACCATTAGGGCACAGGCTGCCTGTAGATCCTGAGGTAGTGCCAGCATGGAACTTTACACTGCATTTGCCCCGTACTCTGTACCATGCATGCATGTTCATCAACCACAGGCCTTTCCACATTATCTGTGCTGTGACAATGTTGTTGCCAATGAACGTGGTCACTTTCCACATGGGAAGGGCAAATTATAATGTCTCCAAACCATCCGATCATGCCGAGGCTAATGCCCAGAATTTGCAAACAAGCTGAATGCATGGTACAGTAGGCTACTTCTAGATGGTGTTAAAATGACAACCGTGGTTAAGTTTATAAAAGAAGAACGCTTATCTGCACCTATGGGGTCTAGATTAATCACACCTGATAACAATTGTCTGGTGCTGTGCGGATTGGCCTGTTGGTGTGATAGACGAATCAGTACGTCTAACTGAAACCTAATGTAGTAGGCCTAACAATGACAGTAGGCTAGAGATGTTTTTGAGGCTGCATTTACAAAGACAGAGCAATTCTGATATTTTTTCCACTAATTGCTCTTTTGACAAATCTTTTCAGCTCTGTAAAAGATCTGATGTGATTTGTCAAAAGACCAAGTAGTGGAAAATATATCAGAATTGGGCTGCCTGTATACAGACAAATTCTTATTTTCCTCATCTCTTCTTGTTTTTCTATTTTATGATCAAGTCAACATGAATCTGATCGTTATCAAGCATCTGAATAGTTATTCTAAATAGGTCAAGGTTTACACACCAAACAGAGCAGAGCATAGGGGTGTTTGTACTGATACTGGATTAAATGTTTTACCGCAACAGAAAGACAATTCACCTCACTAATAACCCAGTGAAAGCACATTTGAGTGATTCACTGTTGAGCTTTCATAAATAAATGGATAATACAGACGTATTATATTTATATTGTACAGTTTATTTACAATGATGACACACTTGTTTTAATCACAGGAACAATGTTAAGACAGTGCCAAAATGGAGACATAACTTGATATACAGTATTCCTAACCTCATGGATTTCATCTGATATTAACAAGGGTACTTCAGTAGTAGAGAATATCAGCTGTTTAAAAAAAAACTAAAATACTTATATTATAATTATAACATAACTCGTAACATTATTTTAACTCAACAAACCCATTCAAGTTCTTTGTGATTTAAAACTCACAGTTTTTGTTATGAGAACTGTCTTTAGTGTCCTCATTTAAATTCAATTTGATTAAGTAGATCTTAACATGACACTGACATGAACATCTCAGACATATTGCATGGGTCCAGAGGAGGTGGATCTGACCTGAGAGAACTTGGCTGGATAGTGGTGGTCCTGCTTGTGGGGACAGTTCCAGCACAGCAGCCCCCCTCCCATCAACAGCAGTGCTGCAGCACCCCAGCCTATATACAGAGACGCCCCCAGTTCCCTCCTCTGGGCCTCGATCAGCATGGGGTTGTAGAAATCCCTGATGATGGTGTTGGCTGACCAGGACACTGGGATGAGGCAGAGGATGCCTGAGATGATGTAGAGGACTCCAGCCACAATACAGGCTCTAGCCTTGGATCCCTCCTCTGCTATGCAGTTGGTGCATTTCCCTCCTGCAATCGACAGGCAGATGCCGAAGATACCTGTCAGGATGGAGATGATGATCATTGCTCTGGCGGCCTGGAGGTCCTGGGGTAGTGCCAGCATGGAGTCGTAGACCTTACACTGCATCTGGCCAGTGCTCTGCACAACACAGTTCATCCACATTCCTCCCAGATGGTTTGGGCCGTGACGATGTTGGCTCCAATGAAGGCTGTGACCTTCCACATAGGCAGGGCACACACGATGATGACCATCAACCAGCCGATCAACGACATGATGATGCCCATGATCTGGATTCCCTGGGAAACCATCTTGAGTGAATTGTTCCTCACACACACACACTGTCCACTGATTGTTCCTGACCTCACACACGTCAACCTGAGTATCACACACTCTAACCTGAGTACAGACAGGTCCCAAGGAGTCGAGCTATTCCCAAAGAGTTCAGAGATGGTTCACACAAAAGGGACCAGTATTTATAGAGTTGTGTTGTAGGAGGTGGTGTTTGTAATGTGTTAAAAACAGAGATATGATGCAGGTATATGATACTACAAGTCCCTGCTCTGCTCCCATTTGTTGAGAAATGTTTATACACAAACAGACAGAAGCACGGTGACCTCTAGCAGTGCTGACCTAAGAGAAAAGAGCAGCTTCAAAGTCATGTAGCCACTTGACACGGAAACAAAACAGCTATTCCTTCTGACTCACTACTATGGGACTCATATCAAAGAATGACTTGGAAACTGACTATGGAATTTTAAAAATAGGGATTTGAAAAAAAGAGTTGGGTTATTAGGAAATGTGTTATTTGGAGGTGTTTAAACTATATATTTTTTATGACTGCACACTAATATTTGATTGACACTTTATTCAGGACACAATGTTTTCACTAAGACTACCAAAATACAAGATGAAGTGGGGTGTGTAACAGAATGTGGGTGTAACAGAATGTGTGGTGTAACAGAATGTGGGGTGTAACAGAATGTGGGATGTAACAGAATGTGTGGTGTAACAGAATGTGGGTGTAACAGAATGTAAACAGAATGTGTGGTGTAACAGAATGTGGGGTGTAACAGAATGTGTGGTGTAACAGAATGTGTGGTGTAACAGAATGTGGGGTGTAACAGAATGTGTGGTGTAACAGAATGATGATGTTTTATGTTTTTATTACTGTAGGGGACACCATTGGACAATGAAGGATGCTCAAGAGGTGAGTGTCATCTTGCTCAAGAGGTGAGTGTCATCTTACTCGAAATCCAAGTGTAGACTAAAGTAGAAGTCACATTCCAGTGGCAAAGCCATTTCTCAACCTCCAGTCTTCTCAATCCATCAATCAGTTGTCCATTTTCTCTTATGTTAAATTTACCTAGGCTACTGTAGCAAACAAAACTTTAGGCGTGCTTGGCTAACCTGGTATATAAAGTATCTAAAAATGGAATTGGGATGTTATTTTAGGGTGAAACTGTCAACTAAACAGTAATCTAATATTTCTAGTCTGTGATTTCTCAACAAAAATGTCTGTTTGACAGTTGGGGATATTATGATATTATTATCAAAGGCCATTGCTCATGTACGGTCAAAGAAAACATGAGACAGTGAATTTGAAGTTGAACAAAAAAAAATATTTACACTTTTATCACCATTGAAATGTCTATTTTCAGAATCACACATACATTAAAAATATACGTTTAGTCGAAATTATGAATAAAATATGCACTTTCTGTCATGCAGGTAAAAGAGGACCCAAAAGAGACTTAACAGAAACAGAGTTTATTAAAGTCCAAAACGGAATAACAGAATTCCTCTAGACTTGTAGAGGGGAAACAACTGGAGAAGCGGACACAGACTGCAGGTGTGTGTAGTGTAACACCTGCTCACACGCAGATCTGATGAAGGCACAAAACACGACAGGACAGGGTGATGTACAGGGCAATCACGGCATGGTGAATACAATACAAGGAACCGACGGAACAGGAACGGATCACAAAGGAATAAATAGGGACTAATCAGAATGTGTGGGAAGACTGATGATTAGGGAATAGGAACAGCTGGGAAGGAACGGAACGACAGAGAGAAGAGAGAGCGAGAGAGTGAGAGAGGGAGGGGGAGAGAGAGGGATAGAACCAAACAAGACCAGCAGAGGGAAACGAATGTGGGGAACAGGGACATGACAATGACAAACATGACAGTACCCCCACTCACCGAGCGCCTCCTGGCGCACTCGAGGAGGAATCCTGGCGGCAACGGAGGAAATCATCGATGAGCGAACGGTCCAGCACGTAGACGGAACCCAACTCCTCTCCTCAGGAAACCCTCCCAATCCACTAGGTATTGTGAACGCATGTCCATAATCTTATGTACCTTGTAAATAGGTGCGCTCTCGACAAGGACGGGAGGGGGGAGGGAAGACGAACGGGGGTGCAAGAAAGGGCTTAACACAGGAGACATGGAAGACAGGATGGACGCGACGAAGATGTCGGTGATTGACGACCTGAGACACGGAACGGACCAATGAACTCAAGAGTCAACTTACGAGAAGCTGTCGTAAGAGGAAGGTTGCGAGTGGAAAGCCACACTCTGGCCGCAACAATACCTTGGACTCTTAATCCTGCGTTTATTGGCGGCTCTCACCGTCTGTGCCCTGTAACGGCAAAGTGCAGACCTCACCCTCCTCCAGGTGCGCCACAACGTTGGACAAACGCTTGAGCGGAGGGAACGCTGGACTCGGCAAGTGGGATGAGAACAGAGGAGGCTGGTAACCCAGACTACTCTGAAACGGAGATAACCCGGTAGCAGACGAAGGAAGCGAATTGTGAGCGTTCTGCCCAGGGGAGCTGTTCTGCCCAAGACGCATTTCTCAGTACCTCATTGGCCCTCTTCTCGTTAGACTGGGGATGAAACCCGGAAGAGAGACTCGGACATCAATCCCTCCAAAACTGTGACGTGTCCATTTGAATTCTGAATACATTCTCAATAATGATTTGTGCCGTCTCCTTAGCGGAAGGAAGTTTAGCCCGCCTAGAGAACCTATCGACAACCGTCAGAATCACAGTCTTCCCCGCAGACAAAGGCAGACCGGTAATGAAGTCTAAGGCAATGTGAGACCATGGTCGAAAGGAATGGGGAGCGGTCTGAGACGACCGGCAGGAGGAGAGTTACCCGACTTTCTGCTCCGAACAAGCAGCCACGAAACGGCGCGTGTCACGCTCCTGAGTCGGCCACCAAAAGCGCTGGCGAATAGACGCAAGAGTGCCTCGAACACCGGGATGACCAGCTAACTTGGCAGAGTGAGCCCACTGTGGAAACAGGAACGAAAAGGAGGTTACTAAAAAGTGTGCGTGAGTGCTTTAACCTGGACTGTTAACCCGACAACACGCCCATAAGGAAGAATCCCCTGAAGCCACAGAAGAACTAAACAGACGGGATAGGCATAGGCTTGGTGTTCTTGCTATCGGAAAGAAATATCGAAACGAGCGAAAACAACGCCCAACGAGCTTGACGGGCATTAAGTCTGGCAGAACGGATGTACTCTCCAAACGACAAAAACGTGCCCCCTCCAACCACTGTCGCCATTCGCCTAGGGCTAAGCGGATGGCGAGGGTTCATTACCCACATCATAGTTGCGCTCAGATGGCGACAGGCGATGATTGAACCTTATCAGACTGGAATAGGATGGCTCTGTTCTGAAGCGTCAACCTCGACAATGAATTGTCTAGTGACGTCAGGGAGTAACGAATAGGAGAAAACGTTCTTTTAGAAGATCAAAAGCTCCTGGGCGGAACCGACCACTTAAAACACGTCTTGACAGAAGTAAGAGCTGTGAGAGGGGCAGCAACTTGACCGAAATTACGAATGAAACGCCGATAGAAATTAGCGAAACCTAAAAAAATTGCAACTCGACACGTGACCTTGGAACGGGCCAATCACTGACAGCTTGACCTTAGCGGAATCCATCTGAATGCCTTCAGCGGAAATAACAACCATTGAAATGTCTATTTTCAGAAACACGTCGAACGTGCTCACAGAAAAAATCAGGATATCATAAAAAAACAAAAATGTTCAGCATGTCTCTCAGAACATCATTAACTAATGCCTGAAAAACAGCTTATGAATGAAATATGCCCCCTCTCTGATGCGCACGAGATGGTAAGCGTTACAAGGTCCAACTTAGTAAAGGTTGGCTCCCTGCAGAATCTCGAAGGCTGATGACATAAGGGGGAAGCGGATAACGATTCTTAACCGTTATGTCATTCAGCCCTCGATAATCCACGCAGGGGCGCAGAGTACCGTCCTTCTTTTAACAAAAAGAACCCCGCCCCGGCCGGAGAAGAAGAAGGCACTATGGTACCGGCGTCAAGAGACACAGACAAATAATCCTCGAGAGCCTTACGTGAAGTATAGTCTACCTCGAGGAGGAGTGGTCCCCGGAAGGAGATCAATACTACAATCATACGACCGGTGAGGAGGAAGGGAGTTGGCTGTGAAGACCGTGCGCAGATCATGATATTCCTCCGGCACTCCTGTCAAATCGCCAGGTTCCTCCTGAAAGTAGGGACAGAAGAAATGGGAGGGATGGCAGACATTAAACACTTCACATGACAAGAAACGTTCCAGGATAGGATAGAATTACTAGACCAATTAATAGAAGGATTATGACATACAAGCCAGGGGTGACCCAAAACAACAGGTGTAAACGGTGAACGGAAAATCAAAAGAAATAGTCTCACTGTGGTTACCAGATACTGTGAGAGTTAAAGGTAGTGTCTCAAATTTGATACTGGGAAGATGACTACCATCTAAGGCAAACATGGGCGTAGGCCTGTCTAACGGTCTGAAAGGAATGTTATGTTTCCGAGCCCATGCTTCGTCCATGAAACAACCCTCAGCCCCAGAGTCAATCAAAGCACTGCATGTAGCACCCGAACCGGTCCAGCGTAGATGGACCGACATAGTAGTACAAGATCTAGATGAAGGGACCTGAGTAGTAGCGCTCACCAGTAGCCCTCCGCTTACTGATGGGCTCTGGCCTCTTACTGGACATGAATTAACAAAATGTCCAGCAACTCCGCAATAGAGGCACAGGCGGTTGGTGATCCTCCGTTCCCTCTCCTTATTCGAGATGCGAATCCCTCCCAGCTGCATGGGCTCAGTCTCAAAGCCAGAGGAGGGAGATGGTTGCGATGCGGAGCAGGGAAACACCGTTGATGCGAGCTCTCTTCCACGAGCCCGGTGACGAAGATCTACCCGTCGTTCTATGCGGATGGCGAGAGCAATCAAAGAGTCCACATCTGAAGGAACCTCCCGGGAGAGAATCTCATCCTTAACCACTGCGTGGAGTCCCTCCAGAAAACGAGCGAGCAGCGCCGGCTCGTTCCACTCACTAGAGGCAGCAAGAGTGCGAAACTCAATGGAATAATCCGTTATGGACCGTTCACCTTGGCATAAGGAAGCCAGGGCCCTAGAAGCCTCCCCACCAAAACTGAACGGTCAAAACCCGAATCATCTCCTCTTTAAAGTTCTGGAATCTGTTAGAGCAATCAGCCCTTGCCTCCCAGATAGCTGTGCCCCATTCTAAGGAGTGAAATGACGTAAGCAACCCGAGCTCTCTCTCTAGAGTATGTGTGGGGTTGGAGAGAGAACACAATCTCACACTGCGTGAGAAAGGAGCGGCACTCAGTGGGCTGCCCGGAGTAGCAAGGTGGGTTATTAACCCTGGGTTCTGGAGGCTCGGCAGGCCAGGGAGTAACAGGTGGCACGAGACGTAGACTCTGGAACTGTCCAGAGAGGTCGGAAACCTGAGCGGCCAGGTTCTCCACGGCATGGCGAGCAGCAGACAATTCCTGCTCGTGTCTGCTATGGCCCTTGGATCTCAACGTCTGAAGTCCCCATTCCTTGGTCGGTTCCTGTCATGCAGGTAAAAGAGGACCAAAAGCCCTCCCAGAGTTTATTAAAGTCCAAAACGGAATAACAGAATTCCTCTAGACTTGTAGAGGGGAAACAACTGGAGAAGCGGACACAGACTGCAGGTCGCCTAAGGCCCGACTGAGACACCTGCTCACACGCAGCATCTGATGAAGGCACAAAACACGACAGGACAGGGTGATACACAATCACGGCAAAAACACGACAGGACAGGGCGAAACCAATCACGGCATGGTGAATACAATACAAGGAACCGACTCACAAAGGAATAAATAGGGACTCTAATCAGGGGAAAGGATCGGGAACAGGTGTGGGAAGACTAAATGATGATTAGGGGAATAGGAACAGCTGGGAAGGAACCCAGAGAGAAGAGAGAGCGAGAGAGTGAGAGAGGGAGGGGAGAGAGAGGGATAGAACCAAACAAGACCAGCAGAGGGAAACGAATCGCATGGGGAGCACAGGGACAAGACATGACAATAAATGACAAACATGACACTTTCAATGCAATGGTATGGGGCGGCAGGTAGCCTAGTGGTTAGAGCGTTGGACTAATAACCGAAAAGTTGCAAGATCAAATCCTTGAGCTGGCAAGGTAAAAATCTGTCGTTCTGCCACTGAACAAGGCAGTTAACCCACTGTTCCTAGATCGTCATTGAAAATAAGAATTTGTTCTTAACTGACTTGCCTAGTTAAATAAAGGTACACATGGTATGGGAAACCCATTCAGATCATTCTGAAATATTTTATACATATTTTATATGAATATACATCTGAAGGAGTATTAGCTGACATAACATGTCATTTCTGCGCCACTGTCTGGAAGTACTGTCTGTCTTTAGCTAAAGTCAAATACAATGGCATTTTGTCATTTAGCAGTTGAACCAAGCTACCAACCCTACCAACACTCCCCTAACCCTACCAACCCTTCCCTAACCCTACCAAACCTCCCCTAACCCTACCAACCTTCCCTAACCCTACCAACCCTCCCCTAACCCTACCAACCCCCCTAACCCTACCAACCCTCCCTAACCCTACCAACCCTCCCCTAACCCTACCAACCTTCCCCTAACCCTACCAAACCTCCCCTAACCCTACCAACCCTCCCCTAACCCTACCAACCCTCCCCTAACCCTACCAACCCTCCCCTAACCCTACCAACCCTCCCCTAACCCAACCCTCCCCTAACCCTAACCCTACCAACCCTCCCCTAACCCTACCAACCCTCCCCCCTAACCCTACCCTAAACCCTCCCTAACCCTACCAACCCTCCCCTAACCCTACCAAACCTCCCCTAACCCTACCAACCCTCCCTAACCCTACCAACCCTCCCCTAACCCTACCAACCCTCCCTAACCCTACCAAACCTCCCCTACCCCCTCCCCTAACCCTAAACCCTCCCTACCAACCCTCCCCTAACCCCCCTAACCCTACCAACCTCCCCCCTAACCCTACCAACCCCCCTCCCTACCAACCCTCCCCTAACCCTAAACCCTCCCCTAACCCTACCAACCCTCCCCTAACCCTACCAACCCTCCCTAACCCTACCAACCCTCCCCCTAACCCTACCAACCCTCCCCTAACCCTACCCCCCTAACCCTAAACCCTCCCCTAACCCTACCAACCCTCCCTAACCCTACCAACCCTCCCTAACCCTAAACCCTCCCCTAACCCTACCAACCCTCCCCTAACCCTACCAACCCTCCCTAACCCTACCAAACCCTCCCCTAACCCTACCAACCCTCCCCTAACCCTACCAAACCTCCCCTAACCCTACCAACCCTCCCTAACCCTACCAACCCTCCCCTAACCCTACCAACCCTCCCCTAACCCTACCAACCCTCCCCTAACCCTACCAAACCTCCCCTAACCCTACCAACCTCCCTAACCCTACCACCCCTCCCCAATCCTCCCACCCCTCCCCAACCCTCCCTCCCACCCCCCTCCCCCCCTTAAACCTACCAACCCTACCCTAACTCTACCACCCCTTCCCCAATCCCCCTCCCCTCCCCTAACCCTACCACCCACCCCCAGAAGAAGCTGCCTCCCCATGATCATGAGGGGCGCGGCCCCCCAGCCAATGTAGAGCGTCGCCCCCAGCTCCATCTTCTGAGACCTTGTCTGCAAGGGGTCTCTGATGATGGTGTTGGCCGACCAGCAAACAGGGATGAGGCACAGGACGACAGCGATGATGAAGACTAGACCCTTGCCAACGCCAATTCCGGATTTGTCCCTCTAATCCTCCATGCACTTGGCCCTGATCACGGCGAGCAGGATGCCCACCAGGTCCATCATGATAGAGATGATGATGGGAGCACGAGCGGCATGGAGGAGCTGGGGTGGATCCAGCACGGAGTCGTAGACTCCTTACACTGTATCTGACCTCTACTCTGGACCACACAGACCTTCCACATTCCCTCCAATAAGTTTTGTGTCATGATGTTCTCGCTGATGAAGGCTGTGACCTTCCATTGAGGCAAGACACAGACATTGATGACCCCGATCCAGCCAATGATGCCCAGTGCTGCGCCCAGCATCTGAAACACAGCAGATACCATATTTTCTTCTTCTTTAAGTCCTAGAGGAGTCGATGAAGGAAATCAGCCAAAAATGAGTATTTTCTTAGAAATCAGTTGCTTGGTATGTCTTGCTTGAAAGATATCCAAGTGCCAATGTTTAAGCCAATTTGGGAGCAGGTGCTTCTATACACCTGACTTGGGAGAGGCTTGGCACACACACACGCTCAAACACAGCTTTGACATGACTTGCTGCTTCCTCCCCAGGGCATATGCCGCCATGTTGGCTGTTTTTTGTCTTCTCTATTAAATGGTATAGGTGGAACAGCCTCATTGTGACTCACCAGTGTTCAAATAGTTTTAGCCAAGCTAAAGAGGAACCGTGTGTGCCAACACACTTGAAGTATAAACTCATTGTGCGGGTTTCAGTATTTTCTCCTCTCTTTTGCAAGTTTCATGCTTATCTTCACACTACATTATGTGGAATGGAACTAATAGAAAAACATCTGGTCATGTTAGAGAATATCTGTGAATAAGGATTTTTAAAAATCTTGTATATAAACCTCAAATATCAATGCTAGACAGGTAAAAGTATTGTAATCTGACAATTAGACCATTCGATTGAGATACTTCCCAACCCCTTTCCTCTTAATATGAACAGAGCCCTTTCATTTCTCAAATGAAAGGGATGTCTCTATATAGTTTTCTATGAGAGAATTTTAACAAAATGTTATTCTCCTTCGGCTACCTACATTACCTGACTCTTCACCTTTGACCTCATGGCTGACCTTTGCAGCTCTGGGACTCCCAGCAGATCATGTTGACTTGAAACAATGCCAGAATACACACATGCTTTTATAACTCTAATGGCAGAGTTTAACCAGGATATCCACTTATTTATTTAATTATTTCAAATACCAGTATATCATCCTACAGATCCCCTTGAATATATAGGCCTACTGTAACTTGTTATTTTCCTGCTTGAGTTTACAGTCCCTTGCATAGAATATGTTACAAGACTGCAACAAGAGTTCATATGTAAGGTACTCTTTGGTTTCCCAGGCTTGTGACATTGCCAAAATAATGTAGACATGTTGCCTTTCTATGAGATAATCCCTTACAAAAACAGTACAAATATTTAAACTAAAGTTACATTTCATCAGGGGTGTAGTACTGTGTAGTAAGCAACGCTCCCTCACCTTTTTCAATTTGAGAATACATGGAGCTGGTAAAAATATTATTTCTGAAGCTGAATCAAGTATTGCAAGATCACATAATGATTCATTAGTATTTTACATAACAGAACCAAATATAATTGCATAGCATAGTAAGCCTATAACGTTACTGTTAGACCTACACCAAAAACACCTCCTCGTTTGTAAAGAGATTTTAAGATGGTTAGCTGAAGCTGAATAGTTGCATTTATTTTTCTCATATGGCCAAAACTCAACAGAGCACACTATTTGCTATAATTTGCTCAAGAAAAGAGAATTTTAAGAAGATCTAAATGCATATTCTCATGATACTGATCAAATGATTGGCATGCAGATGCAGTTTGGACATTTCAGCAGTAAAACGTGAAGAATTATCATTTAATATTGACAGTGATGGCCTATTTTGAAATCAGGTTTGCCTAACTTGATGTTTGAGGGTATTCAAAATATAACATTTTCTTGAGACAATATGTGCGTCGACATAGGCAGACGTTGCATTTGGAGGATGCATTTTACGTATATTTTGTAATAATATTCAATAGGCTACATCTGTCAGTACAAACTTTGATTGAGAAATTACGACGTACTTAAACATTTTTTTGGGGGGGGGGGGGGGGGCACTTCCGTACAAAAATATTTGCACTACACCACGCCATTTCATTAAAACATTACAATTGGACATAAATGTGAAATCGGATAAAGACCACCGCATTTGAGTGAGTGAATTATTGTCCTGTTACTCTACTCTACTCAGAGAGAAAAAGTGAACTCCCCTCCAGCGATGTGTGATTATGTTAAAGTATCAATCAACCAACCAATCAACCAACCAATCAACCAACCAATCAATCAATCAAATCTTTCTTTATGTCACCTGAGCAGTTGATAGATGCACATCAGACAAGTCATTCAGTTCATCCACCATTTTGTAGAGGCAAGAGCAAAAAGGAATACTTGAAAGCTGACCTTGCAAGGAGATGTCAGTCCTTAGGGGTTGGAGGGCTATAGCCTGTTGTTCTTCCGTTCGCCTGGAGGACGTGTCTGCTTTGATGGACAAGGGGTCTGGCTGGTTAGTTCTGTGGACGGGTCTGTCTTCGACTAGCCACAAACACAACCGAAGGTGATCGCAGTTGTCAGACTGTAGAGAGAAAAGGAAGGGGGGGGGGACGATACAGATTGTTTCCATATATGAAAGAGGCCACTGTTAGAGAGCTTAAATTACCTCTAGGAACAATGCCCCTATTTTACCCTGGCATGGAGAAACTCAAGGAGATTGAGTTCCACACTCTGGCACTACGCATTGAGGAGGAGAGATTGTTTTGGAGCGTATCACCTTATAACTGAGATTAAACTCAGATCGGCCTCAGAGGGTCCACTGTTTTAGGATCAGGAGTCCTACACCAGATCACGTAGTAAACATGTAATCAAACACTCAAACACCCGCAGTGCTGCTACCCAGGAATGCCGTAAACAACATAGATACCTAGAAAGGAATGCTGTAAACAACATAGACACCTAGAAAGGAATGCCGTAAACAACATAGATACCTAGAAAGGAATGCCGTAAACAACATAGACACCTAGAAAGGAATGCCATAAACAACATAGATACCTAGAAAGGAATGCAACATAGATAAAAAGGAATGCAACATAGACACCTAGAAAGGAATGATACCTAGCCGAAAGGAATAAACAACATAAACAACATAGACACCTAGAAAGGAATGCCATAAACAACATAGATACCTAGAAAGGAATGCCGTAAACAACATAGATACCTAGAAAGGAATTCCGTAAACAACATAGACACCTAGAAAGGAATTCCGTAAACAACATAGACACCTAGAGAGGAATGCTGTAAACAACATAGACACCTAGAAAGGAATTCCGTAAACAACATAGACACCTAGAGAGGAATGCCGTAAACAACATAGACACCTAGAAAGGAATGCCGTAAACAACGTAGACACCTAAAGAGAGATATCGAAAACAACATAGACACCTAGAAAGCAGAACCTTCTTGCAACATAACTGTTTTTCTTATTTTGGTAACACTTTTCATGATTTCTTCTCGTCCAGTGTTCTCTTATACAGCTGTAGTAACACTGTAATTAGCCTAGTAACGTGGTAACATGTTGTTAGATTGTTTCTAGTTTTTTGGTCAAACAGCATACATCTGGTTCTATGGTGTAATGTTGATCACGTTGTGGAACTCCTCATAAAGAGGCAGTTGAAACTGAATGATAGTATTTCCAGATATTGTTATTGTTGTTCTGGGTGTAAGAAATAAAAGGCTTGTTGAGATACACGCAGTTTCAATAAAAGGCACACACTACTCCCAGGATCACATGACGTTGGTCACAAAGAGACAAAAACACCTGCCACTGTCTAAACCAGTGCTGTTCAATGTCGGCCCTGGAGGGCTGAAACACTTCTGGTTTGTATCCTCTCCTTCAATTAAGGGACTCATTCAGACCTGGGACACCAGGTGAGTGCAATTAACTAGAAGAAACAAAATACAGAACTATTTAGGCCCTGCAGAACTGGAATCGAACATCCCTGGTCTAAACTGTACCTTTAGTGCTTTTCACACCACAGGAAGTAGAAACACAGCCTGTGTGTAGTGCTAATTGAACCATAACTTCTGGGGTTGAATAGTCATAGCTTTTTTATATAATACTAGGTGGTATAACCCAACCACACATTTGATCATTCTTAGAAGTGTGAATTAGCTTATGTAGAGGTAGTGGTATTTTCAGACATTGTTATTGTTGCGGGTGTGAACTATTTACTTATTGAATTTTATTTAACCTTTATTTAACTAGGCAAGTCAGTTAAGAACAAATTCTTATTTACAATGACGGCCTAACGAAAGGCTAGAAGGCATGTTGCACTCCCGTGATGCTATTACGGGAGAATTTTGTATTTGGTTTTAGTATAATGGTTGATGAAAATAAGGATGTGTGGTTTTCTCCTACAAATACGGATATCCATGTGTGTATCTGTGTGGGTGGTTGGGCAGGAGTCAGGGGGAGGTTGTTGTGTGTGATCTGTGATGTAATTATTCTGTGCCCAGGGATCATGATGAAGGGGACGGAGTCACAGTTTCAGTGGGTTATCCAAGCATGCGACAAAGATCTCACGTTAACTAGCAACCATTAGAAGCACAGGAAATTCAATGACTCATGTGGTTCTGGATTGACAGAGCATCACATGCATCATGACATGTAAACTAAATCAAAGGGGTCATCAGGTGTATTAAGAGTTGTTATAATACTTCATTTCTTGTCATGAGAATCTTTATAATTCTCAGAAGATTTAGGTGACTATCCTCCAGACACAGTCGACTCACAAGTTCCTTTAAATCTACATGTTGAATGTATCACACTGTAATTTCATGTTTTCTAATGAAGGGATGAATTTAGAGGCAGGTAATCACATTTTTCAATTATTTTGTCCGATCGTATTTTCTCAGGGGATAATGCTGAGTAATGTGCCATAGTGTGTTGTGGCATCAGAGACACCAAGAGTTACAGACTGGATTGTGCAATAGTGAGTGACAAAAAGTGACAGGGAGAGAAAGCAATTCTGCCTACAAGGATTTTCTGTTATTCATTTGCTGGAACCTAGCATTAACTCTGAATGTACTACAGTACAGGAATGTCAGAGGAAAACATTTCTCCAAAAGTTATCTCTCTGTCTACTTTTGGTTACTAAAAGTTTTTCATCTATATTGTGTTTAATTATTTCAGATACTAGAAGAAAAAGTGTCACCAAAAAAGGTTTTAAAATTGAAGAATTTAGAGAAGGTAGAGAATCTATCATCAAGGTACTCTCTCTCTCTCTCTCTCTCTCTTTCTCTCTCTCTCTCTCTCTCTCTCTCTCTCTCTCTCTCTCTCTCTCTCTCTCTCTCTCTCTCTCACTCTCTCTGTTTCGCTCTCTCTCTCTCGCTCTCTCTCTCTCTCTCTCTCTCTCTCTCTCTCTCTCTCTCTCTCTCTCTCTCTCTCTCTCTCTCTCTCTCTCTCTCTCTCTCTCTCTCTCTCTCTCTCTCTCTCTCTCTCTCTCTCTCCCTCTGTCTCGCTCTCTCTCGCTCTCTCCCTACACTCTTAGAAAAAAAGGTGCTATCTAGGACCTGAAATGTTTCTTCGGCTGTCCACATAGGAAAACCCTTTGAAGAACCCTTTTTGGTTATAGGTAAAACCCTTCTGGGTTCCATGTAAAACCCTTTCCACAGAGGGTTCTACATGGAACCCAAAATAGTTCTCCCTGTTACCAAAAAAGATTGTACCTACCTCATGCCATGTATATATACATGGCAGGAGGTAGTGACAAGCTAGCCAGGCACCTGTAACCCTGGAAACTGGTCTAACCTGCTCCCGTTCCAACCGCAGGTGAACAACCGGGGAGTGTTTGTGCTTGTTCCCTTTCCAGAGAGAACTCTTACCAAATACCTGCTTCAAACCTGATGACTCTCTAAATTATACCAATAGTAAACATTTAATTTCCACAGATATTAATGTGCTTGTAAGAAAATATCTTGCATCCTAGAGTACAGTCCTTCAGTGTCAGCAGTTACCCTTCTCCACCACATGGTGTCTCCTTGAGTTGCAGTCTGTTAGAATTCAATTTAGGATGATGTACCAAGCTACCAATCAGCTCCCCTGTTGTGATTCAAACCTTATCCTGTAGGTATTCTGTCTGTGGGTAGCCTTCTCTAGGTGTTCCTGGACACGTGTGTTTTGTATTGTGATATGAGTCTAGGATTATAGCCAGTCTCCCCAGAGTTATCATAGACTAGTACAACGCTGCTACCAACTGTAAGGCAAATTAGTCTTTTGCAGAAACTGAACTATGCATTTCTGATTCATTTTGAGTCACAAAGCTGCTCATACATATTTTGGTTGTGAATATTACAGTAACTACAGTAACGGGAGCCAACATATACAATATAATTATTTGGAACTTAATCGTAGCTTCTGTTTTCATGATGAGGCTTGTGTTATCGATGATGCTTGTCCTCACACATCTCTGAAGTAACTTCATTTTATTTCTAGATAAAAAAAATTGACATCTTCTGTAAACAGAGATAATTTTTGTCTTTTTACTCCTCAGTTCCCCTTCGTATTAGGAAGTAACCACTAAGATCGTTGAATGTTTAGTTGACACTTTTTAAGTATTTTTGTAGTTTGCATATAACACCACATTTAATGAGCTTTATACAACTTGCTGTAGGCAAAACAGCAATAGTTTGGACCATTTCGACAGACAGACGGACGGACGGACGGACGGACGGACGGACGGACGGACGGACGGACGGACGGACGGACGGACGGACGGACGGACGGACGGACGGACGGACGGACGGACGGACGGACGGACGGACGGACGGACGGACGGACGGACGGACAGACAGACAGACAGACAGACAGACAGACAGACAGACAGACAGACAGACAGACAGACAGACAGACAGACAGACAGACAGACAGACAGACAGACAGACAGACAGACAGACAGACAGACAGACAGACAGACAGACAGACAGACTCCCTCTGGCTGCACAACCATTATACACACCACAAACATACATACATACATACATACATACATACAGACAGACAGACAGACAGACAGACAGACAGACAGACAGACAGACAGACAGACAGACAGACAGACAGACAGACAGACAGACAGACAGACAGACAGACAGACAGACAGACAGACAGACAGACAGACAGACAGACAGACAGACAGACAGACAGACAGACAGACAGACAGACAGACAGACAGACAGACAGACAGACAGACAGACAGACAGACAGACAGTCTCCCTCTGGCTGCACAACCATTATACACACCCATAAACAACTCTGTTTGCAATATCCCTGTTCTGATCTGACAAGGACATTCTGTATCTCAAAAAAAAGAAAGATATTTCATAAGGAATTTGGGCATTCAGGGACTTTCAGTGATGATTCAGTGATAATACGTTTTTGGCCATCCAACAACCTGTAGTGGAGATCAGCCAAGTGAGACGGCATGTGTTGTTAGGTGTTGTTTTAACTATCTGGTGGGAGGTATGAGACAGCAGTGACCCCTGTCTTGACCTATGACTCCAGTGATGACCCCTGTTAGTGAGACAAGTGCCTATAATGGACTATAAATCACATAGAGCTGGCCAGCCAACCCTAACAACTCTACCAGGACAGGACAGTTGTTTGTCTGATAGCCACCCTTCATCATTTTATTTACGTCCAGAGAACATCCATTACAACTTGAGTGAATACGCTAACAAACAAGGTAAAATGTTTTATAGGGCTAGAGTTTTTCCTGTTCAGTTCACATGTTCTTTTCATGGTATAAGACTTAGAGAACTTAGTTGAACAAAACAGACAGAGTAAGACACATGTTCAGTGCCAGGCCTGTTCTGAGCAGAGCGGTTTCTCCCAAGAGGTATAATGTATCTGTCTAACTGACTGAACAAAGCCTGTCATTGTGTGTCTTGACCTCATATGCAAAGACAGTGATTCAGTTACTGGAACTACCCGATTTAGCTGTGAAGCGAAAATATCAATGTTACCCTAAAATATTTGGTGTTATTTGAATGTAAACTGACTCCACTTTACAATCTTCTTAGCAGTATAAAGAACGGTGGAATATGTTTATCCCACTCTCCTTCTCTTTCCCCCTAACTGACTAAAGTCTTATCCAGGGCCAAGGAGATCTGATATCATCTTTAGAGGGCTGTGCTCTGAGACACAGAGCGCCTTCTATCCAGACCAAACCTGAGAGACCCAGGGATAGGGAGTGACTACTGCAGCCCAACCCCAGCCCAGAGGACACAGGAACAGAGACAGACAACAGCCCAGTGCCAGGGGACAAGGGGAGACTACAACAGCTCTGCACAAGGGACAGACCACAGCCCAAGATCACATCACCAAGAACAGAGAAAGACGACAGCCACAGACCAGGACCAGAGCACCCAGGGACAGGGAGAGACTAGTTCCAGAGATGGCCTCGGCCGGCCTGGAGATCCTGGGTATGATCCTTTGTGTGTCAGGCTGGCTAGGGGTCATGGTAGCCTGTGGCCTGCCAATGTGGAGAGTAGCCGCCTACATTGGCCAGAACATTGTCATATCTCAAGTGATCTGGGAGGGCCTGTGGATGAACTGTTCTGTCCAGAGCACGGGCCAGATGCACTGCAAGGTCCACGACTCCATGCTTGGACTCCCTGTGGACCTACAGGCGGCCCGAGCCCTGGTCATTGTCTCTATGGTGCTGTGCATCATGGGCATCGGCCTGTCTGTAGCCGGGGCCAAGTGCACCAACTGCAGCTCGGACACGGGCAGCAAGCCTCGCATGTTGATGGGAGCCGGGGTGACCTTCATCATGGCGGGGCTGTTGCTGCTGACGGCTGTATCGTGGACGGCTAACACCATCGTCTTGGATTTCTACGACCCGATGCTGGAGGAAACGGGGAAGAGGGAGTTTGGGAACTCACTGTATTTTGGATGGACTGCCTCCTGTCTGCTTCTCCTAGGGGGAGCTCTACTCTGCTGCTCCTGCCCCCCGAAAGCACCCCAGGGTGGGAACGGGTCTGGGTCTGGGCACCACAAGGTGGTGAACTACTCTGCGGTCAAGTCTCCCATGTCTGTCAATGGATATATGAGGAGGGACTATGTGTGAGAGAGTGTATGTTCAATGGCTTTAGTATAGAGACAGCCCCTTGAGACTGATGGGACTGATGGGACTGATGGGATAACTACTGTTAGCGACCCCCCTTTCCTGATTGCACACTATAGGGGTAGTGCAGAACAAATGCAGCCATGTGGGATATTTGATTCAGATATAAAGTATAAATGATTGCCGATTAATGCAAGATTGTGTTTTACATATATGATTTCTGTAAAGCTAGAGACATGCATTTATAGAGTCAAATAAATTAGAGAAATATCTTATTCATGTTTTACCTGTTAAAAATGTGTACTAAATTCCAAATGAATGTTACTCAATGATGAAGATTTAGATCATGAAAATGTTAATGTTGTTTAAAATAATTAAAATAACTTTCCCATTTAACCCTAAGTAAGTTGCGTCTACTCAGAATCTTCTAGCACGACTGACAATGATGATACACAAATGAAGATAAGTTCACTCTTTACTGGGAAAATTACAGCATTTTGCATTATTATCCAGCAGTATGATATCATAATGTGAGTACATCATGTACTGTGCCAGCTAATGTGTGTATACAATAGTATACATCATACTGACAAGCAACTCCTTTTTTGTTAAATTGGCTTATAGCAGGGACATTCCCTTCTGAAAGTAAGGTCTTATCGCAGATGATATAACCACAGGAATGCTATGAATGTGCAGAGGGGTAACCGTGCCTATGCTTAAGGATGAAACTGGCTTAACAAGGTCAGGCTACCAACGGAACACTGAGACAGGACATCCCATTGAAGACACAGGATCTGAAGAAATATACCAAAATATAGGGAAGGAATGCCTGCAGGTCCATATCACCTGAAATCTAGACAACTCAGCCCGTCTACCGCGCACAAATACGGTTTTTGATTTCAATGCTAATGTGAGCAGCAACAATGTCATTTTTGTTTCTGAAGGGTGCCTCTGCTGTTTCTGAAGGGTGCCTCTGCTGTTTCTGAAGGGTGCCTCTGCTGTTTCTGAAGGGTGCCTCTGCTGAAGGGTGCCTCTACCTCCCCTCCCCTCATAGGGAGGGGAGGTAGGTAAACCACACTGTGATCATAAGGTGAACTAGCTTCTTTCACAATGCTCCTATTGATGAAAAATAGGACAATGGCTTTATTTACATTATAGTCTAAGAATAAGATAAGGGCAAAACACTTTTAAGACAGTCTTATAGCATAGACTTAAAGTACTGCCTAGGGATGTTTGAGCATCATACAAACAAGCATAGCCTCCATAGCTCTATTGTGTTACTCAGTCTGTTCACCTGTGGAGTGTAAGTACCCATCTATAACCATGCAGAGTCCAGGGTCTGTGTGTGGGACTTCCTGTGCTGCAGACAGTTGACACAGTTCAAATAAAGGTGAAACCCTTTGGTGCAGAGTGACCTTGTTGACAAGAACACTGTCTGATAACACTGACCCACTCATCACATCAACTCCCAAGCCACAATGACCACTATCCCACTCACTCACTGGGAGATGTTTGTCCACTGGATAGAAACTTGTCTAACTGTGATCTCTAAATCGGTTAGCCAAACAAAGACAAAAGATAACGGAGTCTCACATTTTGTCAGAAATCTTCAAAGGCAGTCAGAAAGAAGATACAATTTACTACGAAATTCAGGCTTGTCTGTTGTCTGAATCATGGCAGTGGAAAACAATGATCAAATGCAGCTTTGCATTTATTCATTGTGCAACGTCATCTCCCAAACTAATGTTATCAGGTACCAGAGAGAGCAGTCATTGGCTCCTGACCCAGGTCATGTCATTTTGAAAGAAAGTGATCCAAGAAAGAGCCCTACTGCTGGGGTTGGAAACCAGATGAAAATATATTCAGCAACAATGGAAGTTTGTTTCAAAATATATTTATTATTAAACCCAACGCAATTCAGCTTATGCCTTCATTGGGGTATTTGGGTTGGAAACTAGCCAATAGTGCTTGTACACAGTAGGCCAACACAGATCCTCCTAGGCAGCTCTCTCTAAGGGTTAGCAGTAATACACTGAGGTAAACACTCCATAGAGAGCTAAATATGTATCTTGAACTGAACATAATTGTACAATGGTAGACATCTGCTGAACGAACACGTGAGTTTCTGTTATTCCCAATTCCTCCACTTGTAATTATTACCTTGTCCATTCTTAACCTGTTCGTTATCCTTTAACTATTTCGCTTTGGCCATTTATTGACCTTCCCCTCAGCCCAAACAGTTGGGGATCAATCATGGCCCAACCTTTCAATCATTAATCTGTGCAGCCAAGCCGTTCTCATGCCAAAGCTTTTTCTGGGGGTCATTGAGAAGAAAGAAAAGAAAAAACATTTGAAAACCTCCTTGGCCAATCGCCATGAGACTCTACCTTCTGTTGGTGGAGTGATATAAAGATAACTGGGAGTATACAGGTGGTGAGAATTCCAGAGCAGAACCCAGACAGTGAAACCGTTCTGTGCGTGAAGTTGAGACAGTGAAGTGAAGAGAGTGAAGACACCTGTAGACTTGCTTACAGAGGAAGGTAAAACAAGAAAATGGCCGTGTTGAGACTAGAGATCCTGGGGATGATCCTGGCTGTCCTGGGTTGGATATTGAGCATCGTGTCCTGCGCCCTGCCCATGTGGAGGGTGTCCGCTTTCATTGGGGTCAACATCATCACGGCTCAGACCATCTGGGAGGGTATCTGGATGACCTGTGTGGTCCAAAGCACGGGCCAGATGCAGTGTAAGGTATATGACTCCATGCTGGCCCTCAGCTCTGACCTGCAGGCAGCCCGAGCCCTCACAGTCATCTCCATAGTTGTGGGAATCATGGGGGTGCTGGTGGCCGGGGTGGGGGCTAAGTGTACCAACTGTGTGAAGGACGAGACGGCCAAGGCCCGGTTGATGATCGCAGCGGGGGTAGCCTTCATCGTAGCATCGTTGACGCAGCTGATCCCGGTGTCCTGGTCAGCCAACAGCATCATCATGGAGTTCTATAGTCCCATCACTCCTGAGGCTCACAAGAGGGAGATTGGAGGGGCTCTCTACCTGGGCTGGGCTGCAGCCGCTTTTCTCCTCATTGGGGGGTGCATCCTGTGCTGTAGTTGCCCCCCACAACCTGAGAAGAGGTATGCAGGGCCGCCCTCGCGGATGGTGTACTCCCTGACCAGGTCTGTGGCCCCTAGCGGCTATGATAAAAGAGACTATGTTTGAACTGACCTGGATATCTGGCAGCAGCTGCTTTCTGTTTTCTGCTCAGCGGATGAAGGACATTTGATACCAACCTTGAATTCCAGAACAGATCAAATGGTGGTGATTTCTACCAATACAATAAAATACTGCTTTTTGCTGGATCATTTTTGATGGTGCTCTGTTGAAGGGGAACACAACAAACTGGACTTGGTGTACCTTTATTTCGTACTGTATGCCTGTTTAAAATATACAAAGGTGTTGTAAATATTGTATTGTAATCTTACTATTTGAAAGGAGTTGAATTGAAGCCATCTGCATTGTTACATTTTATATTCTACAGACTGAATGAATAACAGCTTATGTTGTGTGTATGTTGGATAACAATATGCCAAACACTGACCGTTTAAAAGCTTTTGTTAAGTGTGAAAATATCAACTATTTTGATGTTTGATGTGTGTCAATTTCACAATAAAAACTGTTTCATAAAACTTCATTTTTTCTTCAAATATGTTTTAATACAATGACAGAAAAATATAACTTGTTGCTATATGTTACTTTATACAGTACAGTACATTTCATTCACATTATTAAGTGATTTGCTACATGGGAAGTGCCACTAGGTCCTGTGCTACTCGCTATACAGTTTATAAGAAAAGTATGTTTGAATCTCTTAGCTTATATCAGAGAACTGCCTCTGTGTCATTCATTCTACCCAGATCAGGAAATAACAGGCATTTTCCTTCACTGATCCTTGGGTATCCATGGTAATGATGTGTTGAGTTGGATTATCTTTCATAACTGCTAGCTACCTGTCTGACTACCATATCTGTTGGGCTTAGATAACAAGGAGCTTGCTTTGTCAGCCCCCCACTTTCAGCCATTCCAAAATGGCCCCCAAAACAATGGGCCTGTTTCATAGCAAGATGGGGATCGGAGAGAGTTATCAACACCGGGTCATGAAAGTCTATTATCCCAGTTTCTGGGGCATAACTAGGGGAGACCCTCTCGGTTGTTAGGAATTCAAGGGCACTGGAGTCAGTGACAGACAGACATGACCGTTAGACCACGTCAAATAGAGTGAACAAGACAGCTTGTTGCCGATGAATTGAGATCAGGCATTCTTATTTTACAAGCTGCTTCAGCTAATGCTGTGAGAGAATGATTGCTCTGAGGAGACAAGATTAGGGCTAATCTATTAAAGAGTAAAGGGAAATTCCCCCACTTTTCAACCTCATTTTTAATTTAGGTTTAAAAAAAATATATATATATATAAAGTTTAAAAATTCTAACCGATGTCAAAAGCTAAAACATTTTAAAAAGAGTGATTTTCAAACACTATGAGATTTGTGGTGACGTGAAGAGCAAGATAATACCCTCCCCCTCTGGCTAGTAACTCCTTGCAGGTTTTGAAAACCACCTTTTTTTTACAACTTTTAATCCTACCCTGTGATGTCACAGAGAAGCATTTTTTTGGACCTTCCAGGGCTCCTCCCTTCAGCTGATCTGGGATATAAAGGATACTTGTCTTCCCGGCTGCACCAGAACATCACACATCACAAACTCACAGGTGCAAGGGGCTAAATTAAGTCAATTGGTGTTAGTGTCTCTGACTCTGGCTGGTCTCTTTCTTTCTCACAGATCCTCTGTCAGATCCTCTCAGGTATCTCAGGTGTGACGGAACACGGCGCACTGAAAGGAACACAAAAGGAGCTCCAGCAACAACAGAACTACCACCATGTCTGCAGGGTTGGAGTTAGTGGGGATCGCTCTATGCGTATTAGGATGGATCATTGCCATCGTGTCCTGCACCCTGCCCATGTGGCGAGTAACAGCCTTCATCGGCAGCAACATCGTCACGGCTCAGATCATCTGGGAGGGCCTGTGGATGACCTGTGTTGTCCAGAGCACAGGCCAGATGCAGTGTAAGGTCTATGACTCCATGCTGGCCCTCTCCCAGGACCTCCAGGCCGCCAGGGCCCTCACGGTCATCTCCATCCTCCTGGCCATCCTGGCCGTGCTCATCGCCATCGCCGGGGCCAAGTGCACCAACTGTATCGAGGATGAGGCATCCAAAGCTAAAGTCATGATCATCTCTGGGGTGTTCTTCATCGTGTCGGGAGTCATGCAGCTGATACCAGTGTCCTGGTCAGCCAACACTATCATCCGGGACTTCTACAACCCGCTGCTGACTGATGCTCAGCGCAGGGAGTTAGGGGCAGCGCTCTACATTGGCTGGGGGGCTTCAGCCCTCATGATCCTCGGGGGAAGCCTCCTCTGCTGTTCCTGTCCCCCTCGGGAGAAGAGGTACAACCCCTCACGGATGGCATACTCTGTCTCACGCTCTACCCCAGGTGGGCCCGGGTTCGAGAGAAAAGACTATGTGTGATGGGACGATGGATGGGACAAGAACTATTTATGTAGCAACCAAAAACGTCATTCTACACGTGTTTCTAATGGGGCTTCATGAATCCCAAGGAGACTCCGCAATGAAGGGATGTGTTTGTTTTTGCTTTTTTCACCATTGTTTTGTTGGATTTGTCTACGTATGTACAGTACTTGTCCCTGTAACATCTACTCTAAAGGAAAAGCATAGAAGTTCCAGGGCCGGATTGTGTAAAAAAGAAGGATCATATGCTTTCCATTTGGGTTTAGTGAGAACAAAGGAAATTAAAAATAAGATCAGTAGTCTCTACATTTCTTAATTTAATTACAAGGTCTTAAGGGTTGGATTATTAGTGAGCTATGCATATCCATTGAAAATATATCAAGCTCATTTAAAAACATTCACAAGCCTAATTGAATTAATGACACAACGTTTGTACTTTTATGATTATTCCTGTCTAAGATGTTAGTCATTGAGTCCATTCATATTTTAAATCACTAACATTTCATTATTTCCGTAGCTTCAGGCAACTACGCTACATCAAATGATATAGAATGTAGAATATTCAATCATTATCTTCTCATTGACATTTCTCTATGTTATTGCCTCATATAAATGACGCATTGCTTGGGTTTCAGAAACTAAGGAAGGCTGTTAAAAATACTAAATTTGACTGATACCTTAATAAAAAGACAGAGGTGGAACAACAACAAAAATTTCACTGCAAGAATACAGTAGATTGAACAAAATCAGTATGTTCACAAATACTTTTTTAAGGAACTGTGTTTATTTTTTATGTAGGATTTGAATTTTGTGTTGGAATATTTTTGCATTTTGTTTTGTAAAAGACTTTGTGAAGAGATGCATTTGTTTGATGGTTATGTTCTATCATCAGTGTTAAGGGTGTGATTGTGTGATGTAATCATCTGTTTGGATGCCAGGAAGAGTAACGACTGCCTTGGCAGCAGCTAATGGGGATCCTAATAAGATACAAAATACTACTAACATACAGAGTACTGTAACTGTACTGAATGCTGTCACCAACACTCCAGATAGATGACAGATGAATTCAACACAGTGTGGATAGTGGTGCACAGAGGGAAGGGAGAACGGGTTGGAAGCAGACGAACAGAAGGCCTCAGTGTTTTAGGGCAATGAGGAGAAATGGGGGCATTGTGCACCTGTGTCCAGCCAGAACAGTGCTACAGTGTGTGTTAGTTCTGCACATCACCTGCTTTTTAATAAAGACAGTTATTTTATGAAGGTTTGCATCTCTATTGGTTTCATTCCGAAAGCAATAATCAATAATGTATATATTTTCCTCTTGTTTTATTTAGTTACCATCTGCACACAGAGGTTCATACACTACCAACAATATATTTTTTGTACATCAGCAATTTTGTAATGTTTTTTTTAATCCAATGAGAAGTTGATGGATGCTGGGATACGGATCAGTACATGTGCCAGTGTAAAGGAAGCCTCAAATGCAATCCAAGAGGCCATGTTAACGCCACCAATCAGTAACTTTACCACAACAGCAATAAACAATTACCAACAAGAGATCACCTCACAGGTGCAGGTGGCAAATGTTATGTCAGCAGAGTAGGAAAAGAAGACAGAAAGAAATGATGAAAAGGTATAATTAGAATCAGTAGCAGCAGGCCTAGAGCATATATCATCTTCAATTAAGGACGTAGATGAATCCAAGAAATGCACAGGAACCAAATGTCTAATTGTTTCTAAAAACCAATTTGAAGTCTGTTTCCTGCATGCTGGCTGTGACTTTAAGATGTCCAGTCTCATGTTTAAAACACATCCTGTAGCACCTTACAAATGCTGAAATATTAATTGGGCTCTCATAGTAAATATGGGAGAGAAAAGTCCCTGGAGACTGGAGTCTCACCTTACCGGCACCTTACCAGCCAACTGTTGTCTCTTCCTCCACATATCAATGTCACTTCAAACAAAATATCTATCTAATCACCATGACTGGATCCAGTGATATTAACTACTGTACAGTTTCAGTTTGGCTATAGTCCATTGTTATTTTCTCCGAAAAGGGGGATAAAATGTACATTAAAAAGCTAAGATATGAATAGAATAAGCAGCTCTATAGTTATTGAAGCATGGTGTCCCTACATTTTCCCATTGATTATTCAAATTACTTTTCAACTGAGTCAAATGCAACCTTCTGACATTGCAACATAAGGCAACAACCATTCAACTTCTGTAACAAGACTGTATGAACTCCAATCATGATGATTTCAAAGTAATGTAATTTGATACAGTTGAAAAACAAAAACAATGTATTTGTAATTTGCTAATTTGCGTTGTTTTTGTTGGCTGACTGATGGTCCTACTAAATGAAAGTTAGGATAATGGGATCTCTTTCTAAGATGTTAGGAAATCTTGGAAGTGTGATGTCCAAAAGCTTCAGTTTCAAAAGATGTAGAACTGGTGAGAGACTATTATTAAACTGATCACGTTAAGTGGTACCGGCTACATATGCAGTTCAGATGGCTTTTCCTATACAAGACTGGGGCAGTATAGGGTGTTTGAAGGGTGTTAATCATTGATCCCACCTCAGGGTTATTTCAGCAGTATTACCATGGTGGGCTGGAGATCTCTATGCCTCATAAAGTATATTTGGTTTGGGGGGTTATACAGCAGTCATTGCAAAATGTTAAAAAAGGACTAAGGAAAGTCAAGTTTACACAGTAAACAAAGCATTCTCTCTCTGACATGAGTCATAAAACTGGAGTTCAGAGACAGTGAGAGACTATTATTAGACTGATCACATTTAGTGGTACCTGCTGTGTTACATATGCAGTTCAGGTGTCTCTCTCTCTCTCAGCTCTACTCTGCTGGCTCTGGACAGCGAAACCCTGACTGATCACATGACCGATACTGAGCTACATGAAGGGACAGAACAGACAGAGAAGTTGCTAGGCACCTGGAGTCCCGAGGGAAAAGGCCTTCCTTTATTCATCCACCTTGAAAGGAACAACACAGCCCTTTTGTGTGTCCTGTCCTGTCTACTCTGTAGGAACAAAACCTTAGAAACTACATATTTAGTGTAATGAACAGAGTAGCTAACAAAGGACTGATCTGTGGAAGCTACCTCCAACCATTTCTAAATGTGTTGTTCTGTCTTCCTTTATCTTCTTAAATAAACTGAAAACAAACTAAAGTTAACAGATAATAGTATAATGAAGCAGGTGAGAATAACATCTGTATCTAGGTCCGTCCACACACAGCTAATCATTATAGTTAAAAATATATATTTTTATAGATCGCTTAAAGGGCCAACAGCAGATGAAACAATACCAAAGAGTACTCCCTGCCACCAGGGTCTGCTGAGCACAGACTTGAAAGTTGTGAAAATTCTGTGCAACTTCCATCTTGAGTTTACAGTAGTAAACTGAGGCTGTACCCACTTTAAGTTACAGTTTTAACAGTGGCCAAGTAGGCTATTTGGTGGCTACAGGGAAAACTCTAGAACAGCGGTCACCAACCTTTTCTGAGTCAAGATCACTTTCTGAGTCAAAATGCAAGCAGAGATCTACCGCTCAGACATGACTTAAAAAATGTAAACCTATGCAACAATAACTAATTAAAAACAGTACTGTAGCAATGAGGTATTTGTGCAGTAAGCTACAGTGCCTTGCGAAAGTATTCAGCCCCCTTGAACTTTGCAACCTTTTGCCACATTTCAGGCTTCAAACATAAAGATATAAAACTGTATTTTTTTGTGAAGAATCAACAACAAGTGGGACACAATCATGAAGTGGAACGACATTTATTGGATATTTCAAACTTTTTTAACAAATCAAAACTGAAAAATTGGGCGTGCAAAATTATTCAGCCCCCTTAAGTTAATACTTTGTAGCTGCGATTACAGCTGTAAGTCGCTTGGGGTATGTCTCTATCAGTTTTGCACATCGAGAGACTGACATTTTTTCCCATTCCTCCTTGCAAAACAGCTCGAGCTTAGTGAGGTTGGATGGAGAGCATTTGTGAACAGCAGTTTTCAGTTCTTTCCACAGATTCTCGATTGGATTCAGGTCTGGACTTTGACTTGGCCATTCTTACACCTGGATATATTTATTTTTGAACCATTCCATTGTAGATTTTGCTATATGTTTTGGATTGTCTTGTTGGAAGACAAATCTCCGTCCCAGTCTCAGGTCTTTTGCAGACTCCATCAGGTTTTCTTCCAGAATGGTCCTGTATTTGGCTCCATCCATCTTCCCATCAATTTTAACCATCTTCCCTGTCCCTGCTGAAGAAAAGCAGGCCCAAACCATGATGCTGCCACCACCATGTTTGACAGTGGGGATGGTGTGTTCAGGGTGATGAGCTGTGTTGCTTTTATGCCAAACATAATGTTTTGCATTGTTGCCAAAAAGTTCAATTTTGGTTTCATCTGACCAGAGCACCTTCTTCCACATGTTTGGTGTGTCTCCCAGGTGGCTTGTGGCAAACTTTAAACAACACTTTTTATGGATATCTTTAAGAAATGGCTTTCTTGCCACTCTTCCATAAAGGCCAGATTTGTGCAATATACGACTGATTGTTGTCCTATGGACAGAGTCTCCCACCTCAGCTGTATATCTCTGCAGTTCATCCAGAGTGATCATGGGCCTCTTGGCTGCATCTCTGATCAGTCTTCTCCTTGTATGAGCTGAAAGTTTAGAGGGACGGTCAGGTCTTGGTAGATTTGCAGTGGTCTGATACTCCTTCCATTTCAATATTATCGCTTGCACAGTGCTCCTTGGGATGTTTAAAGCTTGGGAAATGTTTTTGTATCCAAATCCGGCTTTAAACTTCTTCACAACAGTATCTCGGACCTGCCTGGTATGTTCCTTGTTCTTCATGATGCTCTCTGCGCTTTTAACGGACCTCTGAGACTATCACAGTGCAGGTGCATTTATACGGAGACTTGATTACACACAGGTGGATTGTATTTATCATCATTAGTCATTTAGGTCAACATTGGATCATTCATAGATCCTCACTGAACTTCTGGAGAGAGTTTGCTGCACTGAAAGTAAAGGGGCTGAATAATTTTGCACACCCAATTTTTCAGTTTTTGATTTGTTAAAAAAGTTTGAAATATCCAATAAATGTCGTTCCACTTCATGATTGTGTCCCACTTGTTGTTGATTCTTCACAAAAAAATACAGTTTTATATCTTTATGTTTGAAGCCTGAAATGTGGCAAAAGGTCGCAAAGTTCAAGGGGGCCGAATACTTTCGCAAGGCACTGTATATGGAGTAAATGTGGATAACCAGCTGTATCCTGTAGGCCAGAGGTTCTCTTTCTCGGTCCTGGGGACCCAAAGGGCTGCACATTTTTATTTTTGCTCTAGCACTACCAACCTGATTCAAATCATCATGATGAGTTGATCATTTGAATCAGCTATGTAGTGCAAGGGCAAAAACATAAATGTGCAGCCCTTCGGGTCCCCAGGACCAGGATGGAGAACTAGTGCTGCAGGCAACACAGTATTTTATGCAGTCCAAGCGAACGATCAATCAAAGGCATAGGATATCAAGTATGAAACATGACTTTATTTTCAGTGTAAAGGACATTGTGTTCACTAATACATAAATGCCATCTACATATAGAATACGAACTACATACATCATGATACACAACATCATGCATGCTGTTTGATAACATTCATATATTACAACAATTAGTAATATGAATCAAAATGTTTGCATTATATCTTCTGCAATAAACTAGATGTTTTCAGTCATTCAATCAGCATTGTTCTGTTTTTCACTAAATCAAATAGTCTGAGGACATACTGATGTTGTCAATTAAATCCTAAATGTAAATAAACAAATAGCAAATGTCGATAAACAACAGAACAGACCTTACATGTGTTGACAACATATTGCATGCATTCTGTCCAAAAAAAAAAAAAAAGATTGTCCTGGCACTGTGAACAAAATAAGTACGACCTTCTATGGCCAACCTCGTGAGAGTTTATCTATATTGCACCCTTCCCCAAAAATGTCCCCTTCAGTTATGTGGCAAAAAGACCCATAAGGTAAGAATACAATGCATGAAATGCATTTTGGACATAAATCATATTGTATCTAGTTCACATAACATTTCACATGAGAACCCATGCAATACTGTATATCATGGGTTTATTTATTAGCACCTATTGTATATTTGGTCTTCTAAAGGCTGTTTTCTCTGGATACATAATGGAAACCATTTTGCATAGACAGCAGGCAACATGTAATATTGTTACATATTTTGAACAGACTGTAGTGAGTGGAATACCACTTAGATCAGATATCATCTTACTGTGTTTCTAAATAGCTAAATATTTACAACAGGATTATAGGTGAATACTAACTTCATTATGTCTTATTATCAGAGTCCAGTCAATCTATCAACTCATTTCCTCCAGTCTGTCTGTACATTGCCTAAATAAAGGTTGGATGAAATAAATAGCCTGAGCAAATACTGTCAGTATTCTTACAAACATTGACATTATCACATACATTTACAATCTCAGGCATCAATGACTTCACAATAAAAAATAAAAAAACATAATTATAAGGCAGAAGAAGGCACAACTTATAACCATCTTTCCTTGTCGGGACTCTCACCATAATAGTGTGTGACTCCCTGGCCATGCTAGTCGTTACCATGCTAGTCTTTAACCGCTCTAACATGCGTTTTATGTGCTTAGGTTCTTCTCAGTGACAGTGGGGAAACTACTTATTGATAGCACTTTGTCCATTAGGGCTCTTATCTGGTCATTGTTTCCAAAACACTATGGTCTTGAATTCTAATACTCTACTGAAGTCTCCTACATAACTGAGTGTTCGGCCTGTTCTGTTCTGCTTGGTACTCCATCTACCAAGACTGATAGTTCCACTCAGTAGTGTTCCACCAGCTTGTTCCAGCCTTGACGACTCGACTTCTTCAACGGACAGTTGGTCAAGACAGTTCTGTGCTATGTGCTATGTGCCAGTCCTCCACGGTGAGGCAACAGACATACCAGCTCACTATTTGCCAGGCTGTGCCACCTTGCCTGGTCGGAGCCAATCTCTCCAGGGGGACTGGGGCTTCTCTTGCCCAGCTTCATAAGTCCAGGAGGCAGGGGAGGAGGAGGGCCGGTGGGGCCTGGTGGAGGAAGCTGTGCTGGTTCTCCTCCAGAAGGACATGGGGTTGGAGACAGGCTTCCTTTGGACCTGCTCCGACTGCTGCTGGGTCCTCAGCTGCTGGTTGATGATGATCTGAATGTCGTCCTGAAGAAAATAAATAAAAATATTACACCTCTGTTGATAATGAGCCTCATTAGACTTCACTTACATGTTAAATGCAAGAGCTGGATATAACAAGAGCTTAAATACACTTCAAGAGCTTAATTACAGTTCAAATACCACGATGTTGAAATTGTAGGAATGTTTCAAATCATCTCTATTGAACTGGTCAGTTACAGTGAATGTTGCCATGTCTTCATATGACCACTAGATGGAGGTAGTCACCCAGCAGATGGCCTCGCACTCGCACCATGACTCAGCAGTAGACTAGAGTAGCAGAAAGATCCTTCTAGCCTTGGCCACCTGTCAATCTGTTCAGGTCCCTTCAGTCCAAATTTAGGGGGCTGTTTAAAGGTTACCGTGTCCCTAACCCCAGTGGGGACACTACAGCTAAAGAGCAGTCTCTATGTAAAACTAGAATTCTGACTCTGTGACCAAGGATTACGGTACATTTTCACTATTGGTGGTGCCCTAAAGACAATAGGCTTAATTAAACCAATGTTAATATTTACTCAGAGCTTATGAAAGTGCCCTAATATGTTACTGGATTGTGAAAGAGGGGCAGAGGAAAGGAGAGAAATACAGATAGATAAAGTACCTTGGCCTAAACATCAGCGCCACAGGTAACTTCCACAAAGCTGTGAACGATCTGAGAGACAAGGCAAGAAGGGCATTCTATGCCATCAAAAGAAACATAAATTTCAACATACCAATTAGGATTTGGCTAAAAATACTTGATTCAGTCATAGAGCCCATTGCACTTTATGGTTGTGAGGTCTGGGGTCCGCTCACCAACCAAGACTTCACAAAATGGGACAAACACCAAATTGAGACTCTGCACGCAGAATTCTGCAAAAATATCCTCCGTGTACAACGTAGAACACCAAATAATGCATGCAGAGCAGAACTAGGCCGATACCCACTAATTATCAAAATCCAGAAAAGAGCCATTCAATTCTACAACCACCTAAAAGGAAGCGATTCACAAACCTTCCATAACAAAGCCATCACCTACAGAGAGATGAACCTGGAAAAGAGTCCCCTAAGCAGGCTGGTCCTGGGGCTCTGTTCACAAACACAAACACACCCTACAGAGCCCCAGGACAACAGCACAATTAGACCCAACCAAATCATGAGAAAACAAAAAGATAATTACTTAACACATTGGAAAGAATTAACAAAAAAACAGAGCAAACTAGAATGCTATTTGGCCCTACACAGAGAGTACACAGCGGCAGAATACCTGACCACTGTGACTGACCCAAAATTAAGGAAAGCTTTGACTATGTACAGACTCAGTGAGCATAGCCTTGCTATTGAGAAAGGCCGCCGTAGGCAGACATGGCTCTCAAGAGAAGACAGGCTATGTGCTCACTGCCCACAAAATGAGGTGAAAACTGAGCTGCACTTCCTAACCTCCTGCCCAATGTATGACCATATTAGAGATACATATTTCCCCCAGATCACACAGATCCACAAAAAATTCGAAAACAAATCCAATTTTGAAAAACTCCCATATCTACTGGGTGAAATTCCACAGTGTGCCATCACAGCAGCAAGATTTGTGACCTGTTGCCACGAGAAAAGGGCAACCAGTGAAGAACAAACACCATTGTAAATACAACCCATATTTATGCTTATTTATTTTATCTTGTGTCCTTTAACTATTTGTACATTGTATATATATGACATTTGTAATGTCTTTACTGTTTTGAAACTTCTGTATGTGTAATGTTTACTGTTCATTTTTGTTGTTTTTCACCTTATATATTCACTTTGTATGTTGTCTACCTCACTTGCTTTGGCAATGTTAACACATGTTTCCCATGCCAATAAAGCCCTTGAATTGAATTGAATAAAGTGAGACAGAAAGAGAGCAAAAGACAGACAGAGAGAGAAGGGGGTTGATAGAAACAGAGACGGACAAAGAGACCGTGGAGACCCACCTGCCAAGCCTCTAGTTCCTGAGACAGCTCCAGCTTGCGTTGGATAGCCTCCAGCAGCTGGGTGTTCAGACACATCATGTCGTTCTTACTCCTCACAAGCTCCGCCTCCATCAGGTTCTTCCTGACATGATGAAACAGGGGATCAAACACATGTTAAGTCACAGTGACATGATCATAGATTCATAGCAGACCAATGTGGAAAGCCCATGGCAATCTTCCAACGACAACCCAGCACAGGAACATATGTTACATTTACAGTACACATAAAATGGCAAGAACTATATATAAATTAAATCTGTCACTTTATGAATGCTAAATGCTGTTTGAAAATAACATTGAAGGAAATTACAAAGAGTGAAAATGATTAAACGATAAAGGCAGAAAATAACTAAATGATAAAGGCTAAACCACTTACTTAGCTATGGCCTCATCTCTGTCTCTGATGGCCTGTTGGGCCACCTCTTCTTCATCCTGTCTGTTTCCGAGCCTCAGCCTCAGCTCAGCATTCTCTTCCTGCAGCTGGGAGATCTAAAAGAGGGGAGAGGTCAAGAGAGAAAATAGTGAACTGAAACCCTGGTCTGAGTCCAACACTAGCAACGCCAATGTATTGGGTTCAACTTCTGCTGTATCAAGAACTCATAACCAACATGACCACAAGGTAGAGCACAAACCTCACACACTAAGATGAGCCAACGTAACCACGACTAAAGCTGAGTATTCGGTTTCTGTGGTGCTTAGTTATGTACACTGTCAAATTAGGTTAAAATTACATTAGAGGGCATTGTTTCTAGCCTGGGGTGTTCTATTGACCTGCTACTCTATGAGTGAACACTCAGGATCGGTGGGTGTTGTGTTGTAAAACAGTAGCTCATGGTATTTACTGGAAATTCAGAGCTGTAACCTGACTATCACTGTAATGAAAAACCCCTCGCACTCTCTCTCCAGCCCAGCAACACAGAAACTCCTTTTATTGTGTCTAAATCTAAATCTCCATGGAACGCAGGCCTGACTGACACCTGATCTCTGTGTTAATGTCTCTGTCTCCTAGGGGATGAATCCAGCCTTTGTTGTCAGGGCCGGCAATTCATATGGGAACCCGGACACTGTACTGAGGACTCAGGTAACTGAACAATGAGGCCTCTTACAGTCAGCTCAGTCCAGCACACAAGGTGCAAGGTGATTTAGTATTATCGATGTATCAGTGTGGACCTTGCTCCTTTACCTGTTGTCCATCTAATATTCAGGTCGGTTCTCCAGTAGACGATGTTCATTTTCATCTTCTGTTAGTGCTTCTCGTTTCACCCTTTGGTTAAATTCCAGTTTTGTCTGATAGCATCATGATTTCACCAGTCTAGTTTCCCCTTTTCTCTCTATGACCAGTGTAGGCACTAAAACTAGGGGAGAGACTGCATTGTTTTGACAGGCACTTTCCCAGGAAGGTGGGTTTCCCAGTGGGAATAATAGACTGTGCCTGCTGTGATCTATGAAGCATTCAACATCCTCTCCCAGATGTCCGCCACAGGCTCCTAACAACAACGCCTCAACAGAGATCCTAACCAAAAACCACAGCACTGACATTACTCCAAAGTCATCTGTCGTTACACAAAAGCACCTTACAGGTAAGGTACAATGTTTTTTCTTTCTTTCTCCCAACAGAGCATAGAGTATATCATCTATGGGGGAATTGAATAAAGGTTTTGGATTTAGGCCAGAAAGTGTATTCCTTTGCTGTGTGTTTTATTCCTCAGTATTACTTTAGTGCCTTGTTGCATTACAGGATGCATTTTTGTTGTTGTTGAATATTTGTATTTTGTACATTTGTATTCTTCTTTTCACGCTGTCATTTAGGTCACTATTGTGGAGTCACTACAATGTTGTTGATCCATCCATATGGATAATTTTGTGTAGATCAACAACAACAAAAATCACAATTAAATCTATTTCAATACCACTTTGTCATGCAGCAAAATGTGAACCAATCCAAAGGGGGTGAATACGTATAATACCTACTGTAGCTAACCTTTCCTCTTTTTCAACAAAGGTTCACAATAATTATACCGGTACATAGTTTCCACAATTACATTAGCTTGTACTCTCATCATAAGGCTTCCCTGAAACGCGAACAAATCCCCCCCCCCCCCTAGTACGGTCCTTCAAAATCTCACGGTTTTCCTTTACCGTAGCATTGTGCATGGTGACTTGTTGTTTTTGCTGCTCATTTAACGCCATATCGATTTGTGTGTCCCCCAATTTTTTGAGGGTGATCTAGTGTTGGATGTGCACCAATTATACATTTTTCAACACTTATTGTATCCCCCCCCCAATAAATGCACTGTAATTTAAGCTTGTAAATTGTAAAGTTCTCTCTGTCTCATGCAAAAATTTATGGATTTGAATGGGGATGGTAGGCACAGATCGACAAGCGCTTGTAACGCAGTTTTAGCACATTTTGGGATTTTAAGCATGAAAACCTTTTGACAACAGCTTTATTTATTTATTTGATTAAAAAAGCTACCTTGCCTACCCTGTCTGCACATCACTGGCCTATTGTTAGAGTTAGTTAGCTTTCCCTGGTTGGTGGCTTGGTTTCCCGGATGACTCCTCACCTGAGGGATATGGGTGTGGTTGGCCAGTTTCTGAGCCACACCATGTAACTGGAGCAGCATGGCCTGTAGGTCTCCTTCCTCCTGACCTAGAAACTCTGATCTCTCTGGAGTCTTCACGACCTGGATCAGGGGTCGCAGCAGCTCCAGGATAGATAGAACCTCCTGGGTCGTCTATTGGAGAGAGAGAGCAGAAAGAACAGAGAAAGAGAGAGAGATGAGATTAAATGAAATTGTATTGGATAGTGTTTATAAAAAAAACATTTGAACACAGGTAAACCTAAATTCAGCCACATATAACAAGCAGTAGCATTGTGGTAAAAAAAAACTCATTGGAAAGACACTAACACTAATAACACGTTAGGTCAATGAGTTCGGTATTATTTTAACACTACAATGTGTGAATGTGTAGCTCAGCCTACTAGCTTTTAAGTGTCAAACATCACTGTTTTTTTCTTTGAGACTTCCATAGGTATAACCACTTTAACACAAAACCTGACTGAATGTGTGTGCCCTCTGACATTTAGAGGCAGAAAGATCCATCTAGCTTAGGTGATTCAACCAAGCAGGAAATGTAGGCTAGCGAATGACTCATGGGTGCACTAAAAGATCACAGTTTCCAGGTATGGAAGAAAACAAAGCAAAATAATGACAGAATCAGACAGTCAAAATTTAGCAAAATATGTCTCTTTCTTTCTCACCTTTTATGCTTGGTTTCAAGCATTCATTATCACTATGTTTTCTACAAATTGTAGGAGCTGTAATGCATTCACACCTCAGTAGCTAATAATAATAAATAATAATAATAATGGCAAAGCTCTCGCAAATAATGTTCCCCTTGTCGTTTCTTTCTCTTTGAAATCAGGAAACACAAGTTAAGAAGTGTTCCTTTACAGAGGTACCATCACCAATAACATACCTCGAACGTTCTGTTGCTATGTATCATTCTTCCATTACAGTGTCATGGGAATATTTCAGCTCCATGTTTAACATATTTGGAGTTTCTGTAATACACATCATTGCCAGTGTTCAATTTGTGACACTCAAGGTGAAGGTTGATGTCACTAGACTTGTTGCTGAATGTTATGGATTATTCTCCTATCTGTAGATAGTGATGGACGCCAGACTGGAGGAAAAACGGATTATTCACGGTTTTATTGTATTGATGACATTCTACGGACACTATGTGATTCTGTAGAAGCTGACAAAGTCACTGCCTTTAACTTCCTACAAGGCTAGTGTTTACAGAACATTTGGTGCTGTGTGATTAGGATATAAAAGGGCCTGTCTCCAAGAGGCCAGTTATTTTCTCTGCTTCTGTGCTGGGTGGTGTCTCCCTGTTGCAACTTGTAATAAACCAGAAAAGACTGCACTCCTTTTTGTTCACCTGGAAATATCTATTACATACAGGTAGTGGACTTTGATTACATGGTTGTGTATCTCTCTGTATCTTTCTAACACCTCATATTTTATATACTCTTAGAAAAAAAGGGTTCTATATGGAACCTAAAAGTGTTCTACCTGATATACAGTACCAGTCAAAAGTGTGGACACACCTATTCAAGGGTTTTTCTTTATTTTTTTACTATTTTCTACATTGTAGAATAAATAGTGAAGACATCAAAACTATGAAATAACACATATGGAATCACGTAGTAACCCCCCCCCCCCAAAAAAAAAAGTGTTAAACAAATCAAATATATATATATATTATATGAGATTCTTCAAAGTAATTACCCTTTGCCTTGATGACAGCTTTGCACACTCTTGGCATTCTCACAACCAGCTTCATGCGGAATGCTTTTCCAACTGTATTGAAGGAGTTCCCACATATGCTGAGCACTCGTTGGCTGCTTTTCCTTGACTCTGCAGTCCAACTCATCCCAAACCATCTCAATTGGGTTAAGGTCGGGTGATTGGGGAGGCAAGGTCATCTGATGCAGCTCTCAAATCATTCTCCTTCTTGGTCAAATAGCCCTTACAAAGCCTGGAAAAACAAACAAATGATAGTCCCACTAAGTACAAACCAGATGGGTTGGTGTATCGCTGCAGAATGCTGTGGTAGCCATGCTGGTTAAGTGTGCCTTGAATTTTAAATAAATGTTACCAGCAAAGCACCCCCACACCTCCTCCATGCGTCATGGTGGGAAGCACACATACGGAGATCATCCATTCACCTACTCTGCGTCTCAAAGACACAGCGGTTGGAACCAAAAATCTCAAAATTGGACTCATCAGGACAGGACAAAGGACAGATTTCCACTGGTCTAATGTCCATTACTCGGGTGTTTTGCCTCAAGCAAGTTTTTTCTTCTTATTGGTGTCCTTTAGTGGTTTCTTTGCAGCAATTCGACCATGAAGGCCTGATTCACACAGTCTTCTCTGAACAGTTGATGTTGAGATGTGTCTGTTACTTGAACTCTGTAAAGCCTTTATTTGGGCTGCAATCTGAGGTGCAGTTAACTTTAATGAACGTATCCTCTACAGCAGAGGTAACTCTTTGGTCTTCCTTTCCTGTGGCGGTCCTCATGAGAGCCAGTTTCATCATAGTGCATGATGGTTTTTGCCACAATATGGACTTGGACTTTTGCCAAATAGGGCTATCTTCTGTATATCACCTTAACCATGTCACAACACAACTGATTGGCTCAAATGCATTAAGAAGGAAAGAAATTCCACAAATGTACTTTTAACAAGGCACACCTGTTAATTGAAATGCATTTCAGGTGACTACCTCATGAAGCTGGTTGAGAGAATGCCAAGTGTGCAAAGCTGTCACCAAGGCAAAGGGTGGCTACTTTGAAGAACCTCAAATATAACATATATTTTGATTTGTTTAACACTTTTTTTGTTACTTCATGATGCCATATGTATTATTTAATAGTTTATGTCTTCACCATTATTCTACAACGTAGAAAAATAGTTTAAAAAAAACAAAAACTGGAATGAGTAGGTGTGTTCAAACTTTTGACTGGTACTGTATGTACTAAGACTATGTATGTATCAAGGGTATTAACCCAGGATATGTGCACTAACCTTTTGTCTCTTATTTCTGAAGAACTCTTTAGGTTCTAGATAACACCTTTTTTTCTAAGAGTATAAAGATAGAGATCATAACAATCTTGGTCACTAACTCTGACCATGATGTATGTTCCAACGGTATTAACCCAGGATAAGTGTGCTAACCCTTGCCTTTGTCCTGGGTTCCCTGTCTCTTATGTCCCATGTCTTCTAATTCCTATAGTGTTACCTGTTCTCTGTCATGGCCCAGGCCCATGGTGTCTAGACTGGTCTCCAGCTCAGACAATAGGGATGTGTTTCCATGGTCACTCCTGTCCTGCAGGTAGACCTCCTCCTGCAGCTCCTCCACCTGGACCTGAAGCTGCTGGGAACGCCCCCTCGCCGCCACAGCCTCCTGCCATGCCTCCGCCAGCTACACACAGAGAGAGGGGCACACACACACAAAAACATAGAGGGAAACGCACACAAAGAGAGATACATAAGGTCTGGTCAACGTCATCTAAAATCAACTACATTATGCAAACATATTGAGATTCAGACCCCATCAGTTTGACTATTGAAAAGCAGATCTAGCTCTAGAGACACACAAGTATACATAACATGCCAATGTCATCCATAAATGACATATTACACAATATGTGCACTATATCAACATACAGTGCTATTGGAAAAGCTATGTAAAAAATGTAAACTGCCATTCAACCACCATTCCAGCCTGGTGCAGAAACTCCACTACGGCACGTGTGGAATCCAGCCTTACAAGTTGAAATGACATGTGACAATGGGAGGGATGAGTCTATTTTAAAGCAAAACCTTCCATAGATCAGGGGTTCCCAAACGTTTTATTCTGCACGCATGCACCACATCTCTTTCTATGGGCAAAAGCACTGTTCATGACACAAACTGTTCACACCCCTCTTGTCAGTGGAGAGAATTTTGCAGGTTTAAAGTTTATTTTGTCATGGGGTGCAAAGAAAATGTTGCAGTTTTAAAGCACATTTTCTTGCAATTCTATACATTTTGATATCTGTTATGCGTATTCATGTGATATTTGAGTGACAACAAAATACAACAATATCTATAGGCTAAAAAAGCGAGTGGAAGTTACGCTGCTATTAAACCCCAATTACCACAGGGTCACTTAGGCAACTTTGCACTATTGACGTGATATTAATGAGTAAACAAGGAGAAAGATAACAAAACTAAAAATTGTGTATGTTTACCTGTTGGCTCTGCTGCTGGTTGTGTTGGTCCTGTAGAGCTAAGCGTGTGTGTAGGGAGGCCAGTCTGTCGCGTAGGTCTGCGTTCTCCTGACACACACTCTCCAGCTGCTCCTCTAGAGCCTGCTCCTTCTGGGACAGACGCACCACCTGGACACACACAAAGGGTGAGATAAAGTAAGTGTGTGTGTGTGTGTGTGTGTGTGTGTGTGTGTGTGTGTGTGTGTGTGTGTGTGTGTGTGTGTGTGTGTGTGTGTGTGTGTGTGTGTGTGTGTGTGTGTGTGTGTGTGTGTGTGTGTGTGTGTGTGTGTGTGTGCATAGCCTACCTGCTCCCTCATGGCACTAAGCAGCTCCTCCTCCTGTGGTCTGTTGTGTTGGCCTTTCTGTTGAAGCTCCTGTTTCAGGGTCTGCAGCTCACTGGTCATCGCCCTCTCCACCTCCATTGCCTAGACCGCAACACAGACAGACACCAAGGACAGGAGAAAGGTATTAGATGTACATACAGAGAAACAGGGCATACCAGAGAAAAGGGCACCAGGTTCAGGAGACAAAAATATCTGAGACTAAGTTACTAGATATTAGATCCAGAGATAAATATCTAAAATAGATATATAGGTAAATAGGTATAGATATATGAGGAAGTGTAATATAAAATCATAGATATTAAATAAGTGAATCTGTATTATTGGTTGCTGTGAGCTATGCTGTAAATGGAAAACTAAGATCACATACTAGTCAGAGGAATGGTTCTTGCCTCCAGCACATGTGCTTATGTTTTCGTCATAACAAAACAACTCAAAACTTCTCTCCGCGGGACAGTTGTTCCATTAACTACAAGATGGCACAGTAAGCAATTATTGACATATGCCTAAACTCTTAGGGGGAAAAAGTGTTATCTAGAACCTAAAAGGGTTACGGTTAGAGTCTTTGGCTGTCCCCATAGGATAACCCTTTGAAGAAACCTTTTTGGTTCTAGGTAGAACCCATTACACAGAGGGTTCTACAGGAATCCAAAAGAGCTCTACCTGAAACCAAAAAATGGTTTGCCTATTGGAACAGCCGAAGAACCCTTTTGGATCCCTTTTTTCTAAGACTTTACCGAAACTTTTGAGGAAAGTTTTTTCTCTTACTAAAAAGGTTATATGCCATAGGTTCCAATGTAGAACTCATTGGAACAAAACAAAAACATTTCCAAATATGAAAGTGAGAGAGACAGGAATGTATTGGCACTGTGCCAGTTCTTTGGCCTCCTAACCCCTACCCCCAAACACACACACATCCCTGGCCCCCCTGACTCAGCAGTATGGCAGGCCCATGTCAGCTCCCATCACACACACAGACGCACACACAATACAGGATGAAAGGGCCACAGCAGATGGAGCAACTGGGGAATCTTGGTCTTGGCAGTGACATCCCCATGCCACGTTAGGCACAGAACATTGGGGATGTTACTGGGAAAGGGGGGGGGGGGTGCATGGAGGCTGGGGTAGTTGAAGGAGAATTGACAGACAGAAACAAAAACAGAGGGCATGTAGCTACACACTGTAGGAGGGGTGGCAAGGATGCACGTTTGCATCAATCTACCCCAGAGTCCCGTCCATGGCTTATCTTGGCCCGACTATGGAAAATGGAGTGAGCGGTCCATTAGGAATCCAGAGAGACACTCCACTTGCTAGGGACACAAAATCAAATAAAACAACCCCCCCCCAAGACTACATTGTGATGCACATAGCAGAAAGGGTCTTCTCAGAGTGGTGGGACAAAGCATAGCATTCCATTGGGGTGGGAGGGGTCATAGATAGCAGTAGCATAAACATCATATGATGAACCCTCTCCAATGATGGATCTTCCTAGCGCTTCCCTCTCTTCCTAGTGGTGTGACGCTGTCTGAGTCAAAGGTCAAACAAGGGTGTCTAATTCTACATAAACATAAAATCAGGAGTGAGGGATATAACAGGTGTCATCACCATGGAAATCATCATGGTGGTTGGTGTCTAAATCTAAAGTTGAAAACCTTAGCTAAAACCTTAGTGGTTGAATGTATTTTTCACCTGTAGAATGGCATGATTCATCACACCAGTGATCTAAAGCAATCTTTTTCACTTCCTTGTTTGAGACATGTGCACTGGTTTCTTTCCTTATGTTGGAAAAATAAATGACTTCCTTGAAGGCCTGTAACTTAGATTGGACAATAATGTCATTTCTGAAAAGGTACTACCAAACAGAGAGATAGGCTACACATTTAAATCAACCAAGAGTTGTTCTCAATTCCAGCTTATGAAACTGTAAACGTTCTCCCTTTAGAGTAACACATCCCTTCACTAAAAATATGTCTACATGTTATTTCAATGCAAGTGTTTGACTTGAGCTTTCACAGAAAATATGTATGAAGTACACTAGAACTAACAGAAGTGAATGCTAGACTCTGGGTGAAGCATTGTTCACAGAGGAATAATGATTAGGCATTCTATGGAACAGTGAGGCCAAGATCCATCAATACTTTTCTATCATCTGCATGTTCAAGTTGAAAACTGCTGATGGGATAGAGAATCAAACAATAACAATGACACTGCCAGAGAGTCATAGATTGTCAAAATACTACTCTCACACAACTATTTGAATAACATTCATAGATACAGCAAAACCTGATAACGAACCAGTCACTGACTGGCGAAGATCAACATAGTTTTCACACTTCCTTCACAACCAAGGTGAACAGCAACATTAAGCATTTCTAGTGGTCTTTAGAAATACACTACATGTCCAAAAGTATGTGGACACCTGCTTGTCTTACTTCTCTTTCCAAAATTGGGCATTAATATGGAGTTGGTCCACCCTCCACTCTTCTGGGAAGGCTTTGCACTAGATGTTGGAACATTGCTGCAGGGACTTGATTCCATTCAGCCACAAGAGCATTAGTGAGGTAGGGTACTGATGTTGGGCGATTAGGCCTGACGCGCAGTCGGTGTTCTAATTAATCTCAACGGTGTTCAATGGAGTAGAGGTCAGGGCTCTGTGCAGGCCAGTCAAGTTCTTCTACACCGATCTCAACAAACCATTTCTGTACGGACCTCGCTTTATGTGGCATTGTCATGCTGAAACAGGAAAGGGCCTTCCCTGAACTGTTCCCACAAAGTTGGAAGCACAGAATCGTCTAGAATCTCATTGTATGCATGCTGTAGCCTTAAAATATTCCTTTCGCTGGAACTAAGGGGCCTAACCCGAACCATGAAAAACAACCCCAGACCATTATTCCTTCTCCACCAAACTTTACAGTTGGCATTATGCATTGGGGCAGGTAGCATTCTCCTGGCATCTGCCAAACCCAGATTCAATTTGATGAACTGACTTGTTGGAAAGGTAGGCACCCTATGACGGTGCCATGTTGAAAGTCACTGAGCTCTTCAGTAAGGACATTCTGTTTCCATTGTTTGTCTATGGATATTGCATGGCTGTGTGCTCAATTTTATACACCTGTCAGAAATGGGTGTGGATGAAATAGCTGAAACCACTCATTTGAAGGAGTGCCCACATACTTTTGTATATATAGTGTATGTATTAGCTGAAATGGATATCCGTTTTCCTGGCTGTGTGACCATAGGTCAAGGTGATATATTGGAGTGCTCACACTCCTAGGCTGACTGTCTGGTAACATCTCTCCCCCAGAATACAGTCATGCTCTGGCTAAGCTCACACACTAGAGTTAGGCCCATCAGACCCTAGTACTATAGAACCACTTCTACCAAACATACAGTCCCACCCAGACACTGCTGTACACAGACTCTATTGATATCTCTTTTTAGGTTCACTGATTGTATCGTTATATACACCCCCCCCTCTCTCTCACACACACACACACACTCACCATGCCAGGCAGTGCTGCACACCTGGAGAGAGGGGTACCACCACCGTTCATTACCGCGTCCGGTAAGAAGATGTCAGCGAGAAACACTCTTTAAACCTTTCCTCTCCGCAAGAACAGCGTCTGAAGTACTACTCTCTAGCTGTTCTTTTACGTTTACATTTCCAGAGAACTCAGAGTCACCCACGGTGGAAGCCAGCCAGCAGAAAGAACCCACTTCTCTCCACTTCCTCCTCCTCCAGAACTCAGATTGAGAGATAGCTCCTGTAAATAGACCTTTTCCTGCCCGTTTTGGGGGACTGTGAGTGATAAATAGAAGATATTTCCTCTACACAGGGTGGAGTGACAATTATGGTTCCTCTATCTGAACTGAAGACTACTGAGGGGTCAAAAGGAGGTTGTTCTTTTGTCCAATGCCTTATGTCTGTGCACTGGACTGGAGTTAGATATTCAACTTCCATGCTTACTACAGCCAGGTGGTTAGTCATGTGTTTCATTAACTGTAAGTTTACGTCACGATCATAACATTCGGCAATACAAAACAACACCCTTGTTGTAAGTTTGTAGAGCACTAGTCTAGCGGCCCACTCAAGGTTGCTAGCCTAGTACACAAGAGACTTACTTTAGCCAATAAGCTCAACTGTACCTACAAAACTGATAAGAGACTGTAAAATACCTTGTTAATCGCAACGGCAAGCTTCCAGTCTTAGGTACAGCATTTATAGGGATAACCCAGGACCTCACCATTACAAACAGGTGTCGTAGTGTTAATATTAAGTATCATTGTGGATATAGTTCTAATAAAGTAAACATGAGTCACATTGAAGCATGGACATGACTGCATACTGAGTACAGGACATTGGCAGCTGTGGTTTTCCCATCACGTGGTCTAGGGGTTTTCTACATGTCATAGCCACATGGCTCAGTATATAATTAACTCACCGACTTATTCCAGCAATGATTGATACAATTCAAAGACCAATTCCAGATATGAGCCTTTTTCAACCTTCCACTGATGTCTCCCTGCTTTGAAGACTTATCGAGTCTCAAAACAAATCATTTCAGTTCCTACTCCATATTCTTCTTTACAAAATGTTGGCGTCCATTCCTGTAGCCTCCCAGCTGGATGTTTTGCCTTTAGGCAAAGTACCTTAATGACTTATTAATGTAATAACAACCTGACCTGAACTGATCCTGAACTACTGAGGTGGGTTCTCTTAACCTCTGGTTAATCTAGATTTTTATCTACATATTAATGCTTATATGTACTGTCTGTGTATTACTTACTAGCTGCTATTATTATGCATTACCTAATATCTGTGGCCTTGCTTTATACAGCATTGGTCTTTGTACATTACATTTATTTTCAGTAGGTAGATTGGGTAACACCCCACCTTATCGGATGTTGGCTCTAACCGCAGGCATAGCTTGAGTGGTTAGGTTACAATGGCTATCTTTTCTTTACTTCTGCCTTAATAGAGAAATATTTTAATGTGTCACTTTATATGGTAAAAAAAGAGGGTTTTATGTACAGCATTCCTAAAAAGGCTAGCGTCAAAACATTAGCCTTACTTGCCGGGCTTATTGCTAGTGAATTAAATACGTTTAGTTTTCTTCCATTTGGTGCTTAATGAACATGGCCCAGGTGTGAAGGGGTGGTATGTACTCACTGTGCTGAGCTGTTCTCTGAGGCAATGGGTGTGTTCTGCGTATTCCTCCTGGGCCCTGGTCTTGTCCCGGTCTGCGTCGGTCAGGGCCTGGGTCAGCCTGTCCACCTGGCCACTCAGATCCCTCACGTCTTTCTCCAGGTCCACAACCTGGCTCACCCACCCAGACTGGCACCCCTCCAGCTTCACCTGCAGATCGTGCCTGCCCTGCTCCAGCTCCTGTGGGCAAAACATAACAGATGGGCACAATTAATGTGTGCCAATGGGGGTCTCTTTGGTCTGTGATTAGGAGACTGATACCACTGCTCGATCATTTTAATCCATGAAATGAATAAATTAGAAAATCTAAGAGTATTTGTGCAGTAGCTGTTACTGTGTACTTATTGAAGCTAGGTGATGCATACTTGGTATTTCACCAGTCTGCCAGTCTAGTACACCCCTGCTATCTTTTTATTGTATCTATAAACTCTTTAGAGCACACAGCATCAAAGTCCAGACATGGTAGATTAGACTATGACATAACCACAAGCCTGTATTATACTTCATGTAAGGTAATAGAAACTATCATTATTTCATAATAGTACACCAATAAAACAGCTTGGCAACTGGCTTATATCAATATCCATGTTCTTGCGCCTCCGTGGCCTAGACAGCCCTACATTAAATCTATCCATCCACAGACAGCAGTAAAACGGTCTCTGAAACATCTGTCTCCTAATGTGGATCCATCCCTGGCTGCTACAGACACTTATTGGATCTACATGTAGAAGAGCTACAGCCATCTCTGGGAAGCTTATTCCATTCCATACAGCGTAGCAGTAAGAGAAACAGTGTAAATCTGAGAGACTGGGTGATAACCGCAACTACATTACTTCATGATGGCCAGTTAATTTCAATGCTGACCTGGGGAAATATTCCTGAAGACTAGAGTTATGGTCTAACATACTTATATGGCTCTTCTTTTTGTGGCCAATATTCGACACTGAGCAAGCCAGGGATACTTATAGACTGTATCTGGAGAGGATTCACATACCCGACTGGACATATTAGGCTTAATGTTTTTGCTACATATTCAGACCTTGTGAGAGTGAAAGGGATACGAACTGCAGATGCTGCATGTGCCATCCCTCAGAGCTTAAAGATAAACACCCTCACACAGTGGTGATTTTAGCATGTAAATCTTGGTGGGGCAAACTCCCCACAAATGTTTTTAGATGCATGCCAGCAAAGCCACTACACAACACAACACTAAGCAATGCATTAACTGGACTACATCGGTGACAAAACAGTGCCCACAAACTGTTAGGGCCTAAAGCTGCCCCAACAGCAGTCCTAATACGTTACCACTGCTACACCTGGCTATCAGCAGAGCCTTGTCTGGCAGAGAAGAAGTTCATTCAGCCTCATCCACCGCCTTTTAAAAAACATAACCGATATGGCTGACTTGCTTAAACAAATGTGGGTTCTACTGACAATTGAGATATACAAACTATGGCATAAAGGGATGACAGCTTCATTAAATAGTACCGGGCAAAACATCAGTCTCAACGTCAACATTGAAGAGGCGACTGCGGGATGCTGGCCTTCTAGGCAGAGTTGCAAAGAAAAATCCATATCTCAGACTGGCCAATAAAAAGAAAAGATTAAGATAGGCAATAGAACACAGAGGAACTCTGCTTAGAAGGCTAGCATCCCGAAGTCGTCTCTTCACTGTTGATGTTGAGACTGGACAGAGGAACTCTGCTTAGAAGGCTAGCATCCCGGAGTCGTCTCTTCACTGTTGATGTTGAGACTGGTGTTTTGCGGGTACCATTTAATGAAGCTGCCATTTGAGGACTTGTGAGGCGTCTGTTTCTCAAACTAGACACTCTAATGTACTTGTCCTCTTGCTCAGTTGTGCACCGGGGCCTCACACTCCTCTTTCTATTCTGTTTAGAGACAGTTTGCACTGTTCTGTGAAGGGAGTAGTTCACAGCGTTGTAAGAGATCCTCAGTTTCTTGCCAATTTCTCGCATGGAATAGCCTTCATTTCTCAGAACAAGAATAAACTGACAAGTTTCAGAAGAAAGTTATTTGTTTCTGGTCATTTTGAGCCTGTAATCAAACCCACAAATGCTGATGCTCCAGATACTCAACTAGTTTAAAAGAGGCCAGTTTTATTGCTTATTTAATCAGATCAACAGTTGTCAGCTGTGCTAACATAATTGGGTTTTCTAATGATCAATTAGCCTTTTAAAAGGATAAACTTGGATTAGCTAACACGAAGTGCCATTGGAACACAGGAGTGATGGTTGCTGATAATGGGCATCTGTCTGCCTATGTAGATATTCCATAAGAAAATCTGCCGTTTCCAGCTACGATAGTCATTTACAAAATTAACAATGTCTACACTGTATTTCTGATCAATTTTATGTTTTTTTAATGGACGAAAAAAAAAGTGCTTTTCTTTCAAAAACAAGGACATTTCTAAGTGACCCTAAACGTTTGAATGGTAGTGTATGTACAGACAAGATTAAATCAAGAAAAGTCTGATGGGTGACAATATTAGCCTATCACTTGTGAATGATATATTATTGCTTGTGAATGATGCCCAGCATAAGTGACAATGCCTTTATCAAATCACAGTCGTACACCTCATGTAGCCAATCTCATAGGCCTATATGATTCAATAAGGTTTGTATCACAACTAAAGTGGCCAAATAACTTCTGAAAATGAAGCACATTAATTAACTTTACAAGGGGTGTAGATCTAACTGGCATACATAAGCAGCATGTGAGTTTCAAGTTTGTTGAAGATAATTGTCACCATAAAATGCACCTTTATAATGAAAGCATTAGATGCATAATCACATTTGCAGTCACTTTGATAATGGTGTTTTCTGATAATGGAACATTTGCGCTTATAGCCTACTACCATGTGCACATTGCTGTGCTTATAATGTGAAGAAATAGCCTAATAGTTTATCAACATTTTAAGCTAAACGTTATGATCTGTTGCGTCAGTCACATTGTGTAAAAACGTTTTTTTTATGCTACTGGTTGTACAACAGTCCCAGACTATGTTTGGAAAATGTATTTCTTGCACAGTATAGGTCGACCTTTGTACTAATCCCTGAGCAGTTTCCTTCCTCTCCAACAACTGAGTTAGGAAGGAGGCCTGTATATTTGTAGTGACTGGGTGTATTGATACACCATCCAAAATGTAATTAAACAACTTCACCATGCTCAAAGGGATATTCAATGTCTGCTTTTTTCCCCCCATTACTCATATACCAATAGGTGCCCTTCTTTGCGAGTCATTGGAAAACCTCCCTGGCCCTTGTGATAGAATTTCTGTTTGAAATTCACTGCTCGACTGAGGGACATTACAGATAATTGTATGTGTGGGATACAGAGATGAGGTAGTCATTCAAAAATCATAAAACACTATTAATTAAACACTATTATTGCACACATAGTGAGTGAGTCCCTGCAATTCATTATGTGACTTGTTAAGCACATTTTTACTCCTTAACTTAAAGTTTTTAGGCTTGCCATAACAAAGATATTGAATAGTTATTGCCTCATTATAGTTACATTTCAGCGTGTCATTAAATGTGCAAATAATTCCACTTTGGTATTATGAGGTATTGTGTATAGGCCAGTGACCAAATTATAAATTTAATCCATTATAAATTCGGGCGCTAATTCAACAAAATGTGGAAAAAGTCAAGGGTGTGAATATTTTCTGAAGGCAATGTATATACTTTCCTCTCATGGTGGGTGCCATTTACTGAATATATCTCTGAGCTGTTCTAATGAGATGTCCATATTAATTGGCAAACCTGTGAGGGAAAGGGAGGGGAGCGGGTTCGTGGAACTCAGGCTTATCACAAAAACACAAAAGAGCTTTTCAGAGAGCAGAGAAAGAGTGCATTGTGTGTAATAAAATTGGTCTTTGTTTTCCGAGGAAGCTCAGACTCAGTACATTCTTATGACATCTCATTTGAAGAGGGAAGAGCTAGCCTCCTTAGATCATGATCATCTGGTGGTAGCCAACTAAGAATACTAGATCCATCCATCCACCTATGATATCTTAGTGAATATTATCAAAGGTGAACCTGAAGTATCGTATTTTGGGTTCAATAGTGCTGCTTTATAATGTACTATTTATACAGTATATTCTATTATAAAGACTTGCATGATGTACAGACTTGTTTGTTGTTATTTCCCTTGTTTGATATGCCAACACCTAGCAAATAAAATAAAATAGTATTGGTCGTGCAAACGTTTTGGAGATGTAATTGCAGGTGCATCTTAAATGCACCGTATATCAATGGCTGTTAACGTAGACAAAACATTGGTTGATACTGTGACTTGCTCGGTCTGGAATGATTATCAGCATGCCAGAGTAGAATCCAGGAAACTACTTAACTATAATGTTATAATTCTCTCAGTTATTAAGTTAATTGTCACACATTTGCTGATGCTTAGTCAGCACAGAAATGTAAAGAAAATTAGAAAAGCCTACCCTAAATAAATTAAAATGATAAACTCTTTCGAAAGAATCTTGAACAAGATTTTACAAATTGACTCATTGCGTAGGCCTACTTCTCAAGATCCAAATTGGATGCGCTTGTGAATCATGTTTTAATTTATATGAAGATAGGAACAAGCGCGCATATGACACATTCACAAACTTCATCATAATCGTACAACACAATAGGTTTCTTTTGACTATTCTCTCTTACCTCAAGTTTGTCTGCATACTGTTCATGAAGTTTGTCGCTCTGATCTTTCAACTGACGATTTTCCAAAAGCAATGTATTTCCCAGCTGGGCCGCCAAAATGACGTCTTTCTCCTTTTGTTTCAAAGCAGCTAAAAGTTCATTGGGGTCTTGATAATTAGATATTTCTAACGCATCATAATCAAAATAAAAATCATCCTCCAATTCCACTTCCATCTTCTTCGGTTTGAAACTCCATTTACCAAGTCGATCCATAGTTCCTGGTTTTATGGAAATAGCCTAATAATACTATTTGATATTTATTGTGGCATATTTGTCATTCAGTTTCATTTCAATAACTATTTAGCGGTTGCCTAAGCCCCGGTGTATGCTTTACCACAGCCTAGGTGCGAATGAACCTGTAGTTTGACAAGCCGGTCTCTCCAGTATGATGCGAGTGAAAGTAGGCTGGTCCCCAGGGAATCCATAGCACCTTAAACCTGCGCGCCCAACACAACGCTATGCAACAATTGCTTTCAAATCAATTGCTGACCACTCCAATAAAAATGATGTGCGAGCTTAACATCTTCATCCAAATAAGAAAATGGTTTATTATTGTCCAATAACTGACTAAATCAGATTCATATTCAATTGGCTTAAATGGAAGAGTAGCCTATAGGTTGCAGTCTAAACACTTAAAAAACACCCTTTCCCCTCAGCCCTCAAATTAAGTGGACACTTCTCATGACGTTCCATGACGTCTGACGAGTATACGAGTATACGCTTGCAAGGCAAGGGGCAAGGGGCAAAGGGGGAAGGAAAGAATTTCGCCTTACTTCTTCCTGCTTCCAACCAAACTTCATACAAGTTTTGTTAAATCCAGCTATATAAAAAGGGGATTTCTATTGCTGACAGAGATATTATCATGTCAGCTTGCAGATGATGCCAACATCTTTTTGAAAGATGCTGACCAGATTCATAGAGCAGTTCATGTGATAAATATTTTTTCCAAAGCATCTGGTCTTTACCTAAACCTTAATAAGTGTTAAGTGTTTGCTCTTAAAGACTGCGTGATAACTGGAATATTGCATATAGAGGATAAGTAACATACTTTGGGATTACCATATCTAAGGATCAACAGGAAAGAGGCTCAATAAATGTCATACCTTTTGTTGAAAAAACAAAAGAAGTTGAACCATTGGTTGCAGAGGGATTTATCCCTGAAAGGTCAAGTATTGCTTTGTAAAGCTGAACGTGTCTCCAGACGTACTTATGCAGCCCAGTTCCTACATCTTAGCAACAAAATAGGTAAAGCGGTTGACCAGATGCTTTTCAACTTCATCTGGAAAAATTGTACACATTATATTAGGAAATCTGTCATTATGAACACATATGAATATGGTGGTCTCAGTTTTTGAATAGTACTTTTAAGATAAATTGGGCTGAACATTTCTTAAAGATTCCAACTTCAATTTGGAAATTCATCCCTTTTTATATCTTCTCCTGTTTTGATTGCTTTAATTTGATGTTACTTTGTAACTGAAATTGATAAGATTCCTACAAAATAATCTGCTTTTCATGGACAAGTATTCTTAGCGTGGTTGTTAATATATAACAGGTGGGCAAACTTTTTGGCTTGAGGGCCACATCAGGATTTTCAAATTCAACGGAGGGACGCATTTTTTGGGGGACCAATTGTTTGTTAATATCAATTTGCAGGGCCTCTCGTGTGGCGCATCAGTCTAAGGCACTGCATCGCTTGAAGCGTCACTACAGACCCAAGTTCGATCCCAGTCCGTGTCACAGCTGGCTGTGATTGGGAGACCCATGAGGCGGCGCACAATTGGCCCAGCGTTGTCCAGGTTAGGAGAAATGGCGCCAGGGCAGAAGGTAGACGTTTTACTTGCCCCCAAACTATTGTGTTTTTTTTGTTCGTAACTTTTTTTTTTACATAATGTTGCCGCTACCGTCTCTTATAACCGAAAATAACTTCTAGACATCAAGACTGAGATTACTCACCACGGACTAGCAGAATCCTTTTTCTTCTTTCACAACTCTGATGAGCCAAAGACGGAGGATATACGACTCCCTCCGGAACAGGCCACGAAGCCAGTGATCGAAGTGAAGAGGCGGCGGAGAAAGAGAGGCCGGAGGGCGGGCTGTCTTCTGAGGAGTAGGCAGCGATTGAATAAACCTCCACTCCCCCCAATTCTGCTCGCAAACATGCAATATTTGGACAATAAAATGGCAGAGTTATTGGGAAGATTAAACTACCAACAAGACATTAAAAACTGTAACATCTTGTGCTTCACAGAGTCGTGGCTGAACGACAACAATATCAACATACAGCTGGCGGTCTATGTATTTCTGTAAACAACAGCTGGTGCACGATATTGTACAAGTCTCAAGCCATTGCTCTCCTGAGGTAGAGTTTCTCATGATAAGCTGCAGACCACATTACCTACCAAGAGAGTTCTCATCTATATTCTTTGTAGCTGTTTACATACCACCACAGTCAGAGGCTGGCACCAAGATACAGTATTTGGTCAATAACACAAGTTTATCTCAATACTTTGTTATATACCCTTTGTTGGCAATGACAGAGGTCAAACGTTTTCTGTAAGTCTTCACAAGGTTTTCACACACTGTTGCTGGTATTTTGGCCCATTACTCCATGCAGATCTCTTCTAGAGCAGTGATGTTTTGGGGCTGTTGCTGTGCAACATGGACTTTCAACTCCCTCCAAAGATTTTATATGGGTTTGAGATCTGGAGACTGGCTAGGCCACTCCAGGACCTTGAAATGCTTCTTACGAAACCACTCCTTCGTTGCCCGGGCGGTGTGTTCGGGATCATTTTCATGCTGAAAGACCCAGCCACGTTTCATCTTCAATGCCCTTGCTGATGGAAGGAGGTTTTCACTCAAAATCTCACGATACATGGCCCCATTCATTCTTTCCTTTACACGGATCAGTCGTCCTGGTCCCTTTGCAGAAAAACAGCCCCAAAGCATGATGTTTCCACCCCCATGCTTCACAGTAGGTATGGTGTTCTTTGGATGCAACTCAGCATTCTTTGTCCTCCAAACACGACGAGTTGAGTTTTTACCAAAAAGTAATATTTTGGTTTCATCTGACATTCTCCCAATCTTCTTCTGGATTATCCAAATGCTCTCTAGCAAACTTCAGACGGGCCTGGACATGTACTGGCTTAAGCAGGGGGACACGTCTGGCACTGCAGGATTTGAGTCCCTGGCGGCGTAGTGTGTTACTGATGGTAGGCTTTGTTACTTTGGTCCCCCCTTTGGTCCCAGCTCTCTGCAGGTCATTCACTAGGTCCCCAGTGTGGTTCTGGGATTTTTGGTCATCGTTCTTGTGATCATTTTGACCCCACAGGGTGAGATCTTGCGTGGAGCCCCAGATCGAGGGAGATTATCAGTGGTCTTGTATGTCTTCCATTTCCTAATAATTGCTCCCACAGTTGATTTCTTCAAACCAAGCTGCTTACCTGTTGCAGATTCAGTCTTCCCAGCCTGTTGCAGGTCTACAATTCTGTTTCTGGTGTCCTTTGACAGCTCTTTGGTCTTGGCCATAGTGGAGTTTGGAGTGTGACTGTTTGAGGTTATGGACAGGTGTCTTTTGTACTGATAACAAGTTCAAACAGGTGCCATTAATACAGGTAACGAGTGGAGGACAGAGGAGCCTCTTAAAGAAGAAGTTACAGGTCTGTGAGAGCCAGAAATCTTGCTTGTTTGTAGGTGACCAAATACTTATTTTCCACCATAATTTGCAAATAAATTCATTAAAAATCCTACAATCTGATTTTCTGGATTTTTCTCCTCATTTTGTCTGTCATAGTTGAAGTGTACCTATGATGAAAATTACAGGCCTCTCATCTTTTTAAGTGGGAGAACTTGCACAATTGGTGGCTTACTAAATACTTTTTTGCCCCACTGTACATACCATACGAAATGTAACATACCATACTAATTTCAGTCCATCTGATTTTCATTTACTATGTTATGTCCAGGTTGCTCCACCACCAACTCCTCCACCACCATTAGGGTGCAATGTTTTATTTAATTGACTTAAAAACAAATCTTGTCCTATGTAGGGTAGAATTAATTCATTCCACTTTCAAGCAAAAGCCCTTCAGAGGTATACAGATTTTAATATGCAAACTACTACTTCTTCCATTTCAAGTTAATGACATTGGAAATACAAATGCACTGTTACCTCCCCCCCCCAAAAAATCTTGAATGTGTTTCACACTTACAGACACTGAATTTCAAAGTCCAAGGGGAACATCTAGTGGAAAAAGATAAAAACATTTCCATTACTTCACTGGGCACTGGAGTGTAGATTTTTTTAGCACTCGATAACTTGATATGCTAAAACAAACAAAACATACACTACATATACAAAAGTATGTGGACACCCATTCAATTTAGTGGATTTGGCTATTTCAGCCATACCCATTGATGACAGGTGTATAAAATCGAGCACAGCCATGCGACCTCCATAGACAAACATTGATAGTAGAATGGCCTTAATGAAGAGCTCAGTGGCGTTCAACGTGGCACCGTCATAGGATGCCACCTTTCCAGTCAGTTTGTCAAATTCCTACCCTGGTCAACTGTAAGTGCTGTTATTGTGAAGTGGAAACGTCTAGGAACAACAACGGCTCAGCCGCGAAGTGTTAGGCCACACAAGCTCACAGAACAAGACCGTTGAGTACTGAAGCTCGTAAAAATCGGAAGCGAGTCCCTGCAGCAATGTTCCAACAGCTAATGAAAAAACTTCCTATAAAAGCAGAGTCTGTTATAGCAGCAAATGGGTGACCAACTCCATATTAACGCCCCCGAGTTTGGAATTAGATGTTCGACGAGCATACTTTTGGTCATGTACTGTATATCAGAGGATAGTTAACTAGCTTTACATACCGTAACGTTTTTTGGCATGGAATCATTATTATAAAACGTTACATATGACAACAGATTTCAAAATATTCAAAGCGAGTCGTCATCTCACCGGAAGTTACACGCACAAAATATGTGACACGGTAGTTAGTTATGGAACAACCGTCTTTTTTATTCCTACGAAGGTCGATTAGACACAGACACATTAGCTACTGTACTGGGTCGTTTCTTCAAACACGAAGGAATTTTCTTGTTATATTTCACTAGCTTTAAAAATTGAAAATGCCAAGAGGAAGCAGAAGCCGGACGTCAATAATGGCCACTCCAGCCAGGTATGCAAATAGGAATAATAATGATATTAATAACGCATTGTCAGCTAGCTAACTTAGCATCAAGCAAGCTGCCTGCCATTACTTGCTCGCAAGGCTTGCATCCTTTCCCTGTGTTGCCCAGTCTGTATTTTAAAACGTGACAAACGGTATCTATTTCAAAGTTATGCTAATTAACGTTATTTGGTATCTAGTTATGTAGCTAGCTAGTTTGCTAGACACCTGCTAATAATGTTAAGTGAAAGGTGAAACTAATAATTAACGAACGAAATGTACTGAATCTGGTGGGTTAATCTTTACACTACCCTAATTATATGTTACTGAATTGGCCGAGAGTAATTTACTGAAATCGAAGCTGCTAATGGACCTAATTCAAGTTCTTCAGTGAGCATGATTGAATTGACACTTGATTGCTCATCTCCCTCTTTCTCTCAAACCAGGGTAGCCCCACCGCCACCTCCCATGGCCAGGGCTGCACCCCCACTACCCTACGCTCCAGTGCCCCTCCGTCCACCATGGCTGCCCCAGCTGCTCCAGCTGGGCAGCCAGGCATGTTTGCGCAGATGGCCACCACAGCCGCTGGGGTAGCCGTTGGCTCAGCCGCAGGGCACATGATCGGCCACGCAATGACTGGAGGAATGGGTGGAGGCGGGGGAAGCCAGGAGGCTGCCACGCCTGATGTCACCTACCAGGTAGGTGATCACTGCTTAATCACAGTGAGTGACAGGGCCATGATATTGAAGTGGCTTTGTGTCATGTAGCCTCGTTAGTAATGGTAGTGATGAGAGTATGAGCGAGACAGAGGATAAACCATGGAGGATTACACCCTGTGCCAGTCCTTAAAGAATGGGCATCTAAACAGTTAAGAATAAAATCAACACTAACCTCAAATGCTTTATGTTTCTCAGGAGCAGCCCCAGCAGTACCAACAGCCACCTCCCATGTACCAGCCAGCACAGTATCAGCCCCTGTCCATGTTCCAGCAGGAGCCTGCAGGGAACCTGCTCCTACGAGTTCAAGCAGTTCATTGAGTGTGCTCAGACCCAGAGTGACCTGAAACTCTGAAGGCTTCAGCGAGGTGCTCAAGCAGTGCAAGTTGTCCAATGGTGAGTTTAAGTGTGTGTATGTATGAATACAATCTTACCTGTTACTGGAAATATTTGTGTTAAAGAGGGTGCTTTGTGTCCCTGAAAATGTCAAATAGTTGTATCATGACTTGTATGCATACATTAGATGTTATCAGTTGACTTGTTGCCTATCCCTTGCCTTCCCTGGTGTCACCTTTTGGAATAGGATTAAGATGAGGTTTTATGGCAGCTAGTGTTCTTCAGTCTGGTTCCTGGATGGTGTTCTGTAGGTGTCTGGTATTCATTCAATTAAGTCTGACTCTTGAGTCAACTGAGCAGATTTGTTGAAAGCCCCACAAAATGTAACTAGGCCCACTTTTTAAAGGGGAACTGACAAGAGTTTTAGCAACATGAAATCTTATTCAAATCTGTTCATATACATTAGATTGTTTTGACAAGCGAGCACTTGAGTCATATTCACACATTCATAGAATGTTAGGGAATGACGGAGTAAGGCATGTGTGTGAAAGTGGCTGTGCGTTTGGCCAATTAATAGACATTGCACTAAATAAAACCGAAAAGAAAAAAAAAATATTGCCCAGGACTGGACTCTACACAGACTGGTGTGTCATAGCCAATCAGAGCTACGATAGGCCTATATACAACTAAGCCATTTGCCACACTAGACTGTGTTTACAAGCAGTAGCAACAGCGTGACTTCAGATCATTAGAAAGCATTCGCCAAAAGCTACTAAATACACCTGAATGGATTTCTACAAATATGTAAATACCACAGGAGCCCTCTTACATTTGGGAAATGTACAGTCCTATTGATCAAACAACCATGAAAAGGTAGGCTCGCTCTCCCTCCATTGCCTATGCACAACAACAAGCTCAACAACTGTTAGTCAGAGCGAGATGAAGGAACAGAAGAAAAACCCTCTGAAACTTTATCAGCTTGTAGTTGGCTGTCAAAAATTCCAATTATAAACGATGGGGAATAGTACATTTACATTTAAGTCATTTAGCAGACGCTCTTATCCAGAGCGACTTACAAATTGGTGCATTCACCTTATGACATCCAGTGGGACAGTCACTTAACAATAGTGCATCTAAAACTTAGGGGGGGGGTGAGAGGGATTACTTATCCTCCTGCAGCTTGCCTGCCAATGCACGCTTGTCCCAACCCACGTTTTGACAACTGAATGGGAACTTGCCCATTTGATCGATGCCAAATACATTTGATTGACAACTAAGAGATATGGTAACTGTGGATTAGTCGTTCCAAGTTTAGCATAGCTAGCTCGCAAGTGATTCATGTCATGCTAGCTAACCAAATCAGACCTGCATTTCTAGCTGTAGCCACAGAAAAATGATATGTTGGGTAAAAAGTTGTCCACTCGTCCAATGACATAACATCCTCCTAGCAGCTAGCCAGATAACGTTAGGCTCAATGTTTTTAGCTTGTAAATAAATGGCTGCATAAATAAACAAATAAATAAATAAATAAGCTAGCCAATTAGCCACGTTATGACTGATTTGTGAACATTGCACTTGTTAGTTTCATTCTAACATTCCCAGCCTTAGTTACATTTGTCAGTTTTTGTCCAAACTATTGAGTTTAAAAACTGAAACCGTGCATCCCTAATGGCTGGAGGAAGCAAACAATGTACCAGGCCAGCTGTGATTTACAATCTGATAGCAGTATTTGTTGGACTAACAAGAAATGTATTGGTGAATTATATTAACCGTGAATTGAACTACATCCACCTATTCTGCCAACAATGCTTTCTCTATGTCATGGAATTGAGTTAAATATAACCTATTTTTTAAACCTAAAATGGAAATGTAATATTTGACTGCTATGATTGCTTGTTTCATATCTGCAAAGTAGTTAAAACGGCTGCTAGTTCCACTTTAATGTATTTCGTCATATGTTCATAATAGTTACGGGGTTGCACTCAATATTCTTGGTCCCCAAGATATTTAACTACAAATGTATGCAATACATTCATGAAATGTGTAGGAGCTCATGCCAGGTGCTCACACTTGATTTCACTGTAAGGACTGCCCTCCCCTCCCATTTCCAGTGAGGGCGTTGATGGTTAAAAAATGTTTCCGAATGTTGTGCTGGTCTAGTGGTAGTGCTGTTACCACACATGCTCCCTGGACTCCCTCTCCTCTATCTGTCCATCTCAATGACTTCACTAAATCGATCAAGTAAAAACTACAAAATGTCAAATGTTCCCTAATGTAACTTTTATTGTTTTCCTCCACAGGGATGTCCTGAGAGGGAGACGAACAACCCCATCAACGCTGAACACACACACAATATTACTAAACAAGTCATTTGTTTTGGCAGTTGATCAAATAACTTAATCATATGGACAATAAAAGCATTTCTCAGGTTGATGCTGTGAAGCTTGTAATAAGTTATGTATATGTTTATTTTTTTGGTTTGTTGCAAGTCTTAATTTTTCCATTGGTCCACCCATTTCCATCATATCTGGATTAGTTGTACAATCACAATTTGCTTGTAACAAGCATAGGATCTAATAAAGCTGATGTGAATCACATTAAATAATCTTAGTGTCTCTTGTTCTCTCAACCCTGATGGCTCTTTTGCACACAGTGATCATGTGATTAAGTATAACAATCAGATCATCGTTGGGGAACATTTGAGGGACACTAGACTAGAGCAAGAAGAACATGCAGTTATTTGTATGTAGTTTTCTTATTATTGAAGTACTATTACTACAGTACATTCGTGCCACCTGTTATGCCCATTCACTTATCCGAGACCTGTTGCATGCGAACTTTTAGCGGGGATGTCACTGATTAGAATGTAAACCGGGGTGTTATTTCATGAATAGGAAGAAGATATGTGTACACGCGTTAAGGCCCTGTGCTCTTCAACTAGCACGGATTTATTTTTGGCATCTGACATTAGAATTCGCCCTTTTCATATGCTAGCACAGTCCACCATGAAGACTTACCAACTGTGTTGATATCGTTAGTGAGCCAGTTGCTCGTTTGTTCCTTATTTTTATGAAGTGTTTTATGATGGATTTAACTGAATTGTAAGGACTAAACACGCATCGATTGATACGGTGAGTGTTCGTGGGAATTTCGTGTTTGTTCAACTTGACAAGACCGCGATTTAAAAGGTCAAATATTGATGAGGGAAATGTACGGCAGTTGATGGCTGATTTATAAGATTTGTTTCCAAAATGGCTTGCGATTCAATCGGTTAATTTGTAACAATGCAGGGAATTGTAATAGTGTATGTAACAGGCTGATGATGCTCGACCCACTCAGAACAATAGTGTATCTTGTGTATTCCACAAAATGCAATGCTCGCATGCATTATGGTAGATTAATTATATATAGGAATGGTTACATATTAGTCCATACAATATTTCTGGAATAATTATTAACAAAAATGTAATCATTATATAATGTCGCGTTCATTCACGTGCCAGTCGGAACTAGGAAACTCAGAAATACCCGACTTGCAAACTGGTTGAAGCGGCACGTGTATAACTACAACCAGTTTGTAAGTCGCACATTTCCTTGTTCCGATTAGTACCTGAACGCAGCATAATGCGTAGGCTAAATCAATATTGTTTTAAAATATATTTTCACGGGTTTATGAATAACCTAGTGTAATGAGAAATAGCCTAGCTATATCTATAATATTCTGTCACACGTTGTTCTTTCCCTCTGATCATGGCCACCTACGGAGGGGGCCGGGGGCGGAGCTTCGAAATGTCATTATATAGGTCGTATTTAAACCAGTTCAACATGGCATCTGCAGCTATATACCGGGTCTACCTGTTCTGTTTACACATACATACAGTTGAAGTCGGAAGTTTACATAAACCTTAGACAAATTAATTTAAACTCAGTTTTTCACAATTCCTGACATTTAATCACAGTAAAATTTCCCTGTTTTAGGTCAGTTAGGATCACCACTTTAATTTAAGAATGTGAAATGTCAGAATGGTAGAGAATGATTTATTTCAGCTTTTATTTCATTCATCACATTCCCAGTGGGTCAGAAGTTTACATACACTCAATTAGTATTTTGTAGCATTGCCTTTAAATTGTTTAACTTGGGTCAAACGTTTCAGTTAGCCTCCCACAAGCTTCCCACAATAAGTTGGGTGAGTTTGGTCCCATTCCTCCTGACAGAGCTGGTGCAACTGAGTCAGGTTTGTAGGCCTCCTTGCTTGCACATGTTTTTTCAGGTCTGCCCACAAACTGTCTATGGGATTGAGGTCAGGGCTTTGTGATGGCCACTCCAATAACTTGACTTTGTTGTCCTTAAGCCATTTTGCCACAACTTTGGAAGTATGCTTGGGGTCATTGTCCATTTGGAAGACCCATTTGCGACCAAGCTTTAACTGATGTTGTGAGATATTGCTTCAATATATCCCCATAATTTTCCTACCTCATGACGCAATCTATTTTGTGAAGTGCACCAGTCCCTCCTGCAGCAAAGCACCCCCACAACATGATGCTGCCACCCCTGTGCTTCACGGTTGGGATGGTGTTCTTCGACTTGCAAGCCTCCCCCTTTTTCCTCCAAACATAACAATGCTCATTATGGCCAAACAGTTCTATTTTTGTTTCATCAGGCCAGAGGACATTTCTCCAAAAAGTACGATCTTTGTCCCCATGTGCAGTTGCAAACAGTAGTCTGGATTTTTTTATGGCTGTTTTGGAGCAGTGGCTTTTTACTTGCTGAGCGGCCTTTCAGGTTATGTACCTGTTTCCTCCAGAATCTTAACAAGGTCCTTTTGCTGTTGTTCTGGGATTGTTTTGCACTTTTGGCACCAAAGTACATTCATCTCGAGGAGACAGAACGCATCTCATTCCTGAGTGGTATGACGGCTGAGGGGTCCCATGGTGTTTATTCTTGCGTACTATTGTTTGTATAGATGAACGTGGTAGCTTCAGGTGTTTGGAAATTGCTCCCAAGGATGAACCAGACTTGTGGAGGTGTATTTCTCTTGATTTTCCCATGATGTCAAGCAACGAGGCACTGAGTTTGAAGGTAGACCTTGACATACATCCACAGGTATACCTCCAATTGACTCAAATTATGTCAGTTAGCCTATCAGAAGCTTCTAAAGCATGACATCAATTTATGGAATTTTCCAAGCTGTTTAAAGGAACAGTCAACTGAGTGTATGTAAACTTCTGACCCACTGGAATTGTGATACAGTGAATTATAAGTGAAATAATCTGTCTAAACATTTGTTGGAAAAATTACTTGTGTCATGTACAAAGTACATGTCCTAACCGACCTGCCAAAACTATCATTTGTTAACAAGACATTTGTGGAGTGGTTAAAAAACTAGTTTTAATGACTCCAACCTCCAGTGTATGTAAACTTCCAACTTCAACTGTACATACATACACAACCATTGTCAAACAATTGGGCTACTTTCACCAAAAACCTACATCAATTGTCTCCTATGTGCTTGCCTATATTGCTGTAAGACTTTAGAATTGAATTATTTTGGGGGAATTACATTTTTACTTTAAATGTCATACTATTAAACTTTTTGTTAAAAGGTCAATCAACTTCACAAATACAGCTCAGTTTAATGAGAAAGTGAGTTTGCCCTGAATATGACCTGCTGTGTTTTCTTGTTCCCAGCTTGTTATCAGCAGCAGCAGTACAATAGTCTAGTTTCCTTGGATAACCAGTCACGCCAACATGACCAAAGAGGACGAGATCCCGGATTGGGTGGGAGCTCAGGAGTTCTATGGCAAATATGACCCCAAGGAGATCCTGGGAAGGTATGGTATCATTTGTATGTCATATGGAATTGTTTTCATGTACATGAGGTAAAACGAACATCTATTAGTATTTTCTATTAATTCACTGCATAGAAATAGCCTGGCCCCAGGTATGTTTGTGCTGTACACCTGTAACAAACTCAAATGTCACCTCAACAATGTTTGGCAATGCATCACAATGACCATATAAGTTGGCTATACTGCCCAAAACGATCTGGGACCAGAGGAGAACAGAAATAATAATAAACAGAAACTCTAAACACACATCAACCACCCCTCAGTCTAGACTGCTTATGGAAGGGAATTAGGGTTCTGGGAACTCACTATTAAACCCTGTCATCAGGGGCATCCTTTGTGTCGTATCACTGTGTGGTGTTTGTTAATCAAGAGAGGTATGCCATTACGTAACTAAACTATGTATTATTGAGCCGGACAGCATTCATTTGAGCATGTTTTAGGACAAAGGTTTTGGCACCGAATAGTACTAGTGATTGGTCAGCTAGTAGAGTCATTGTGTCATCCCACTCGGATTCACACAGGGGGTCACTTGTGTGATAAAGAAATTGCGTTATTTTCAAATCCAATTTTATTTGTCACATGCGCCGAATACAACAGGTGTAGGTAGACCTTACCGTGAAATGCTTACTTACAAGCCCTTAACCAATAATACAGTTTTAAACAATAGTTAAGAAAATATTTACTAAATAAACGAAAGTAAAAAATTAAAATAAAAAGTAACACAATAAAATAACAATAGAGGCTATATATAGGGGGTACCAGTACCGAGTCAATGTGCGGGGTTACAGGTTAGTCAAGGTCATTTGTTCATGTAGGTAGGGGTAAAGTTTCTATGCATAGATGATAAATAGCAAGTTGCAGCTGTGTAAAATCAAAGGGGGATGACAATGTAAATAGTCCAGGTGGTCATTTGATTAATTGTTCAACAGCCTTATAGCTTGGGGGTAGAAGCTGTTAAGGAGCCTTTGGACCTAGACTTGGTGCTCCGGTATCACTTGCCGTGCGGTAGCAGAGAGAACAGTCTATGACTTGGGTGACTGGAGTCTTTGACAATTTTTTGGGCCTTCCCCTGACACCGCCTAGTATATAGGTCCTGGATGGCAGGATGCTTGGCCCCAGTGATGTACTGGGCCGTACGCACTACCCTCTGTAGCGTCTCACGGTCGGATGTAGAGCAGTTGCCATATCAGGCGGTGATGCAACTGGTCAGGATGCTGTCGATGGTGCAGCTGTAGAACCTTTTGAGGATCTGGGGACCCATGCCAAGTCAGTCTCTTGAAGGGTAAAACGTTTTGTTGTACCCTCTTCACGACTGTCTTGGGGTGTTTTGACCATGATAGTTTGTTGGTGATGTGGAGACCAAGGAACTTGAAACTCTTGACCTGCTCCACTACAGTCTATCGATGTGAATGGAGGTGTGTTCGGCCCCCCTTTTCCTGTAGTCCACAATCATCTCCTTTGACTTGCTCACGTTGAGGGAGAGGTTGTTGTCCTGGCACCACACTGCCAGGTCTCCGACCTCCTACCTATAGGCTGTTTTATCGTTGTTGGTGATCATGCCTACCACTGTTGTGTCGTCAGAAAACTTGATGGTGTTGGAGTCATGCTTGGCCACGCAGTTGTGGGTGAACAGGGAATACAGGAGGGGACTGAGTATGCACCCCTGAGGGGCCCCCGTGTTGAGCATCAGGGTGGCAGATGTGTTGTTGCCTACCCTTACCACCTGGGGGCGGCCCGTCAGGAAGTCCAGGATACAGTTGCAGAGGGAGGTGTTTAGTCCCAGGGTCCAGTTGCAGAGGGAGGTGTTTAGTCCCAGGGTCCTTAGCTTAGTGATGAGCTTTGTGGGCACTATGGGGTTGAACACTGAGCTGTAGTCAATGAACATTCTCACATAGGTGTTCCTTTTGCCTAGGTGGGAAAGGGAACTGTGGAGTCCTATTGAGATTGCGTCATCTGTGGATCTGTTGGGGTGGTATGTGAATTGGAGTGGGGTTTCTGGGATGATGTTGTTGATGTGAGCCATGACCAGCCTTTTAAAGCACTTCATGGCTACTGACGTGAGTGCTACGTGGCAGTAATCATTTAGGCAGGTTATCTTAATGTTCTTGGGCACAGGCATTATGGTGGTCTGCTTGAAACATGTAGGTATTACAGACTTGTCAGGGAGAGGTTGAAAATGTCAGTGAAGACACTGGCTACGGCGAGCATGATCACACAGTCATCTGGAACAGCTGGTGCTCTCATGCATGCTTCAGTGTTGCTTGCCTCGAAGCAAGCATAAAAGGCATTTAGCTTGTCTGGTAGGCTTGCTTCACTGGGCCGCACGCGACTGGGTTTCCCTTTGTAGTCCGTAATAGTTTGCAAGCCCAGCTACATCTGACAAGCGTCAGAGCTGAGTGTAGTAGCATTCAATCTTAGTCCTGTATTTACGCTTTGCCTGTTTATTTTAGTTTTTTGCCATTGTTTCTCACAAGTATCACAGAACGTTAACAAAGACAGGCCAGATCAAAGACGAGATAATTCATCATTGTTTTTTGTACATACAAAACACATTTAGTATGTGGGCCAAATGAGAATAAAACCCACCACAACCCTGTTGTTGCCAGCATCATACATCATACAACTAACAGAGCCATTCTACCCTTGTCAGCACAAGTTAGCTATTTACCTATTTACCTAAATAAAACCTTGATAAAGCTTTACCACTGTTCTTATTGGGCTGGTGGGCTCTGTGACATGTCACATAAACAACAGTGCACTGTATAGTATGGCATAACACACACATCACCTGTATTATCGTATCAGTTTCCTGCACATGTAGAGAGCGACAACATGCTTTTAGAGAGACCACCTGTATTTTAATATACTGAGTGGTATGTACTTGTTTTTGTGGCCTAATGCAGCTTAATGTCAATATATGGAGTATAGGCCTACTTGCAAAGTGCAGAAGGTTCTCAAAAAGAAAATGGTAAGGATGAACATGTTTTTGAGGCTGCCTTAATATATAAAGCTGTGCTTCAGATATTTTAAATATTTTATCTTATAGGGATGGCCAATCATTCTCAGCCTTGTGAGATTTTAGCTCTAGTATATGTTCTGCATTAGATACACATTGTGTCCTGTATTGGTTTATTTGGAGTTGTATTACATCCTATATAATCTCTCGTGGACAGATGCACGTAACATAGATGGTATTAGCATCTGTCGACAGACTGTGGAACGCGACGACCAACAAGGAACTTTGTTCTGGTACGCAGATTTTTCTGTCACTTATCGTTTGAACAAATCACGATTTGGCTTCTTTTGAACTTGTGTAGGAGAGGGGACATTTTGCCCATAAATTTGCACGAAACTCGCTACATTTCCATTTAGAGAGATTGAGATTTCGCTAGTCCCGTTAGTACATTTACTAACACGTCTCCCTTGTAATTATAGTACATCTAAACTCCCCAGAGAATTTAATCTGAAATATTTTACGCAATTCCACAAGATTTTAGTTCTGGGTGTCCGAAATAACATCCTACATAGTGATGATCAGAGGGTTGTGGATTCAAATCCCTGGTGGGGCACATTGCCGTTGTTTTTTGCTATGGAACAAATCTAACAAAATAAGTTCCCCTTGAGTATTCAGCTGTACAAATCAAATAAACACTTGAAATGTGTGTGATGTAATTTACTACCTTTAGATATGACGCTTTTTGTTTTTCTGTCCTTGTGCTTCAGGGGGGTGAGTAGCGTGGTGCGACGTTGTATTCATAAACAAACCCAACAGGACTATGCGGTCAAAATCATTGACGTCACTCCTTCTGACAAGATCTCGGCTGCCGAGATCGAGGAGATCAAAGAGGCCACAGTGAAGGAGATTGATATTCTCAAGAAAGTCTATGGAATGGACAACATCAGTAAGCAAAATAACACCACAATGCTTACATTATTGACACTTTAATGGAACTTAATGTATATAATAACAAAACTACTTGAAAAAACTTGAGGAAGAAACTCACACATCCATCTAGCCTATTCCTGGAGTAGGCTTAATCTGAATTGAGAAAATGGGCCCGATAAAAACATTATTCCCTCATCTGGTCAAATATGGAGTGTGGAACACATTGACGTGGATCTCTAAAGTTATTTTACAAGAACTTTGTTCAAAGGTTATGTCTATGCATCCTAGAGGGTTGGACAACTTTAGCTTTTGCTCTCCTGTACTGCTTCATAACCATATTGACTGCGCATCACTTGTTTAGCTAGAAAAGGTCAAATTGATATTATAAGATCTGTGTAACTATGGCTGTGTTTACACATGCAGCCAAATTCTGATATTTTTCCCCCACTAATTGATCTTTTGACCAATCACATCAGATCTTTTCACAGCAGATCTTTTCAGAGCTGATCTGATTGGTCAAAAGACCAATTTGTGAAACAAATATCAGAATCTGTTCTACTGGTTGTAGACATACATCATAACAGGCCTATTATCTCTCCACAGTCCAGCTGAAGGACTGCTATGAGTCAAAAGCCTTCTTCTTCCTGGTGTTTGATCTGTAAGTATCCAGACAGACTCTGCAGAAGTACAATACAGTAATATGTCAAATTTCCTAACAAGGAATCTTATAAATATTTATACAACATTTAAAAAACACTATCCAATCAAGGTACAAGGAAGAGTGACATGTTTAGTGCACTGGTGATTTTTTTCAGTGATTTATACAGAGTACATTTGACTCAACACTTTCAGGCCCTCAGGATGTATGCATACCAATATAATCTGTCTCTCTCCCAGGATGAAGAGAGGAGAGCTGTTTGACTACCTCACAGAAAAAGTAACTCTGAGTGAGAAGGAGACCAGGTCAGAAACTCTACCTCACACACATTCATTCACTATCTTATTGCGTACATCTGGGTTCGGTCCCCTCAAAAATGTATATCTGGACAAGACTGTTTGTGGTTCAGGGGTTCATTAAGACATTTGAGGGACATTGAGAGATTTGATGTGTGAGTGCTGTAGAATTTGAGTGATTTGAGACTAGTTAGTTTGGCCCTAATGGGAAGAGTCTTGCATGTTTAGGGAGTGTGAGAGATATAGATCAGAAGGACAACATTTCCCTATTTTCCTGTAGGAAGATCATGCGTGCCCTGCTAGAGGTTGTTAAATTCCTCCACGACCAGAACATCATCCACAGAGACCTCAAGCCTGAGAATATCCTACTGGATGACAACATGGACATCAAGCTCACTGACTTCGGCTTCTCCCTGCAGATTGAGCCCGGACAGACACTCAACGGTTAGTAGTTTCTATCAACAGATGTGGGGTCTACGACTGGCAAAGAAAATCTAGTTAATTACTGTCCCACTCAATCTCATTCTGACTGAATTAGCAGTGAAATCATTGTAGAAAGTCGTCAGGATACCCCATGTCCATAATTGCATACCACATGGAATTAAGCATTATAGCGGAAGGTAATGAGCGCTTCATACTGGCTGCTCAGTCAGTGGAAGGAAGCCTCGTGTTTTGAACGCTGTGGCGCTAAGTTTTAACACTAGCTGCCAGTGCTATGTAGAGGAACCCTTTCGAGCTAGTCAACGCCCCTAAATCCTCGTCCACAACCCACTCCCCTTCTGTCCTGTCCCTGTCGTTTGCTCAAGCAAAGGTTAAGATGCAACAGGACACTTGCTGAGCTATTTGCTGTTCCCAAATCATTAGGAGCATGTGTTGACCTTTTAAAAGGCGATGCTGTGACTTCTCAGCATGCACAGAACTTCAGACTAGGAACTGCAGTCAGTTTTTTTGTGGTAAAATACAATCCACACTTATACGTTTGTCAACAAATACTATATATAGGTTCAGGTTGACTGATAAACATGCAAAGAACAGTCAATTACTGTAGTAGACTATGATGTGTTTCCTGTTTCAGCTTGAGACTTTCATATACATTTATTGTACTCATAATTATGAGAATATTAATTATTACTAATATTCACCTAGCAATGCCCCCTCTATCTGTTTTCTACACCAGAGGTGTGTGGGACCCCTGGCTATCTGGCTCCTGAGATCATTGAGTGCTCCATGGACCCCAACCACAAAGGATACGGGACTGCAGTTGACATGTGAGTACTCCGATTACACACAACTACCCATTCACCTTTCCATCTACCCGCTGGATACCAGATCCCACTGCCACTGCTCCAGCACTTAATTTATTTTAAGTGAAATATTTTCACTAATCACAATTTAAGTGCAACATTTATTTCTAAAAGTATCCATTTAGTTAAGCTTGTTCCATATTATTTATTTAGTTTAATATTACTTGGTACATAACAGCTAACTGCCAAAATAAAGGAAACACCAACATAAAGTGTCTTAATAGGGCGCCAGAACAGGTTCAATGTACCTTGACATAGATTCTACAAGTGTCTGGAACTCTATTGGAGGGATGCGACACCATTCGACACGCCATAAAAAAATTTTTTTTTTTTTTGATGGTGGTGTAAAACGTTGTCTCAGGCTCAAGATCCGGTCATGGCATATGGTTACCTCGTTTTCATGCAAATCAAACCATTCAGTGACCACTCGTGCCCTGTGGATGGGGGCATTGTCATCCTATGGAGGCATAGCCATGGTATTTATTTATTATTTTACCTTTATTTAACTAGGCAAGTCCGTTAAAGAACAAATTCTTATTTACAATGATGGCCTAGGAACAGTGGGTTAACTGCCTTGTTCATGGGCAGAATGACAGATTTTTTTACATTCGTCAGCTCGGGGATTCGATCTTGCAACCTTTTGGTTACGAGTCCAACGCTCTAACTACTAGGCTACCTGCCGCCAAAATAACAGTCTGCCCAGGCTTTTTATACATGACCCTAAGCATGATGTGATGTTAATTAACTCATAAACCACACCTGTGTGGAAGCACCTTCTGTCAATATACTTTGTATTCCTCATTTACTCATGTTTCCACTATTTTGGCAGTTACCTTTATATTATATGGTGAAATAAAGTCATAGAAAAAGTATCACTATAATCCTGATGATTTATTGTGATTCCAGATGGAGTTCAGGGGTGATCTTGTACACTCTATTGGCTGGATCCCCTCCCTTCTGGCATAGAAAACAGATGATGATGCTTCGTATGATCCTAGCTGGGAACTACGACTTATCTTCTCCTGAATGGGACGACCGGTCTGACACTATCAAAGACCTAGTGGGTTTGGAAGGATTAACACTGTAGCTTCAAAACATGGTTAAAACTATACTTCTGATCTCAAGGATAGTCAGCTGCATTCATAGCTCTGTCAATGAATCCACTTTATTGGTCCATTTGCATGGATACTGTTTATTTTTTGCTGTCACAGTACCCAATCTGACACACATCACAGGCTGGGAGCAGTGCCCATGGGGCACAAGGGGTAGTGCCTTGCTCAATGGCAGAACGGCGGCAGGTTGTATACGGGATATTGAAGAAGGCTCACTCCCTGCAGATTTCCTCGCTGGCAGCTCGGGGGTTCTAACCTTCCGGTTACCGGCCCACCCCTCTAACCTTGAGGCTACCTCCTTCCCCTAATTTGAGAGTGCCTACACTTCTCCAGCCGCATCCTTCAGCTGTTTGTCAGAATGGACACTTTTTTTGAGGGGGGAATCTTTGATTGCCCCTTAAATGTTGCCTCATGTCTCTGTTTTCAGATCTCCAGGATGTTGATGGTAAACCCAGATCAGCGTTATACAGCCCAAGACTGCCTGAACCACCCCTTCTTCCAGCAGTATGTGGTGGCTGAAGTAAGACACTTCACCCCCAAGAGGAGGTTCAAGGTAAGAGCAGCAACACTATACAAAGATTCCCATGTGATGTGGAATCAACACCACGGTTGGGGATTTATGTTTGAGTTCAGAAATCCCCATGGAAAATGAGTTTAATAAATGTCAATATCGGAACTGACTGGGATCGATGGCAATATGACACCGTAATATCAGTCATAGGTAAAATAAATCCTAACATGCAGTCTGATGTACAGTCGTGGCCAAAAGTTTTGAGAATTACACAAATATTAATTTTCAAAATCTACTGCGTCAGTTTGTATGATGGCAATTTGCATATACTCCAGAATGTTATGAAGAGTCATCAGATGAATTGCAATTAATTGCAAAGTCCCTCTTTTCCATGCAAATGAACTGAATCGCAAAAAAAAACATTTCCACTGCATTTCAGCCCTGCCACAAAAGGACCAGCTGACATCATGTCAGTGATTCTCTCGTTAACACAGGAGTGAGTGTTGACGAGGCCAAGGCCGGAGATCACTCTGTCATGCTGATTGAGTTCTAATAACAGACTGGAAGCTTCAAAAGGAGGGTGGTGCTTGGAATCATTGTTCTTCCTCTGTCAAACACGGTTACCTGCAAGGAAACATGTGCCGTCACATTGCTTTGCACAAAAAGGGCTTCACAGGCAAGGATATTGCTGGCAGTAAGATTGCACCTAAATCAACCATTTATCGGATCAAAAACTTTAAGGAGAGCAGATCAATTGTTGTGAAGAAGGCTTCAGGGCACCCTAGAAAGTCCAGCAAGTGCCAGGACAGTCTCCTAAAGTTCTGGCAACCACCAGTACAGAGCTTGCTCAGGAATGGCAGCAGGCAGGTGTGAGTGCATCTGCACGCACAGTGAGGGGAATACTTGTGGTCCTTCTGTAGCTCAGTTGGTAGAGCATGGCGCTTGTAACGCCAGGGTAGTGGGTTCGATCCTCGGGACCACCCATACGTAGAATGTATGCACACATGACTAAGTCGCTTTGGATAAAAGCGTCTGCTAAATGGCATATATTATTATTACTTTTGGAGGATGGCCTGGTGTCAAGAAGGGCAGCAAAGAAGCCACTTCTCTCCAGGAAAATCATCAGGGACAGACTGACATTCTGCAAAGGGTACAGGGATTGGATTGGGGTTAAGTCATTTTCTCTGATGAATCCCCTTTCCGATTGTTTGGGGCATTGTCCTAAGCTTGTCCTAAGAAGATAAGGTGAGCGATAGCATTAGTCCTGTGTCATGCCAACAGTAAAGCAACCTGAGACCATTCATGTGTAGGGTTGCTTCTCAGCCAAGGGAGTGGGCTCACTCACAATGGTACCAACACATCCTCCGAGAGCAACTTCTCCCAACCATCCAGGAAGTTTGGTGACGACCCATGCCTTTTCCAGCATGATGGAGCACCTTGCAATAAGGCAAAAGTGATAACTAAGTGGCTCGGGGAACAAAACATCGATATTTTGGGTCCATGGCCAGGAAACTCCCCAGACCTTAATCCCATTGAGAACTTGTGGTCAATCCTCAAGAGGTGGGTGGACAAACAAAACCCAATTCTGACGAACTCAAAGCATTGATTATGCAAGAATGGGCTGCCATCAGTCAGGATGTGGCCCAGAAGAAGTTAATTGACAGAATGCTAGGTCAGATTGCAGAGGTCTTGAAAAGAGAAGGGTCAACACTGCAAATATTGACTTTGCATGAACTTCATGTAATTGTCAAAAAAGGCTTTGACACTTATAAAATGCTTGTATTTATACTTCAGTATTCCATAGTAACATGTGACAAAAATATCTGAAGACAGAAGCAGCAGACTTTGGGAAAATTAATGTAATTCTCAAAACTTTTGGCCACGACTGTACATAGAACCAACACATTCTCACCCCCATCATCATGTCACCAGGTCGTCTGCATGACAGTGCTGGCTGTGATGCGCATCTACTGTAATTACCGCCGCGCCAAGCCTATCACCAAGGAGGTGATCAAGAGTGACCCGTATGCCATCAAGCCCATCCGCAAGCTAATCGACGCCTGTGCCTTCAAGATCTATGGCCACTGGGTCAAGAAGGGCCAGACCCAGAACAGAGCCGCCCTGTTCGAGAACACTCCCAAGGCCATCTTGCTGTCCATGGCTGCAGAGGCCGAGGACTCCTCCATGCACTCCTGGTAATGATGCTGTTTCTCAGTCCAGGTCCTAAGAAGAGGGAGGTGGGACTCTACATTAGCTTGCATCTGTCTCAATTCTCTATCCTTTTAAAATCCAATGGTGTTAAATGTGTACGGCTGCACACATCTGGAGACAGAATTGGGCTGGTATGTCATTGGGCTGATTAAAGCATTGGTGTGACGCAATAAAAAAAACTTTGGGTTGGACACTTTAGAGATGTAGCATGATATAGCTTGTTCTTTGTATCAAAAAGGAGGGTTGGTGAAAATACAATCCTATTGGATTGCTGCTATTTGTCGCTTGACTGGTATGTCTTTTAAACCAGTGGTTCTCAAACCTCTCCTCAGGGACCCCCAGCCGTTCCATGTATTTGATCTATTCCACTCGTCACTAAATCGGGCCTTTGAATAGGTGAGCTAGTTTAGCGATACAACAAAACTGTGATATGTCTGGGGGTCCCAGAGGTTTAGGAACCCGTTTTAAATTGTGGATTGATCAAGACTTGGGAAATATCCTAGAACTATACCCTCCAACACCTGCACTGAGGAATATTGGTCTGTGTTTAGTACATAATGGAACAAATAGCTAGACATCCACAGTGAAATGTTTCATCACTTTTCTATGGCTTATACAGTATTGCAGGAGTCAGAAAATTCAGAGATGGAAATAGTGCACATCCAGGCCCTCTATTCTTTTCCAACATGAGTATGGTGTCTAGTATATAGATGTATTCTGAAATGTTGCTCCCCTCTGAAATATTCCTAGATAGTGTTAAAGGTAATTTCAATCATAATGAGCCTCAAATTCCATATGCATAGAGTTATGTAAAAGACAATTGCTCTGCATGCAAAGCTTCTTAGTGCTAGTGATTCTCCCTTCGCTCAGTATGTGCAATGAGCCCGGCATGTACATTTCTATCTTGACATACTTTGGGTTATACTGTACTTGGTCATGTACTGTAAACTGTTTAAGGGAGCATGAGAACACTAATTGTATGCTAACATTAATTCATTTTATTTATTAAATCTCAACCTGATTGTATGTGATTGGTACAAAAAGTATAACTTATGATTGATTATAATGAGCTGCAAACTCAAAGCCAAGCTACAGGTTTATTACATACTAAGAGTGAGGTGTATACATTCTTGGTATGAGCCATAACAAAAAAAAGGAACACATGTGGGATGAAAGTGTCCATCCATGTATAATACAACATTACAGACATGTCAACAAGCAGGGGAACAAGAATTCTCCAATCACCACCTCGGATGAGAACCTAATACTGGTCCATTTATTCCCCTAGTTATTCTACGAGGCTGCTCTCATAACTAGTATCTGAAGTGGTAGTCATCCACAAGAGCTCATTTCAGTCATCAGTTCTGACCTAGCCCTTCAGGGATGACATGCCTGCTCTCATGATCTCATCCACCAACAGGATGTTGCTGGCTATTACCGTGCTGTGGACAGAAAACAAATCAATAACAGTTTAATCCAAAGGGTCATTGAATCTTAAATATGAAGGGTCATACTGAATTGAGATTAAAAGGGTGTGTTCTTACCAAGAGTGAAGGAGTTGTTTCTTAACACTGTAGTTATCCCAAACCCCAGCTTCTGAAGCGACCATTGGTTCACCTAAAGAAAAATAGGTACATTTAAAGTGATTAATATTTTTGTTTTGACATAGGAATGTGAAATAAATCCATATACTCAGTTTGAGGTTAAATTCCATACCAGAGCTCAGATCAACTCCAACCAGCTGACCACTCTCTTTGTACTCAGTCTGGAGTTTGACCAGGGTCTCCATGGGATCATATCCAGAGTTCTGGGCTAGTACCTGGAGAGAAAGAAACATTCAGTCAGCAGTACTTAGATCTATTGCCAAGACTTAGCTAAAAGCTGATGTCCTTCATTGTCAGAGTTAAATAGATGTTATATCAATAGAATGCCAAAGCACAGAAGGCATTGACAAAAATAAATAACTTCAAGACTCATTACATACCTTAGGGATGATGAGGAGGGCATCAGCAAAAGCCTGCACACCCAGCTGAGCCCGGCCCTTCACTGAGGGTTTGTGCTTTATCAGAGCATCATGCACAGCCACCTCGAAGGCCCCGGCCCCTGACACCACGCAGCCTGCAAAGTCAACACTGGGATCAGACTCTGAACAACAGCTGACTGGCTGATAAGAGATCAGTCTTTGATATGGGTAGGCACACATTGAAAAACAAAAGGATTTCTAAAAGGTATTATACACAAAGTTAAATGATTTGAGGCAGAGTGGTGTTTGAAAAATGTGAATGGATGCCATCTGACCACAGACTTCTCAACATTCCATAGGGAATGACTTTACAGTGGGCTGTTCCTGAAGAGTTTTAGTATGCATTTAAACTAGCATTCACTTCTCCAAGGAGTAGGTGAGGCACAGGTCAGCACTAACCTTTAGTAAAGAAGTAGTGAAAGGATGTTTTTGCATGGTGTCTGATTGCATCTACTACTGACAGAGTAACACATAATTCGTCCATGCCTACAAATCTATTCGAGCATCGTTACAGAATCAGTCCCATCTTGATAAAACCAAACTCTCCCCCACTCAATATCATCTGATAGTAGAGCTGGATTCAAATAGTTGCAGAGTTTGATTAATCCTCCCTAGTGTCAGATGAACTTCCATTGCAGCAGCACGTACCATCCTCGATGGCGTTCTTGACAGCCCTGAGCCCATCCCTGACTGCATCTTTGATCTGGGTCAGGGTGTGTTTGTTGGGTCCCTTCACAAGCAGGGTCACTGACAGGGGGTTTCCACACTTCTCTATGAATGTGTACTTTTCCTCACCCTGTATTTGGGGAGAAACCATTAAATTATATATTTAACATCATGATAAACCACAATATTACATGTTTGACCATGATATCATACACATTTTTACCAAATCATAGATTTTCATAGTATTGGAAAGAGGCATGGCAAGCTGATAGGCCCCTTTTGTATCCTCAGTGGGGTGAATGTGGCCAGTGATTCCTCCCACCCACACCAGGAGGAATTCTGTACCAAATGTTTTGGAAACTGGTACAGACCATTTAACAGTTTGTCCTGGTCTAGAGGTAAAGACCCAGCATGTTAACTCACCAGGGTGTGTTCATAGACCAGACCAGCCTGGCCCAGGCATTCTGGGGTGAGGTCTTCAAAAGAGTTCATGGCAATACCGCCACAGGCCAGGGTGAGTCTGGGGGGGGTAAAATAGTCAGTAAGACACTCAAATATTACAATTAGTCTCACACACACAATTGTAATCACTCCTCCACTGAATAAGTGAGGCACAGGACAGCACTCACATTTAGTAAAGTAGGAGTGAAAATATGCTTTTGCATGGTGTCTGACTGATTTTACTACTGACAAGAGTAACACAGAATTCATCCATGCACAAGAGTACCTCTCCAAGATGCACTGTTCAAGCTTGTAAACAAAGATTGAGGCAGGTTATATAGTTTTTGTACCTTTCCATGTTCCTCCTCTTGGTCCTACGCAGAGCTACAATGCCCTCTTTGGCCAGAGCATCCAGGGAATATGGGTCAATGCCCTTTAAGGAGTAATTTAAAAAATATATTTAATGAACCCAAATGTAATTCAAATCACTTTTAATATGCTGCAATACTGAATGTACTGGTCTGTTGAATACATTTGGAGGAGAATGAAGCTCCTCCAATGCAGAGGTTACAGACCACACTTTACTGTAGCACAGAGTAAAATCCAGGGGAGCTACAAAAGCACACAAGGGTGTTCACTGTGCTGTCAGACACTTCTGCTTAACAAGTTAGTATTGCCTGAAAGTCTTAAAAAAAAAGTTCTTTGAAAGATTGATGGATCACATTTCCAAAACACGTTTTTCGCCAGTGAATACATTAAATTCCTAGTCATACCTTCTGGTTGAGGACCACAAAGCCCTTGCTGTTATCAGCGCAAACTGCGTTCTTGAGTTCGATGATCTTCTTCACACGCTCCTCGATGAACTTCCTCTCAGCAGCCACCAGCTTCTCCCTCTCGCCAGCACTCTTGTAGAAGAAGCCAGAGTTCACCTCACTGAAAGCAAAGCAGGGGTTTGAACTGACAGTTTAGAAATCCATGCTCTTTTCACAGGACACTATTGGGAAAGTATACAACATAGACGGTCACACTACAATCCCCTTTACTGTAGTAGTTACGTCCTATAATATTGACTTTCCAGTGACCAAAAATCATTCCTGCTTAAAAAGAGCTTTGCCACATCTATGAAATTAACTAAACTGAAAGACTGTATTCACTTCTCCATAGAGTAGATGAGGCACAGGTCAGCACTCACATTTAGTAAAGAAATAGTGAAAGGATGCTTTTGCATGGTGTCTGACTGGATCTACTACGGACTGTAACACAGAATTCATCCATGCCTACACATTTAGTCCACCTAGTAAAAGCCAAAAATAGCTGTGCTAACATTATACTGACGTTTTCTCATATTCCAAAGAGGCATTGCAAGTGAGCACAAAGGCGTCCTCTACCCGCTTCTTCATGTCTGGATGGCGGGCACCATGGTCCAACACCAGGCCTCGGATCAGCCTAGGGAGGGGACAGAAAAGGTCACAATGTTGGGACACAATTCAAATGTACACATTGTCAGTGACTGTTTGAGAGTGATATGTACACTCACTGTGTGTCGCTGTCAGTCTTATGCTTCATCTCCATGATCTCTACCATGAACAGGTCAATAGGCTCATTGGGTCTGTGGATAGCCAGCACAGCATCCACCACAGCCTGAAGAATATCCCCCAAGTAAAGGGAGTGAAGTTATTAGATGTGCTGATCATACAATCAAATGACAAGTACAGCATTGGTTGATTAAGCTTGTCTGGTACATGGAAGAGCCCCCCCCCCAAAAAGTCCCACACCAGCCAGGCTCAAGTAAATGCTCTAAGTCAGGGATGCGTAACTCCAGTCCGAGGGCCTGATAGGTATGTTAGCTGGGGCAAAAGTGTGACACCAGACTCCAATAGACCAACTAATCATGATATTCAGTTTAAAATGCAATTGACTTTTTAAAAAAAATATAAAAATAAAAACGTTTTTTTTTTTAAAAGGCTGTTTGCGCTAGAGATGGGGAAAAGTGTGACCAGTCCGGCCCGAGGACTACATTAGCCCATCCCTGCTCTACACAAAAGTATGTGGACACCTGCTCGTCAATCATCTCATTACAAAATCCTGGGCATTAATATGGAGTTGGTCCCCCTTTTGCCATTACAGCCTCTACTCTTCTAGGAAGGCTTTCCCATAGATGTTGGACCATTGGCGCAGAGACTTGCTTCCATTCTGCCACAAGAGCATTAGTGAGGTTGGGCACTGATGTTGGACAATTAGGCCTGGCTCGCAGTCCGCGTTCCAATTAATCCCAAAGTTGTTAGATGGGGTTGACGTCAGGGCTATGTTCTTCCACACCAATCTCAACAAACCATTTCTGTATGGACCTCACTTTGTGCACTGCAATGCTGATACGGGACATTCCGAAATTGTGGCGACAGAATCTAGAATGTCATTGTACGCTGTAGTGTTATGATTTTCTTTCACTGGAACTAAGGGTACCATGAAAGCCCAAAGCATTATTCCCCCTATAAACTTCACAGTTGGCACTATGCACTGGGGTAGGTAGCGTTCTCCTGGCATCCGCCAAATCCAGTTTCGACTGTCGGACTATCAGATGGTGAAGCGGGATTCATCACTCCAGAGAACGTGTTTCCATTGCTCCAGAGTCCAATGGCGGCGAGCTTTACACACGCTTGGCATTGTGATCTTAAACTTGTGTGCAGCCGCTTGGCCATGGAAAGCCATTTTATGAAACTCCCGAACAGTTATTGTACGGACGTTGCTTCCAGAGGCAGTTTGGAACTTGGTTGAGAGTGTTGCAACCGAGGACAGAATGATTTTACGTGCTATGCGCTTCAGCACTCGATGGTCCCATTCTGTGACCTCCCACTTCGCAGCTGAGCAGTTGTTGCTCGTAGACGTTTCCACTTCACTAGAACAGCACTTACAGTTGACACTGGGCAGCTCTAGCAGGGCAGAAATGACAAACTAGTGCAAGTAAAAAAAATGTAAATGCAACATGGAAGTGTTGGTCTCACGTTTCATGAGCTGAACTAACGTCCCAGAAATGGTCCATTCGCACAAAAAAGCTTATATCTCTCAATTTGTTCACATCCCTGTTAGTGACCATTTTTCCTTTGCCAAGAGAATCCATCTACCTGACAGTTGTGGCATATCAAGAAGCTGATTACACAGGTATACCTTCCATAAATTTACAGTTTTGTCACAACAAAATGCTACAGATGTCTGAAGTTGAGGGAGCATGCAATTGGCATGCAGACTATAGGAATGTCTACCAGAGCTGTTGCCAGATCATTTAAATGTTAATTTCTCTACCATAAGCAACTTCCAACAATGTTTTAGAGAATTTGGCAGTACATCCAACCAGCCTCAACAGCAGACCACGTGTAACCACGGCAGTCCGGGACTCCACAAAGCCACATCCAGCCTTTTGACCTGCGGGATCTTGAGACCAGCCACCTGGGCAGCTGATCAAACTGTGGGTTTACACAACCTAAGAACTTCTGCACAAACTGTGAGAAACAGTCTCAGGGAAGCTCATCTGCATGCTTGTTGTCTGCATGCTCCTCACGAGGGTCTTGACCTGACTGCAGTTCAGTGTCATAATCGACTTCAGCGGGCAAATGCTCACCGTCGATGTCGACTGGCACGTTGGAGAAGTGTGCTCGTCACGGATAAATCCTGGTTTCAACTGAACCGGGCAGATAGCATGTTTGCCGTTGTGTGGGCGAGCGGTTTGCTGATGTCAACGTTGTGAACAGAGTGACCCATAGTGGCGGTGGGGTTGTGGTATGGACAGGCATAAGCTACAGAAAACAAACCAAATTGCATTTTATGGACGGCAATTTGAATGCATAGACACCAAGCCCCATATACTACCCACCACTGCGACCTGTATGCTCTCGTTGGCTGGCCCTCGCTTCATATCCGTCGCCAAACCCACTGGCTCCAGGTCATCTATAAGTCGTTGCTAGGTAAAGCCCCGCCTTATCTCAGCTCACTGGTCACCATAGCAGCACCCACCCGCAGCACGCGCTCCAGCAGGTATATTTCACTGGTTACCCCCAAAGCCAATTCCTACTTTGGCCGCCTTTCCTTCCAGTTCTCTGCAGGCAATGACTGGAACAAATTGCAAAAAATAAAATAAAAATTCACTGAAGCTGGAGACCCATATCCCTCTCACTAGCTTTAAGCACCCGCTGTCAGAGCAGCTCACAGATCACTGCACATAGCCAATCTGTAAATAGACCATCCAACTACCGTATCACCATATTGTTATTTACTTGCAAACTCTTCTTCTGCACATCTATCAACCCAGTGTTTAATTTGCCATACTGTAATAATTTCACTACTATGGCACATTTATTGCCTCACCCCCTTATCCTACCTCATTTGCATACACTGTATACAGACCTTCTCTCTGTATGTTTGTTTATTCCATTGTAACTGTGCTGTTTGTGTCGCACTGCTTTGCTTTATCTTGGCCAGGTCGCAGTTGTAAATGAGAACTTGTTCTCAACTAGCCTACCGGGTTAAATAAAGATGGAAATAAAAATAGAGATCTGTACACAATTCCCGGAAGCTAAAAATGATCCTGTTCTTCCATGGCCTGCATACTCACCAGACCCGTCACCCATTGAGCATGTTTGGGTTGCTCTGGATCGACATGTACAACAGCGTGTTCCAGTTCATGCCAACATCCAGCAACTTCGCACAGCCATTGAAGAGTGGGACAACATTCCAAAGGCCACAATCAACAGCTTGATCAACTCTCTGTGAATGAGATGTCGCCCTGCATGAGCCAAATGGTGTTCACACCAGAGTGACTTGTTGTCTGATCCACACCCCTACTTTGTTTTAACTGTATCTGAAGAACAGATGCATATCTGTATTCCCGTCACAAACACACACCTCTGTGAGGAGATCAGCCAGCTCGGCGTGGACCTTGGTCCTGAGGGAGGTGCGGGCCACGTGGATGAGGGTCTCTCTGTCCATCTCTCTGGTCACCTTCATCTCCTCAAGCACCTTCAGAGCCTTATCCTTGGCTGCCTCAAAACCTTCTGCTATTATCCGTGGGTGGAGACCCTTTTTGGAGGCAAAGACAGAAAATACAGGTTGGGACGAAACACAGGAATAGGGGGTTAACTAATGGTACTGGGATGCAGATTATGCAACCTGCTTTATTGGCATCACACAACCTTACTAAAATAAAGCATCTATTTCATCAAAATCCCTTCCCTTATCTAGGAAACTATTTCAATTACATGTTGGGGGCTTCCCCCAAGCCCCATCTCACCTCTGACACGTAGAGGTCTGCTTGTTTCAGGAGCTCTCCAATGATGAGCACATTGGATGTTGTACCGTCCCCTGTGATGTCATCCTGTGCTGTAGCTACTTTGGCAATCAAGGATGCTGTCGGATGCTGGATTTGCTGATTGAAGACAAGACTTTAGTGTCAAAGCAAGAATATAAGGCAACACATCTCACAATTAGTAAGGTTACAGATGTTAGATGAAGATGTACTGGTCTACTGAATACATGTGGAGGAGAATTGCAACTCCTCCAATGCAGAGGTTACAGACAACACTTTACAGGGTAAAAATCCATGGGAGCTACAAAAAAAAAAAGCACACATGGGTGTTAACCGTACATCAAACTCATAGGATATTTGTCTTACCATTTCATGCAACAAGACATTACCATCTTTGGTCAGCTTTATGTCACCAGCCCCTGATACAAGCCTGCAAACAAAACAATTTGTTATAGGCTCAACAAATGGATATTTAAAACATGACTAGATGCATTGTACATTGTCTCTTAATCACGAGTATAGCTAGAAAACAATGAGACTAGTTGTATATAAACTGATAGTAAGCTTTTCAGTTATAGTAGTCTCCAAATGATCTAGGGATCTGCCGATTATCCTTTATAGCTAATACCATTGATTGGTAAAATAACCCAGTGCCCATTGGAAAACCACTCCCTGATGATAATTCAGATAGCTACCATTAGCTAGCTATAACTTAGCTACGTATTTTGGAGGTGGCTAGGAAATCCGCTATCAAGCAAGCTAACATAGTTTCTTAGAGAAACTACTGCGTACAATGGATCTGACAAAATAAACGTATATAATACCATAAATGGTCTACTGGCTGCCAGGATACCACGATGTTAGCTAAACTAGCAGCAGTAGCATGCTAACTGCTAGCGAGCATGGCCAGTTGCACTCACATTTTCATTGTTCCTTTTGGTCCCAAATTACTTTTGAGCACATCCTGAAGACCCCGAGCAGCACTGATATTTACTGCCAGAGCGGCTTGAGCACGTGCTACCTCAGCTTTCGGGTTTAATGCCTTTATAGCAGTCATGGTGTAAACATTTGCTATTCAGTTTCTCCACGCTGTAGAATTTACTGTAAAGCTTAACGCTAAATCAAGAAAGGCCGGTTTCTGGAACTCTCTGGGCTTCACGTGCGGAAATTGACATTGATCCCTCCTTACTGTCGTCTTATTGGCCAGATGTTAGGCGGAAATCCAAATTACCCTGTGTGATTGGTGAAACAATAGGTAACTCAAATATAGAAAAGGCGGAGTCAAACCTTTTTGTTCATGAGGTTCAATTTGGCAATGAGCGGCGCAAATTCACAGATCTTTATAATACAAATCTGTTCAAGCTCAGCTGTTTTAGAAGAGGATGTGATTTATAAGTCATATTTAAAAAATGCCCTACTCCTTTTTAAAATCTACCATCATGAGAAACCACTTTGTATGAAATTAAATATTAATATGGACATAAATAGCTAATGTATATGTAAAAATAGATGTCATCTGTCTCACTGTCAAAAAGGCAATGCAGTTGGGGGGCGGAATATAGCCATCTCGAGACAACACCGATATAGTATTTTTTCTGAAAGTTGCCGGGATGTCACGTTTCCTACTTATCCCAGTACACTCGTAACAATGTACTCATTACGAAATGTATATTAGATCAAATAAACCTCACGTAGCAAATAAGCCACCAAATTCGACACTCACTGATCTCCACACAAAACTCATTGCTTGGTGGGCGAAGCAACGAAAAATCGCCACCTGCTGGACATTTTTTTCTGCCGAGTTGGGCATCTCACCTCTTCGCCTCTTGGGTTACGTAAAAGCAGAGATAAGAATCAAAATGGGTCAGTTATATGTAACGCCCCACCCAGCACCCTGTCGAAGTAAATCGTCACGCAATCCCTTCTCAAAGTCAGGGTATGAGTCGATAAACGTGTATATTTTCCTCGAAAGTATATGTCACGATTCCAAAGCTATACAATATTACAGATAGCAAGTTAATTATCTCACATCTTGGAATATGTGTGTAATGTACTTCTTGTTGACGAAATACATGCTAATTTTGGGTTTTTGAGCTAGCGCCCAACTGACTCCATTTCATTCCTCTTCGTGTCCCAAAATCAGAGTGCACTACGCGGCTCATTGAAGTAGCATGGGCATCGTACACAATGACCGATAATACGCCGCCAATTGAGTTTTCCATCTCCTCGAGTGTCTCTGGTAAAAAGCAAACTGTATAGTGGGCGGTCTCACGTGCCGGCTTTTCTTTTGATTCGCTCGGCTTTCTCTTCCTCACTGAACCTATTGAAAGCATCAGGGAAGTCGGCCAATGCTGAAACCGTGGACAGTGCCATATCAACGCTTTAGCAACCAGTAAGTAAGAACATTTTGCACAAACTTGTTTTCTTATTGAAGAAAGTAGACTTAGTTTGCAGGACCAGCACATGCCAAAAAATACATATGAAGAGTAACATTTAACACCATCAAGGACACTTTGCACAGGTAATACAGACGTATATATTGTCCTTGAATTGATACATTATGTAACGCATTGTATGATTTCAAATGAACTCAATTGTTTTGCTCTGTGATGCCGACCGTGCACAAATGTATCGTAGTGGAAGATCAAGTTGGCAATGGTATTCATCACCTTTTGCGCATGCCGGGCACTCTTTCACGAGGAGAGGGTGACGCAACAGTTCAGTTAGTTGCACGAAAGTCTTCTCCAAGGCTGCTGTTGTAGTCTGTTACTACTGCCAGCAACTACAAGAAAACGTTGCACTGACCGACTAAGTAAATTCGGTGTAATTTTTAACAATAGAATATATATTTTAAAGTTTTGTCTCGTTAAATATTGTTTTGCACTGCATCAGTCGATTAATCATGTACGGTAGACTGTTTCTATCGCATGCTTTTGAGCTGATCACTGTCGTGTAATCAAACTTGTCTGTACGTGAGTAAAATAACTACTAACAGTATATATTTTATGAAGGCAAATTTATTGCTAGCTTCACATTTACAAGCCACATGAGAGAGAGCGATGCTTTCCTCATGAACCCCTACGATCCCCAAGACTCATTAGCATATGACCAATCAGGATGCAATATGCAAATAACACCACATCTCCCTTTTCAGAGGATAAATGGTACACTGCCTATGTCTCAGAAACCTTCAAGGTATTATTCTGTCTTTATGTTGGTAGGTCTAAGGGATTATTCTGTCTTTTATGTCGGTAGGTCTGTTAAACGAGAGATGCTAGTTCTTCTGGAACATTTCAACATAGTCATGATTGCAAAATATTTTCTGTAAACTTTAACCCAAAATGCATCTCTCATTTATTTTAACACTAATGTATCCCACAGATAAGTTAGAACTGTAACAACTTGACAGCTGTTGTTTTGTCTTATTTTTTTTTACTTTGAGCTCAGTCTTTTGTTGTTGCTCTGATTTAAAAGTCCAGCCTTTGAGGTTTAACCATTGCTTGCGCAGACCTTGTTCTGGATGTAGCAGGTACATCCAGGATTACCTTGGGTGTTGGTGTGTCGGAGTGGTGAAGACACTTGAATCTTCTCCTGCGTAGCGTTGTTGTTCTCAGGTCCATTCATAGGGATGAGGTGATATCAGTTCCTGTGGACAGAACCGTGGGGAACGTCCACTATGTAGGATTGTGGTATTGCATGTTCCCTCAGCACTGTTCCTGTGATTTGAGTCCGTCATCAACACCTGTTTTCAGGGTGGGTGTCTGCTGAGGTTGCTGACTCTGTGACGCTTGTTGAAGGGTTGCTGATCCGCACTCCTTCTCTCCTTTTCCTTTGAGCTGACCACACCTGTGTTTGGGATTGATGGGTCTAGCAGCGATGGGAGTTTTGGCACCGTGGTACGAAGCTGTCATCCCATCAGCAGTTGCGCCGGGCTGAAGCTATTCTGGAGTGGGGTTGACCGATAGGCCAGCAAAGCAAGGTAAGGGTCAGCTGCTTTCTTGAGGAGGTTCTTCACCGTCTGAACGGCGCGTTCCACCCTATGTTGCTTTGCGGGAACTTTGGATTATTGGTGACATGGCAAAATTCATACTCTGCATCGAAGTCGGAAAGGGGTCTTCCAGAGAACTGAGGCCCATTGTCCGTAACCAGGATCTCAGGTACCCCATGGTGGGCGAAGATGGACTTCAGATGAACTACGACGTCTGCAGAATTCGTTAGTGACAGGTTTGCAATTTTCCACCTTGAGGAGTAGTCCACCACTAGCAGGTAGGTGGTGCATTTCAGAGTGAACAAGTCTGCTCCCAGTCTTTGCCAAGGTCTCTCAGGAAGTTATGATGGTATATGTGGTTTGTGCCCTCTGATCTGTGTCCTGCAGTTAAGCACAAGTTTGTTCAGTCCTTCGCATCCGCTGAACTCCGACCATCCTTTCTGACACATTGTCATGACTTTTGAGCACACACTGTTGGCTTTGAGTTGTTCTCTCAGATTGTCTATGTAGGAAACACTCGCTGGAAGCTGTTCAATCATGGCATTTACATATGTATTTGTTCTCTCCATGAGCTCCATTTTAGCAGCAGTAGCTTTGGCTTTGACTGGCGCACGTGACAACGTGTCTGCATTCCACAGCCTATTTCCAGGGACATGAGCAATCATATAAGAGTATGTCATAAGTCTCATCCTGAAGCGTTGCATTTGTGGGGGAAGGTTGTCCCAATATTGGTTCCCCAGAAGGCTTTAGAGCGGTTTGTGGTCAGTTTCCAGCTGAAAGTGTTGACAATGAGAAAGTCTCTGAATCTTTCACATGCCCATATCAGCCCCAGAGCTTCTTTTTCCACTTGAGCGTGTCTCTGCTCGGTCGGTGTGAGAGACCTGGAAGCGTAAGCAACAGGTTTCCATACCTTGATCTTCTTCAGCAGCAGCACTCCTCCTAGTCCGTAGGAAGATTCATAGGCTGACACCTTGGTCTCTTTGTTTGGGTCAAACAGGGCTAGCACGGGTGTTGAATTCAGCTCCTCCTTCAGCTCTTTGAAGGCTCTGACTTGGTCGGCCCCCCAGTACCAGTGGCTTTTCTTTGAGAGTAGGTCACTGAGAGGTTTGTCCTTTTCTGCTAACTGAAGGATGAACTTTCCCAGTTGGTTCACCATTCCTAGAAAATCCGTAGGTCGCTGACTTTGGATGGCTCTGCCATCTCCTCGACAGACTCTGTCTTTGTCGGATCGGGCTGTACTCCTTTGTCTGAGATAATGTGGCCCAGGAACTACACTTCCTCCTTTTGACAGGATACATTTCAAATCAAATTTTGTTTGTCACACGTGTCCCGAATACAACAGTGAAATGCTTACTTACAAGCCCTTAACCAAAAATGCAGTTTTAAGAAAATCCCTAAAAAAGTAAGCATAACATATATAATTAAAGAGCAGCAGTAAGTAACAATAGAAGGGCAATGTACAGGGGGTACCGGTACAGTGTCTATGTGCAGGGGGCACCAGTGTTGAGGTAATTATGTACATGTAGGTAGAGTTATTAAAGTGGCTATGCATAGATAATAACAGAGAGTAGCAGCAGTGGGGGGGGGGGGGGTGCAAATAGTCTGGGGGATGCAAATAGTCTGGGTAGCCATTTGATTAGCTGTTCAGGAGTCTTATTACTTGGGGGTAGAAGCTGTTTAGAAACCTCTTGGACCTGGACTTGGCGCTCCGGTACTGCTTGCTGTGCGGCAGCAGAGCGAACAACATATGATTAGGGTGGCTGGAGTCTGACAATTTTTAGGGCCTTCCTCTGACAATGTTATAGAGATCCTGGATGGTAGGAAGCTTGGCCCCGGTGATGTACTGGGCTGTACGCACTACCCACTGTAGTGCCTTGCGGTCGGAGGCCGAGCAGTTGCCGTACCAGGCAGTGAATCGGAATGGCCGATTAATTAGGGCCGATTTCAAGTTTTCATAACAATCGGAAATCTGTATTTTTGGGCACTGATTTAAGTGTTACATTAAAAAAAAAATCATTTTTTATATACCTTTTATTTAACTAGGCAAGTCAGTTAAGAACACATTCTTGTTTTCAATGACGGCCTAGGAACGGTGGGTTAACTGCCTTGTTCAGGGGCAGAATGACAGATTTTCACCTTGTCAACCTTACAGTTAACTAGTCCAACGCTCTAACCACCTGCTTCTCATTGCACTCCACGAGGAGCCTGCCTGTTACGCAAATGCAGTAGAAGCCAAGGTAATTCGCAAGCAAGCATTAAACTTATCTTATAAAAAACAATCAATCAATCATAATCACTAGTTATAACTACATGGTTGATGATATTACTTGTTTATTGAGCGTGTCCTGCGTTGCATAAAATCGATGCAATGCTGGGGGATGATTTAACAAAAGCGCATTTACGAAAAAAGCACAATCGTTGGACGACTGTACCTAATCATAAACACCAATGCGTTTCTTAAAATCAATACACAGAAGTATGTATTTTTTAAACCTGCATATTTAGCTAAACGAAATCCAGGTTAACAGGCAATATTAACCAAGTGAAATTGTGTCATTTCTCTTGCGTTCATTGCACGCAGAGTCAGGGTATATGCAACAGTTTGGGCAGCCTGGCTCATTGCGAACTAATTTGCCAGAATTTTACGTAATTGTGACATAACATTGAAGGTTGTGCAATGTAACAAGAATATTTAGACTTAGGGATGCCACCCGTTAGATAAAATACCGAACGGTTCCGTATTTCACTGAAATAATAAACCATTTGTTTCAAATTGATCGTTTCCATTTTAATGACCAAAGGTTCGTATTTCTGTGTGTTATTATGTTATAATTAAGTCTATGATTTGATAGAGCAGTCTGACTGAGCAATGGTAGGCAGCAGCAGGCTCGTAAGCATTCATTCAAACAAAACTTTTGTGCATTTTGCCAGCAGCTCTTCGCAAGCACAGCGCTGTTTATGACTTCAAGCCTATCAGCCTAATGGCTGGTGTAACCGATGTGAAACGGCTAGCTAGTTAGCTGGGTGTGCACTAATAGCGTTTCAAATGTCACTCACTCTGAGACTTGGAGTAGTTATTCCCCTTAATCTGCAAGGGCCGTGGCTTTTGTGGAGCGATGAGTAACGCTGCTTCGAGTGTGGCTGTTGTCGATGTGTTCCTGGTTCGAGCCCAGGTAGGGGTGAGGAGAGGGACGGAAGCTATACTGTTACACTGGCAATACTATAGTGCCTATAAGAACATCCAATAGTCAAAGTGTCACGTTCTGACCACAGTTCTGTTATTTTATTCTTTGTTTTAGTACGGTCACAGCGTGAGTTGGGGTGGGCAGTCTGTTTGTTTTTCTATGTTGGTTTTTGTGTTCGGCCTAGTATGGTTCTCAATCAGAGGCAGGTGTCGTTAGTTGTCTCTGATTGAGAATCATACTTAGGTAGCCTGGGTTTCACTTTTGGTGGGTGGGTGTTTGTTTCAATGTGAGTGTTTGAGTCACACGGTACTGTTTCGTTTTGTTCACATCGTTTATTGTTTTGTTCCAGTGTTCAGTTTGTTTATTAAAAAAGACATGAACACTTACCACGCTGCACCTTGGTCCTCCTCTCTATCCCCAGACGACATCCGTACACAAAGGTATATGAAATACAAATGGTATAGAGAGAAATAGTCCTATAAATACTAGATTAACTACAACCTAAAACCTCTTACCTTGGAATATTGAAGTCTCATGTTAAAGGGAACCACCAACTTTCACATGTTCTCATGAGCAATGAGCAAGGAACTCAAACGTTAGCTTTTTTACATGGCACATATTGTACTTATACTTCTCCAACACTTTGTTTTTGCATTATTTAAACCAAATTGAACATTTTTCATTATTTATTTGAGGCTAAATTGATTTTTATTGATGTATTATATTAAGTTAAAATAAGTGTTCATTCGGTATTGTTGTAATTGTCATTATTACAAATACATTTTTTTAAATGGGCCGATTTAATCGGTATTGGCTTTTTCGGTCCTCCAATAATCGGTATCGGCGTTGAAAAATCATAATCGGCTGACCTCTAGTTAGGATGCTCTCTATGGTGCAACTGTATAAATCCTTTTGAGGATCTGAGGACCCATGCCAAATCTTCAGTCTCCTGAGGGGGGAAGAGGTGTTGTCGTGCTCTCTTCACAACTGTCTTGGTGTGCTTGAACCATGTTAGTTTGGTGATGTGGATGCCAAGGAACTTGAAGCTCTCAACCTGTGCCACTACAGCCCCGTCGATGAGAATGGGGGCATGCTCGGTCCTCCTTCTCCTGTAGTCCACAATCATCTCTTTTGTCTTGATTACATTGAGGGACAGGTTGTTTTCCTGGCACCACACAGCCTGTTCTCTGACCTCCTCCCTATAGGCAGTCTCGTCTGTGATCAGGCCTACCACTGTTGTGTCATCAGTAAACTTATTGATGGTGTTGGAGTCGTGCCTGGCCGTGCAGTCATGAGTGAACTGAGAGTACAGGAGGGGACTGAGCACACACTCCTGAGGGGCCCCCATGTTGAGGATCAGCGTGGCAGATGTGTTGTTACCTAACCTTACCACCTGGGGGCGGCTCGTCAGGAAGTCCAGGATCCAGTTGTAGACGGACGTGTTTAGTCCCAGGGTCCTTAGCTTAGTGATGAGCTTTGTGGGCACTATGGTGTTGAATTCTGAGCTGTAGACTATGAATAGCATTTTCACATCGGTGTTCCTTTTGTCCAGGTGGGAAAGGGCAGTGTGGAGTGCAATAGAGATGGCGGCATCTGTGGATCTGTTGGGGCGGCATGCAAATTGGAGTGGGTCTAGGGTTTATGGGATAATGGTGTTGATGTGAGCCATGATCAGCCTTTCGAAGCATTTCATGGCTACAGATGTGAGTGCTACAGGTCGGTAGTCATTTAGGCAGGTTACCTTAGTGTTCTTGTGCACAGGGACTATGGTGGTCTGCTTGAAACATGTTGGTATTACAGACTCAGACAGGGAGAGGTTAAAAATGTCAGTGAAGACACTTGCCGGTTGGTCAGCGCATGCTCGGAGTACACATCCTGGTAATCTGTCTGGCCCTGTGCCTTGTGAATGTTGACCTGTTTAAAGGTCTTATTCACATCGGCTACATGAGAGCGTGATCACACAGTCATCCGGAACAGCTACCTGTCTCGAAGTGAGCATGGTAGGCTGGTAGGCTTGTGTCACCGGGCAACTCTCGGCCGTACTTCCCTTTTGTAGTCCGTAATACTTTGCAAGCCCTGCCACATCCAACGAGCATCAGAGCCGGTGTGGTACGATTCGATCTTAGTCTTGTATTAACGCTTTGCTTGTTTGATGGTTCGTTGGAGGGCATAGCGGGATTTATTATACGCTTCCGGCTTTGAGTCCCGCTCCTTGAAAGCGACAGCTCTCCCTTTTAGCTCACTGCAAATGTTGCCTGTAATCCATGGCTTCTGGTTGGCGTATGTGCAAACAGTCACTGTGGGGACGACGTCCTCGGTGCACTTATTGATGAAGCCAGTGACTGATGTTTTGTACTCCTCAATGCCATCGGAAGAATCCCGGAACATATTCCAGTCTGTGCTAGCAAAACAGTCCTGTAGCTTAGCATCTGCTTCATCTGACCACTTTTTTTATAGACCGAGTCACTGGTGCTTCCAGCTTTAAATTTAGCTTGTAAGCTGGAATCAGGAGGATAGAGTTATTGTCAGATTTGCCAAATGGAATGCAAGGGAGAGCTTTGTACGCATCTCTGTGTGAGGATTTAAAGTGGTATTTTTCCCTCTGGTGGCACATTTAACCAGAAATGATGTAAAACTGATTTAATTTAATTTGTCCATGATTTCATCTGATTTCATTTGTCCATGTTCAAAGTTAAGCTGGCTTTTTCCATCTTCTGCAATGCTAAAAGGCAGACCGTTGAAGTAGTAATGTCCAGAAGGTGTGATGAAGGTTGTTAGCTTAACTGACTCCTTGGCTAGCGGAATCTGCCAGAAGCTCATGTCCGCGTTGAGCTTGCTGAAGATCTTCGCCCCGGCTAATGAGCCAAGGGTCTGTTCGACAGTGGGAAGTATGTATTTTTCTCATTGAGACGGGTAAAATCGACACATATCCACACGTCCCAGTTCTTCTTTGGGACAACCACTATGCCGGCTCACCAGTCCGTGGGCTCCTCCACTCTGGTAGCAGCCTTGAACCCTTGCTTGCACACTAGTTCTTTCTTGACTTTTGGCAGCAATGTCAGAGGAATCCGTCATGCAGTGAATAGGGCTCTGCGCCAGGTTTCAGCTTGATGGTATATGGTTGTTGTACTGTGCCAAGACCGCTGCACAGCTTTGGATAGCTTTCTTTCAGTGTTTGTAAATTAATGCTGTCAGAGTCGAGCTACTAGCTCATGCTTTGTGATCGCTGGTCTGCCTAGTAAAACTGTGTGTAGATCTCTGATGACATACACGTCCTCCAGTGTCTCCTTTTCTCCTTTTCATAGAACCACACTTGCGATGCCGATCACGTCCAGCGGCACTCTTCCTGGTCCAAGCAGAGGCAACAGTGTCTATTTTAAATTTCACATTTCTGTTCATCACTTGAATGTCAAACATCCTGCTCCTATATTGTTCCCCGGAAAATGCTATCATCCTTTTCTTTGAACCTTGTTTACGGCTCTTAATGATACATTGGTAATGTCCTTTTTTTACCACAGGAGTGACGCACTACTTCATTAGCTGCACACTGTGCTCTTGGATGGGCAAGGATTTTGACACAGTTTTGACACTGACTGCTTTTTGTCATTAGCGTTTTCATGGCTAGCTTTCTCATGCTGGAATTTCTGTTTCCATTGGCTGCCTTTCTGCATAACTCTATCCACTGGGCACAATAAAGAATGCAAGAAATCCATACTGTTTTTGCTCGAGGTTGTTTAGGTTTAGACCCCTCAAAACGTAATCTGTTTCGTCGCCCGTACAGTACATACAGTAGAGTGTTTACCTGGTTTTTCTCGGTAGATGTGTGAAGATTACTCGCCTGACGAAAGCGCTTGAACCTCCTAAGCAATTTGTTCCATTCTTGAGGTTTAGAAAAATCTAATGTCTCCGGCGGTTATATGCTAAATGTAAGGCTTGGGCCTGTATGCGCGAGTATCTGTGACCCTCCCGCTGGACTTTGCATGGGTGGCTGGCCTCTTCCCACTACTGCCGGTGGCTACTGTGCTTCTCCTGCGACGTCTTCCATGCCTAATAGCCTCCTCGATTTTCTTCCCAAAACTTTTCAACCAGGTACTGTAAGCTAAACTCTGTTAGTAAATACACTCGTTCTAGTCCACTTCTGACACCATGTTGTGTAATCAAACTTGTCTGTATGTGAGTAAAATAACTACTAACGGTGTATATTTATGAAGGCACATTTATTGCTAACTTCACATTACAAGCCACATGAGAGAGAGTGATGCATTCCTCGTGAACCCCTACATTCCCCAGGTCCTCATTAGCATATGGCCAATCAGGATGGAATATGCAAATAGCACCCCAATCACATTATCTTACTTTTCAACTCATTTGACCAAATTTTCAGCCTGGTTTCAGACTAGACATAACATAGTAAATTAAAATCCTGGACACTCAAATTAGTATGGAATGTTACATTTGGTATGGTTACATAAGGCAAAAAAACAAAAGGAGGGTGACTGGTCAGAATGGGTGGGCATATAACGTAAATGTCTAGCAACCCAACATTTCAACTACTTAGTACTTTTTCGCAAATTTGTAGCTACATATCATGTTAGTTAACCCTTCTCCTAACCAATGTTCCCTCAAAAAAATTTAGATTTCAGGTCTGCTGAGCGCAAAACTTGAACGTTGTGAAAGTTCTGTGCAACATCCGGTGCGCGTTTACTGTGAACACTGAGTCAACTAGACTACTGTGGCTATTTGATCATAAGGCAGGCCTACCAGAGTGGCCTATCATCAATGGAGAAAATGCATCCCATAACATTTTAACATGGACATAGCTGTTCTATCGTTCAGCCTACAGTAGCAACCAATGTGTGGTTTCATGTTTTGAGAAGAAAAAAAACATGCAGGGCTTGACATTAACCTGTTTAACCACTTGTCCTTCAGGCAAAATAAAATGTATCATTATTCCCTTACCATTATTACAGAGAATCATACAAATTATGCTACCCAGTTTATTCAAGCCCGTCTCAAAATACAACCCTTCCTCTTTAAGACAAAAATAGCTCTTCACCTGACTTGCTTTTCAAAGATGTCTAGAAATGCACACATTTTGTGCACTTGTAGGAAGCAATCACTCCTCCATTGTTGACTACAAATTATAACTGGGCAAAAAACTCACTAACTAGGAAAGGATATGTACAAATGTGCACACATACAGTTGAAGTCGGAAGTTTACATACTTAGGTTAGTCAATAAACCCGTTTTTCAACCACTCCACAAATTTCTTGTTAACAAGCTATAGTTTTGACAAGTCGGTTAGGACATCTACTTTGTGCATGACACAAGTAATTTTTCCAACAATTGTTTACAGACAGATTATTTCACTTATATTTCACTGTATCACAATTCCAGTGGGTCAGAAGTTTGCATACACTATGTTGACTGTGCCTTTAAACTGCTTGGAAAATTCCAGAAATTGATGTCATGGCTTTAGAAGCTTCTGATAGGCTAATTGACATCATTTGAGTCAATTGGAGATGTGGATGTATTTTAAGGCCTACCTTCACACTAAGTGCGTCTTTGCTTGACATCATGGAAAAATCTAAAGAAATCTCAGAAAAGACCTCAGGAAAAAAATGTAGACCTCCACAAGTCTGGTTAATCCTTGGGAGCAATTTCCAAACGCCCGAAGGTACCACGTTCATCTGAACAAACAATAGTACGCAAGTATAAACACCATGAGACCACGCAACCGTCATACTGCTCAGGAAGGAGACGCATTCTGTCTCCTAGAGATGAATGTACTCTGGTGCGAAAAGTGCAAATCAATCCCAGAACAACAGCAAAGGACCTTGTGAAGATGCTGGAGGAAACGGTACAGAAGTATCTATATCCACAGTAAAACAAGTCTTATATTGACATAACCTGAAAGGCCGCTCAGCAAGGAAGAAGCCACTGCTCCAAAGCCGCCATAAAAAAGCCAGACTATGGTTTTCAACTGAATATGAGGACAAAGATCGTACTTTTTGGAGAAATGTACTCTGGTCTGATGAAACAAAAATGGAACTGTTTGGCCATAATGACCATAGTTATGTTGCAAGCCGAAGAACACCATCCCAACCGTGAAGCACTTCACAAAATAGATGGCATCATGAGGCAGGGAAATGATGTGGATATATTGAAGCAACTTCTCAAGACATCAGTCAGGAAGTTAAAGCTTGGTCGCAAATTAACAAGGACTCCAAGCATGCTTCCAAAGTCGTGGCAAAATGGCTCAAGAACAACAAAGTCAAGGTATTGGAGTGGCCATCACAAAGCCCTGACCTCAATCCTATAGAAGATTTGTGGGCAGAACAGAAAAAGCGTGTGCAAGCAAGGAGGCCTTACAAACCTGACTCAGTTACACCAGCTCTGTCAGGAGGAATGGGACAAAATTCACCCAACTTATTGTGGGAAGCTTGTGAAAGGCTACCTGAAACATTTGACCGAAGTTAAACAATTGAAAGGCAATGCTACCAAATACTAATTGAGTGTATATAAACTTCAGACCCACTGGGAATGTGATGAAATAAGTAAAAGCTGAAATAAATATTATTCTGACATTTCACATTCCTAAAATAAACTGGTTATCCTAACTGACCTAAGACAGGGAATTTTTACAAGGATTAAATGTCAGGAATTGTGAAACTGAGTTTTTAAATGTTTTTGGCTAAACTTCCGACTTCAACTGTAGCTACATGTAGTTTTCGCCTTGATCTCAAAACCAGCACATCTACTCACGACCCCTGAACTGTCCAGTTCGAAGTGAATTTCACAGATCCATATATATGGCAAGGGTCTATTTACATACATGTCTACTGCACATCTGATTGGTAATGGCACACCGGTCTGTGTAGAGTACATGCCTGAGTCGTGCCTGTCATTGCAATAGACTTCTACTCCGATGTGTTTGTCTGCAACAAAATCTATCGCATAGTTAGTTTTGCATACTAAGTCTTGCATAGTTCATTTTGTTTCGGTATGTTACATTGAAAGTGACTTATATTGTGTTGATTCGATCACAATTCCCACAGTACAGTGAAACGTTGATAGTGTTAATAACTAAGGGGGAAAATTCTAGAAAGTTGAGTGAAGTTCAGTCTTGTGCTTTCCTGTCTACTATTAACACATGTAATTATTTGTCCTCTGATGCACTCATCACTTTAAAATGCACTCGTCCTGTCCAAATAGAAATTACCGCTGTCAGTTAAACAATCAATTATGTTTCTGTCTCTCCTGGGTGCTTTTGCATCAGCATAATGACAACTTTATCACAGACAAAGGAAATCTTCCGGAGAGCAGACGCTGTGTGCTTCGACGTGGACAGCACTGTTATCAGAGAAGAAGGCATTGATGAGCTAGCCAAATTCTGCGGGGTTGGAGATGCTGTCACAGAAATGTATGTTGTGTAGCAATTCGTAATGATTTTAAGTGCGCTGAAATGCATGTTTCTTTCTTCTCTCCTTTCTTTATCTAGGCCCATCTACATTCCCCTGTACATTTCCCAGTGCCATAATTTTCTACGTGTTTCTTTCTAAATGTTCAATTTGCAACATATTTGTTGAGTACATTGAGTTTTTCTCATTTCAGGACTCGCAAGGCCATGGGGGGGTCAGTTCCTTTTAAAACTGCTCTGACGGAGCGCCTGTCCATCATCCGATGCTCGAGGGAACAAGTGAACAAACTGATAACTGACCACCCTCCTCAGTTGACGGCAGGTATTAAGTAAGTGGTTGTTGATTTCAATTTGTCAGTCTTTTTTTCCACTCAACACGATTTGATTATTAGCAGAGGCTATGGTAATTTGATCATAATACTCACATAAAATGGTTGAACTAGTAGTCTCTTCAAGCTGGGCGTCTAACCTCAAGTTACACAATCGCTTATGAAACCTGTACTAATTTCTGCATGTAGTAGAATAAATGTACACATTTCTGTACATTGTCCAGGGAGCTTGTTGATACTTTGCACCAGCGCAACGTGAAGGTGTTCCTGGTCTCTGGCGGTTTCCGCTGTATCGTGGAGCATGTCTCCACTCAACTCAACATTCCCCTCCATCACGTGTATGCCAACCGCCTCAAGTTCTACTTCAATGGTAAGATCAGAGCAGTATCAGAATCACCTCTCACACTGTGGAAGGGATGAAGTGTGGGTGATGACAGTATGATCATTCATGTTTTAATATTATTGGTTATTTTGGTTTGATGGCTGGAAGCAAAAACGGGTGGCCATCTTGTTACTCTGGTATCCCTGTACATTTGATATTGGCACTGACTCTGTATATAGCTTCCTCTCTTGTTTCTTAATTCTCATTTGCTTTATTATATATATTTTTTATTTGTATTAGTTATACTATTTTGATATTGATTACTGCACTGTTGGGTAGAGCTTGCAAGTGAAGCATTTTACTGTACTTGTGACAATAAAACTCGAACTGGACTTCAGAGGGCTGGTTTCAAGCAAGCGGAAGATTGGCCTCTACAGGGAGGAATTCTTTACTAATTTGTTGTTCTATTTTCCCCCTAGGTGAGTTTGCTGGCTTTGACGAGACCCAGCCCACATCTGAGAGTAATGGGAAGGGGAAGGTGATCAGCATGCTCAAGAAGAAGCACGGCTTCAAGAATGTGGTGATGATCGGTGATGGAGCCACAGACCTGGAGGCCTGTCCCCCTGCAGTAAGTGTTGTCTTGTCAATACATTAAAAGACAGGTGGCAAGCTAGTATTTATAGCTGTTATTTATGTCATCTCCGGTTTTCTGTCATGGAATACTTTATTGTCCATTTTGTGGAGGAAATTTGTATTTTGTCTCTGTTCCCAACACCCCTAGACACCACAGAAACACGCACACAACACATTTTAGGTGGAACACAGAGTCAACAGCAGTGCAGTGCCTCTGGAGGAGTTAAGGGGGTTTAAGCACCTTTTTTAAAGGCGCAGTTGCAGGGGTGTATTCACTAGGAACCAAACAGAAGCAACTGGATTGAACCGGGGAGGAATTTACCTGGATTTGTCGAATAGAAACTCGTTTCCATTGCAAAACGTTTTGCTACAGTCTGCAACTAATGAATACATCCCAATACTAGATTGTCAGGTGTTAAAGGCAGCTATAATGTAAAATAACACTGCAATAATGGACACTGGATGTCTTTTAATCTTTTAACCTCTACGGGATCGGTCCCCCCTGGCATGGCGGTTGAGCAAACCTAGGCTAATGTGATTTGCATGAGGTTGTAAGTAACAAAATAAAATCCCAGGACATAGACATATCTGATATGGGCAGAAAGCGTTGTTAATCTAACTACAACGGTCCAAATTACAGTAGCTATTACAGTGAAAGAATACCATGCCATTGTTTGAGGAAAGTGCACAATTATGAACTTAAATAAACCAATAGGCACATTTGGGCAGTCTTGATACAACATTTTGAACAAATATGCAATGGTTCATTGGATCAGTCTAAAACGTTGCACATACACGGCTGCCATCTAGTGGCCAAAATCTAAATGTAAATAATACATTATGGCCTTTCAAAGATGATGGTAAAAAGAAAAATGTGTGTTTTTTTTCTATGTGTTATCTTTTACCAGATCTAATGTGTTATATTCTCCTACATTAATTTCACATTTCCACAAACTTCGAAGTGTTTCCTTTCAAATGGTATCAATAATATGCATATCCTTGCCTCAGGTCCTGAGCTACAGCCAGTTAGATTTGGTTATATCATTTTAGGCGAAAATTGGGGGGAAAAGGATCGGATCCATTAATTAAACAATTATCCTCACCACATTGATTTGTTTTTCAGAATGCATTCATTGGATTTGGTGGAAACGTGGTTAGGCAGCAAGTAAAGGAGAGAAGCTTGTGGTACGTCACAAGTTTTAGAGAGCTGCTACAAGAACTGGAGAAGATTTAACAACAAGGAAATACCATAACCTGAACCCTCTTACAACTATTGTTACTAATGCTAACATCAGTGTTTTATTTTCACCTAATGGTGTGCCTTTTATGGTTTTATCTAGTGCACAATATTTTTTCATTTCCAGTCAATAGATTTTTTTATTAATAAATGTTTACACTATTGTAGTGTCTTCTTGGGTTTGACCCTTGTTGATTTTATATACTAGATAATACTAAAAAAAATAAAGTTATCCTTTTTGTGGAGGGTTTTGAGCGGGGTTGGAGTCCATTCGATTTAATTTCAGTATGTTCGTTTAATTCCTGAATTCAATTAATTGAATTGGAATTGAACCCAACCCTGGATTTGTGTTTTTTTTTTAACTGCACTTTTGTGGTTTTGTCCTTACGTCAAACTTTTGTGGGAAGGATAATACAACTACTGCATTTTACAATATATGCCATTAAATGCCTTTATAGATGTAAATGTTTTGCAATTGACACTAATATTAGTAAGTGTAAAATGCAGTTCTGAGTATGTGTGGTCATTTACTTGTTTGTTTGTGTTTGTGTTTGTGTCAACAGCACAACTGCCTCTGATAGTATCATCCACTAAACAATGGCATAACTACACAGTAAGCTCAAAGTATTGGGACAGGGACACATTTCTTGTTGCACTTTGGATTTGAAATGATACAATGACTAAAGTACAGACTGATCGCTTTAAATTGGAGGTATTTTCATCCATATCGAGTTAACCGTTTAGAAATTAAAGCATTTTTTGTACTTTGTCCCCCCATTTTGAGGGGACCAAAAGTATTGGGACAAATTCACTTGTGTATTAAAGTTGTCAAGAGTTTAATATTTGATCCCATATTCCTAGCACATTAAGTGTTTTCTAAACACTTGTACATTAATATGAATGCTACCATGATTACAGATAGTCCTGAATAAATTGTGAATAATGATGAGTGAGAAAGTTAGAGGCACAAATATCATACCCCCAAGACATGCTAACCCAACGGTTCCCAAACTAGGGGTCGCCTGATATTAAAATCGGGTCGCAAGCGAATTTCCAAAACCCTAAGAAAAGATATATATACAGTATGTATATTATATTGTCTTTGTATCTCAAAATCATTGTAATGTGGTTAACTTTAAAAATGAAAATTATTCAAATCTTAAAGATGAAATTCAAGCAGTGAGCGCCCTTAGATCATGAGAATTCCCACGGGGAATGACTAGGCCCTCAATGCTATGAAACCACACACTATTGCAGAGACTTATTACCGGCCGCAATTGATATGGTGAAAACAATGTGTTGGGAGTTAGAGGCACAGAAACTCACATCAGTACCTTTGTCAGATAACACTGTTAAACAAATCATTTATGCTATTGCTAGCAATCAAGAGGAAAGTCCGACTGAATGACTCAACTCCCTAACTTATGCTCTCCAAATTGACATTAGCTGTGAGGGCCAAGATGCCCATGCATTGACTTTTGTTCGCTATACATGGCGGGGGATGCTATTCAGGAGGGCATTTTTCTGTCTCATTTTTCCAAAGCATGAAATGGCATATGGGATGTTCAGTTTTCTGCGTGGCTATATTGACGAAAAACAGATTCCATATGGCTATTTGGGGCTCAGTCTATCACCGGACGGTGGGCCTCTGCACTCTAGTTGTGTGTCTCCCTCTGCCAAATGGATGTATAGTATGATATACCAAGAGCAACTGGCGGCAAGAGAGCTGAGCACAACTCAGAGATATACTGCAGCAGGTAACTTCCATTGTGAACTACATGAAATCATGTCCAATGCGCGCACGCCTGTTTGCAAAACTGGAGATATGGGATCAGAGCATGACAATGCTCTATTTCACACAGGTGAAATAGAGCATGGTTGTAAAAAATAAGACTTTCGGTTGACTTTCTGTGTAATTAAAATAAAATAACAGAAAACAGGACGATTGCTGTAATCCCCACATTTTAAGATGACCACAAGCATCCCTGTTCCTAAGAACTCTAATGCCACAATTACTACCACCCTGTAGCACTCACTTCTGTAATCATGAAGTGCTTTGAGAGGCTGGTTATGGCACACATTAACTTTGCCACCCTAGACCCACTCCAATTTGCATACCGCCCCAAAAGATCCATAAATGACTCGGATCTCAATTGCTCTCCACACTGCCCTCACCCACTTAGATAAGAGGAATACCTATGTGAGAATGCTCTTCATTGACTACAGCTCAGCGTTCAACACCATTATCCCCTCCAAGCTCTTCACCAAGCTTAGGACTCTAGGTATGAACACCTCCCTCTACAACTGGATCCTGAACTTTCTGAAGGGCAGACCCCAGGTGGTGAGGATAGGCAACATCACCTCCACCACGCTGACCCTTAACACAGGGGCCCCACAGGGGAGTGTGCTTAGTCCCCTCCTGTACTCCCTGTTCACCCACAACTGTGTGGCCACGCACAACTGCAACACCATGATCAAGTTCGCTGTCGACACAACGGTGGTAGGCCTGATCACCGGTGACGATGAGTCAGCCTACAGGAAGGAGGTCAGTGACCGGACATTGTGGTGCCGGGGCAACAACCTCTCCCTCAACGTCAGCAAGACCAAGGAGCTGATCATGGACTACAGGAAACGGGGAGGGCAAGCACACCCAGCAGTGGAGCAGGTAGACAGCTTCAAGTTCCTGTGTCCAAATAACTAAGGACTTAAAATGGTCCAAACACACATGTACAGTCGTGAAGAAGGCGCAGTGCCTCTTCCCTCTCAGGATGTTGAAAAAGTTTTGCATAAACATTTCCTGTACGTAGTATGTTTACTTAGTGTATTTTTTTCTTTATAGTAATACATTGTTATTGATTATTGCATTGCTGGGCTTTGAGTTTGCAAGAGAGGCATTTCACTGTACTTGTGACATTAAAACATTAAATTAATTCGGGAACTTTGACCTCGTATTTTTCCCAGTTGTCTTGAAAACACCATAAAACGCATGGTAGGCTACTTTTGCCAGCTCATATCTGTGTGGAGCTGGATTCAGTGCTCTCTTCTGCATTAAAACTAAATAACGATCCAGGTTGGATGTGACAGCAGAGATGAGATGGCACTGTCGACCACGCCCCCTGACTTTGAGAAGCTCTGACGCAACATGCATCAAGCACACATCTCATTAGTGGTGGTGAGATGAGACATGTCAGACTAATATGCAATTGACTACCCCACATAAAAAATATGTGATGGTGAGTTGAAGACAATCATAAATACTGTTAGAATGTTCTTCAATTGAGTGCCATAGCCCCAAATTAAAATGTAAACATTGGCTGTTAATTACATACTTTTTTTCACATGGGTGGAATCACAAGAACCTTAAGATATCAAAATAGGGTCTTGGGCCAAAAAGGTATGGTATGCTAACCTCTCGCCATTACAATCGGGGCGGCAGGTAGCCTAGTGGTTAGAGCGTTGGGCCAGTAACCGAAAGTTTGGTTGATTGAATCCCCGAGCTGACAAGGTAAAAATGTGTCGTTCTGAACAAGGCAGTTAACCCACTGTTCCTAGGCCGTCATTGTAAATTATAATTTATTCTTAACTGACTTACCTAGTTAAAAAGGTTAAATATGTATTAATTTTTTTAAATAATAAGGGGGGTGGGGGTATAATTTAATCTAAATGTCATTGTTTATGATTAAATCAGGATTATCTGTATTCATGTTAACATCCACAGTAATGTAGAAGTGTTTAGACACATTCTATTCTTATTTACAATAAAAGTGACTCCAAAATGACACAATACAGTATATACCATTCAATTCTATTGGGCACAAAATAATCTGTAACTCAACCAAAGCAAACAGCAAATGTGTGACTCTACAAAACGAGTTTGTAGTCACACGCTTTATGTAATCATTGCGTCCTAGGAATATGGGACCAAATACTAAACTTTCGACTACTTTAATACACTTAAGTGAATTTGTCCAAATACTTTTGGTCCCCTATAATGGGGAGGGACATTGTAGAAAAAGTGCTGTAATTTGTATATGCTTCACTCGATATGGATGAAAATACCCTCAAATTAGTCTGCACTTTAATCTTATATCCATATAATTTCAAATCCAAAGCACTGGAGTACAGAGCCAAAACAATCAAACTGTGTCACTATCCCAATACTTTTGGAGCTCACTGTAACTCTCACACACTGTACTGGTTAGCACATAATCCGGCTAGCACATAATCTGGCAACAAAGAGCAGCATTACCACAGTTTCTCTTTGAATAACTTTATTTATGTGCTGACATTCTTGCCACCTTTGCCATAAATACCCTGTAAATCAGGGAATAAAACTAGGATGAGGCATGCTACTACCAACACTGAAACCTCTTTAAATTCACAATGAGTAGCAGCATGACTCCACAATTACAGCTTTTCATTTCAGTACATTGGTAGTTGTACCTGGGCACATAAATGTTCCATGACAGTATTAGATCAAATGTTTATGGAATAGGCTATTTATTATGCCCAACCGGAAACACGTTAAATCTGATAAAACATGTCTTGAAAAACTGGACATGCAGATAATACAAGCCATGTTCACTAAACCAGTACAACAAAAACACAAGCTTAATGCAGATGATGGGAAAGAAATGGGGAGAGAATGCCCACAATTGCAATCAATACATTTACTTTAAAAATTCTGAGAGGATATTTAGGGTTAAAATAGGCATGGCTTTAGCTCTGTATTCATACCAGTTCTCAAATAAATCAAAGTTTGTCACGTACAGAGATCAGCAGATGTTAAAGCAGGTGCAGCGAAATGCTTGTGTTTCTAGCTCCAACAGTGCAGTAAATGTCTAACAGTACAATACTAATACACAAATGATTCCAATAAATAATGTTCACGCTCAATGCCTTCACTTCAATTAAGTTTCAATATTTGACTATTTAGTAGATATTCTCTCCACTGACAAAATACAGTAACAATTCACTTATACCATTTTACCAGTCTTTCTAGCGCTCTGTTTGAGTCAGTAACATTTTAAAATCAGATTTCACCCAAAAGCTTGATTTAGCAATTTAACAATATGATTTATATATTTATTCAATATTTACATTAAATAAACAAAATAACCACAAAATCACACATTGTGCATCTATCGTGATTTTTTGTCAAGTCATGCCATAGTTGCCCAAAGCTCAATTCTTATTCACTGCAAACAGAACACACTACTAGGCTAGCTCTCTTTCAAAACAGCACTTTGGTTGTAAAAATAGACTAGATCAGCTGTGGCAATGTGACCAGTGTTAATATCACCCAACCACTATCAGGAGGTTTCAATATTCTAATTTTTCCCATCATGTCTCCCAAAAACAAAAAAGCAGTTGTGAGCTCTTGTGCCATTGCCTTACAGATCTTCCAATTATGGAAAGAGTGTTTTAGCCCACAGACTCAATATGGGATACAATGATACTTTAACCTCCTGTGTCTCAGTGATGTTTTTAAAGTACCAAATATTGTTTGCTGGTACAAAGTCAGAAATGGGTCAAGTAAAAGACAAACCAAAGGGGTAGTTAGTTGGCAACAATAATGAAGAGGTTGAGACCACGGCAGTGAGATTTTTGACTTTTTGTTACATTTAAAAGCCGGCGAGGCTTGGCGTTCGGCCTTCTTTGTTCTCTCATAGGTTACTGCAGTGGGGAAGCCTTCATCGGGATCATGATTCTAGAGTCCATGTGCTGAATGAGAGGAACTGCAACAGAGATACAAGATCAGAGGAGAGTTCAAAGTATTTAATCTTTAAAAAATGTGCACGCTATGTGAAAGTACACTTCATAACAACTGATTTTGCGCACCTGTATAATACACAACCTCATCCCAACCCTCATGTTGCCAAGCTGCGTTCCTTGTGGCTTCTCTGGCCTCAAGGTCTTTGTAAGCTGAAATCAACAAAACACTATTATAAAATGAATGTTAGTCTTCTTTTAGAAAAAGAATAACAGCCTTGTCTAGAAGATAAAAACCTAGTATGAGACGCTACATGAATGTTAGATCTGTGTGAATGAACGAGACTGGAGGAAAGGAGAGAAAAGCGATAGAGCTCATCTGCCTGGCCTCACCCCAGAGGTGGTGCACCATGTAGAGGTTTCCGATTTGGGAGAAGAACCCTCCCACAGCCTCACTGTTGTGCTGGCGGTAGCCAATAGCTCTGGCCCTTGGGAAAACAACAGGCCAATCAAAACAGTCACAACACTTTCCCACAACCAATGCTTCATCTTTTTCACATTGGCTGAAGGCCACCCCATGCAGATTATTTGTTATATCCATTTAACTTTTATTTATACAATTATTCAATTCAGAACATATTATTTGTCATGATGTCCTGTCAAAGAGTCAAGCACAGCTGCCATATACAATTATAATGGGCTACTGTCCATGTGGTGTCTCAACCACTGATGATAATTTGACCAACAAATGTTATTATTCATACTGTTTGATTGAACTTGCTTTAAAACTATCATTCCAGTTTGGCAGAACTGATTGGCTATACAGTACAGACAGTAGCTGCACAGTGCCAGGATTAGTTGGATTGGATGTACTCATGCATCGAGGCTGCTAATTGTACGGTGTGGGGTTGGAGAAAAGTCATTATTGGCTCTGAACCAGTCCCATTAGTCATCGTATATACAATCATATAAATTACAATCATGTACAGTTATTTTGATTAGCCAAATCATACTGACTTAATTCCCGTTGTCAGCATTTCATGTTGTTTTAACAATGTGGCATGACTTTTTCCACCCAATTAGAATGAGTAATTCTGATCAATTACTGAACCAAATAATCAGAGAGAGTATGCACAAATCACAAATTAAACTTAATTTGGCAGACAAGTTTGAAGAATTCAGAACAATGAATTAATATTGAAATATTGAATATTTGTCATAAAGGAACAAAAATGTTTTCAACATAAACCTGAGAGAATGGAATCATCCAGGCTCATAGGCTCCTGTTGAAAGTAAACAACTAAATTTAATCTGAAAATAGCAAGAACAGCAGTAGAATCTCCCTGTGCACTCTGGGATCTAACAACAGAGTATCAAAATAGCGTCTCTCAGTGGAATAGCTCTTTCTAATGAGAAAATGGGGAAGGAAGTTTCAAGCAAAAAATAAACTATATTCTGTAAGTAAAGCTGAGAAATTCAAATGTAATCAGGTTGCCTTACCAGTAATTACCCCACTCAATCATGGTGCCAGGCTGAAAAAAGAAAACATGAGAAAAAAAGTTTTTGTATTTCACAGGAATATAAATGTGACAATTTCCTCCAAGACTAAAAATGAATCATAATGGCCCTTTCACATGGATTGCAATATAGACCTACATTTTTGAGCATAATGTTTCCATAGAACCTACACAAACTCTCCAATGTCCATGTCAACAATTGCCCACCCTTTGTATCATCTGGTAGTGATTCATATTTATTCAGCAATGTAGCACCATCCTAAACTAAACCCCTAGTAGTGCTATGGTTAATGAGGTTCAGTCACTCAGTACTCACTCGGAGCTGGTAGGACCTGAGCTCGTAGATGTTGGGTCCCTTCCTGGGGATGGGCTCATTCCAGAAGCTGAACTCCAGGAGCAGTTGGTTCCTACGAGACAACAGCATCTTTCCTCTCTCCTCCCGGTACTTCATGAACTCCTGTGTCAACCTCACATCAATAAGCACATCTGATCCCTCACTGTCTATCTAGGGAAGGGTTCATTAGCTGTAGATTATAAGACAGGGGTTATAGTAGGGCTGGAGCAAAAGCCAGCACACCCAGTAGATCTTCGGGAGGAAGCTTGGCCACCAGGTATATGAGTTAATGTGACAGGCGACCTCAGACAATACTAGCATATGAAGCTATATTCAAGACTACTATATTCAAAGTGAAGGCTTCTAGATGCTGCCGGGGAGGAAATGACAGTCATGGAACATTTTGGTTACCTTGTTCTGCCTGAGTTTGCTCATGACCTCGGTCAGAGCTGGGTAACCTCCTCTATACCGCCACATATGGACTGGAAAAACACACACACCAGCCATTATTTGCAAAGCAATAATACACATATTCAGAAACATATCCATAATCCTTCTGAAGTGTAAGGGCATTGTTTCAGTAATGCAGTAATGCAAAACTAACAGCCAGGGAACTATTGGCAACATGTGTGAACATGACATCGGTAGGCTAGGGTTAGGCAACACAAATCACGGTTTTCAATTTTGTTTTCGATTAATTGCTGTAACACAGGATAAACAAAACATAAAAGTCCTATGATGGTAGTAGTGACTGTCCATTAATGCTTATCCTTTAATAAACATTTATTGACATGACTTTACTTGAATAAATTATTTCAGTTGTTGTGTATATAACATATGATTACTTTATTTCATTCCAAGTAAACATCTCATCTCTATAGCGCTGCTGCCTATGCTGTCTGCCAAAATCACTATTTTGTAGTTCTTCAAAGTAAACAAGGCATACTTTTATGACTGCTGAATAGCAACTATTAATCACGTAGTTCATGTATTTTTAGGGAGATACCTCGCAAATCAACAACCGCTCTCTATATGCACAATGGATTATGGTCATTGTAGTTAACTACCACATTTTAAGGACTAAACCATGTACAATATTGGCCTGTTGGAAACAACAACTCCCTACTACATTGCACAGTTTGGGCTGGATCTGATTGATCTCTAAAAACCTAACAAAATGGAATTCTAATAATTGAACCAATGTCGGTCAATTAGTTGTTTAAAAAACAAAAAATAACCAACATTTAGGTTAATTGCTTAGCACTAATGTTTGCAGGCTTTTGTTATTATTGCCAGGTAGGTGTAACACCAACTTAATTGAATCATCATCTCACGAGGAAAATTAGCAAATCTGGTTCAATGAAGCCCATATCTCCTAAACTAAGTTTTCCTATCCCTGCAGGTGTGTCAATTTGAAGTGAATGTGCATTTCAACTAGTAGAGGAGTGTGTGCTCTGCTGCCAGAATTCTTACCAGCCTGGTCCTGCTCTCCATACCAGGTGTTCCAGGTACCCACCAGCTCACAGGGATAGTACTTATCATTATGGATAGATGGCAGGGTCTCCTCACTGTCAAGGGAAAGCAATAACAAACACATATTCTACTAGGGAGCCTAGCGGTTAAGAGCGGTTGGCCAGTAACTGAAAGGTTGCTGGTTCGAATCCCCGAGCCGGCAAGCAGGAAAAACCTGCCGTTCTGCCCTTGAATCTGATTCATAGGGGTTGGATTAAATGCGGAAGACACATTTTGGTTGAATGTGTTCAGTTCTGCAACTGACTAGGTACCACCTTTCGCCTTCCCCTAATAATAATACTTGTATGATATATAATATGACCATTATTATAACTATAACAGATTAACTGTTATTGTTGATGCCTGGAGGCAATCATTTGACGTTAGCACTGACACCACTGCAGCTTTCTTATCAGATTTCTCTTAGGATTTCAACATATACTTCCAAGCTAAATAGAAATGTTCTATAACAATCCCCATCCCAAATGTTTAAAATAGGCATTTTGGCTGTGTGTTGTGTCTAAACCAGTTGTGCAGATTCTATGATAAGTAAAAGGTATTATGACTGAGTCATCTTAAGTATGAGCATAGATAAATTATTCTACACAGTGTTGTCGTGCCAGTATATCAATTGCATCACAGGAATAAAACATTTTGTCTAAACTCTGCCCTTATGCAAAAAACACATGAATTTCACATGATCTGAATGTTCCAAAAACACATGTTTTCACATGCACAACCCACTGTTGACACCAGCCATAATATCACCACAACTACTTTTTACTTTATATCACACATACTCAACAATCAAATGAAACAATAATTTGGGACGGTACTACCCTCAGTACGTCTACTATTAAAAAATATGTTTTTTTTAACCTTTATTTAACTAGGCAAGTCAGTTAAAGAACAAATTCTTATTTCAATTTGGCCTAGGAACAGTGGGTTAACTGCCTGTTCAGGGGCAGAATGACAGATGTGTACCTTGTCAGCTCGGGGGTTTGAACTTGCAACCTTCCGGTTACTAGTCCAACACTCTAACCACTAGGCTACGCTGCCACCCCATTTGAGGGGCTTTAGGTATAAAGGACTAGACTGAACAAGGTCCATACTACTTACCAAAGCTGGTTGTAGGCATCCAGGCACTCTGGTTTCACATTATGGACTGTAACAGAAAAAGCTCTATTAGACATAGTGCCCTCTGTGTTGGAAGGGGTTAAATTGGTCAAACTTTACATTACAGTCAAGGTCCGTAAGTACAGTGAAACAAGTATTGTAATTACTAATTTCTCCATTATACTTACTTCTTACACTATAGTTATTACACTGCACTCGATTCTAAAATATAAAAAGTCATTTGGAATTGAAGTAAACAAGTTACAGTAAAGAACAACGTACACTGGATTTTGTAGAGGTTGCTTTCCTCATTCTTGGTAAGCAAGTGGGAGTGGGCATCCTTTCTGGGATCAACTTTACGCACAAATAGTGACTTGAACCAGCTATCTTCACGATTCCTATGGTTTGATGCCGACAAGCCCCTGGAGAAAAAAATACAAATGGTAGTGTTAATACATATGTGAAAGGAGACATCTTATGAAGTTAGTAACTCATCTATTCCTGCAGCAAAGGATTTCACTGCTGAAGTCAGATCTGCCCATGCAGAATAATAACAGTAACACATGCACTGAATGATGTTGTTGCCTAAGCTCACACAATGTTGGAGAAAATGCACACTGGTCTCCTACATGCAGTACCAGTTCTTGCATGTACCTGGCTGTTTCTGAAGTAAACAATAAGCAGTGACAGTTACAGCTAGCCATAGAACACCCCTGCTGCACAAGTATTAAAATACAAATGATATATCATTGGCTAATGTTGACGTTATAAGGTAAAGAAATGTTGATGTAGTAACATACTAATGTCATGTAAAATACATGAGTGGATTCGGCTATTTCAGCCACACCCGTTGCTAACAGGTGTATAAAATCGAGCACACGTCCATGCAATCTCCATAGACAAACATTAGCAGGAGAATGGCCTTACTGAAGAGCTCAGTAACTGTCAATGTGGCACCATCAGAGTCAGTTCATCAAATTTCTTCCCTGCTAGAGCTGCCCCGGTCAACTGTAAGTGCTGTTATTGTGAAGTGAAAACATCTAGGAGCAACAACGCGAAGTGTTAGGCCACACAAGCTCAGAACAGGACAGTTGAGTGCTGAAGTGAGTATAAATCGTCTGTCCTCGATGCAACACTCACTACCAAGTTCTAAGCTGACTCTGGAAGCAAAGTCAGCACAAGAACTGTACGTCGGGAGCTTCATGAAATGGGTTTCCATGGCCGAGCAGCCACACACAAGCCTAAGATCAACACGCGCAATGCAAAGCGTGTAAAGCTCGCCGCCATTGGACTCTGGAGCAGTGGAAACGCGTTCTCTGGAGTGATGAATCACACTTCACCATCTGGCAGTCCGACGGACTAATCTGGGTTTGACGCTACCTGCCCCAATGCATAGTGCCAACTGTAAGGTTTGGTGGAGTTTTTTTTTTTTCATGGTTCGGGTTAGGCCCCTTAGTTCCGCTTTAGGGAAATCTTAACGCTACAGCTTACAACAACATTCTAGACAATTCTATGCTTCCAACTTTGTGGCAACAATTTGGGGAAGGCTCTTTCCTGATTCAGCATGACAATGTCCCAGTGCACAAAGCGAGGTTCATACAGAAATGGTTTGTCGAGATCGGTGTGGAAGAACTTGACTGGCCTGCACAGAGCCCTGACCTCAACTCCATCAAACACTTTTGGGATGAATTGGAACGGCAAATGTGAGCCAGGACTAATCGCCCAACATTAGTGCTCAACCTCACTAATGTTCTTGTGGCTGAATGGAAGTCCCCACAGCAATTTTCCAACATCTAGTGAAAAAACTTCTCAGAAGAGTAGAGGCTGTTATAGCAGTAAAGGGGGGACAAACTCCAAATTAATGGAACGAGATGTTCGAGCAGGTGTCCACAAACTTTTGGTCATGTAGTGTTTATCCACAACAGTAGACCTAGCTTTATAATAATGACCTTGAGCAAGTGTAATAATAATTCCCTATTAGAAAGAGAAGTACACTAGTAACTGGATATGCTGTGTATTAACTTCAACAGTTTAACCATTTTAGAGTAGCTCAAATTAGAAGTTGCACTAATTTGTAGTTTATAAAATCGACTACATGCCAATAGTTGACTGGCTAGCTATTTATGCTAGCTTGCTAACAGACACTTTTTCAGGTTCACTCCTGCACACTTGCAGCATAGACGAGTCAGTAGGAACCTCTATTCTCAAAAATCGTCAATGAAACAAAAGTCAGAACCCCAACGCTTTAAACGTGCAAAGTAATAATAGTCACACCTGCTTAAAACGAAGATCTGTCCTGTCGACTGGGCCGTGTTTTTAGCCTGATTCAGGCCATTGCCAAATCTCTGAAGGACTCGGGTCGCCATTTTCCATTGATAACACTGGAGCGTATTCATTACGCCGATTCGGTTGCAAAACGTTTCTTAAACGAAAGCAAACGGGGAGGGACGTACCCGAATTTGTTGAAAAGAAACTCTCGTTTTACTCTGTTTGCTTCCGTTTGGTTATTAAACGATAAACGGTTTCCATAATGAATACACCCCTGTCCTCCATGCAAAAACAAAGTGGAGTCTGTGAGTCTATAATGTAGCCACCAGGCGGTAGTAAAACACCAACAAATTAATGGTGTGAACAGTGGAGGACCACTTGTCCTCGGTACTAGTTTTGTTAGTTTTTCCATAGGACCATGAAATGGAGCATGTGTGTGTTCCTCTTCTTTGTAGACTTCACTTCTTTTTTTTGCTTGACTGAATATTTCTACCTTCTTTTCAATGATTGGGGATAAATTGAAGACTTTATTCATGCAATCTAACATCTTTGATGACATGCCTGTTCTAAATTCCCGTGCCTCCCAAAACATTTCACATCAGTTGACGGGAATGACGTTCTCTACATGTCAAACTCAAGGCAAGCAAACTGGATCCAGAACAACCTCTGGCTAAAACCAGAGATGAAGCTATGGAGCCAGATAGCTGCCAAAAGGTTGAAGGGACGTATCATTCGGATCGCAAGAAAAGCCAAGCGTGAAACATAAACGTGAAATTTCATCTGTGAGCATACAAACACCATGTTATGATTACAGACTAACATTTTAGGCTTGAACAAACCTTGTGTTGCAATTCTGATGTACAATAATACCTTTCAGAGTTTTGGCAGTTTCATCTCACCAACAAAAAAAACTGTACACCACACTGCCTGTGAGGAGTGCTACACGAACAAGCCTAACAGTATAAAACAAAGGGCAGTCAGGGAAACCGGAAAGAGGTGTCCTGCACTGCACGTTTTCAAGTTATAAGTCTCAATTCTCTATTACTTCTCAATTGAGTTTACGTCACGTTTAGGTAGCTAATGTGCTAATGTATTTGTTTGCCAGTGCACGTCTATACAGCGCTAGCTGTATTATGCCTACAACAGGGACGTTTCAGTTTGCTAGGTGTACATAGAATAATATATGTTTGGTAAATCTACAAATTATGTATGACCACTGGAGTCATTGCTACTCAAAATGTTTTTGTATAGAATAGTTCACATTTATTGAATCACTCAAAATCTTGCCAAAGCATATTCTGTAGGAGGGGTTCATATGAATTTAAAATAATTTGACATTATTTATTTGAATCGGGTCATGAACATATGGACTTTGAAATTAACAAGGGAGAGGTTAAATGTAGTCTGTCTGGCATAAGTTTATTGCCACACTTTACAATAACTCTGCTAGCTGTGGTCTTAGGTGATCTCTGTATGGGCTATTCCCTCCAGCATGACACTGCTGCCCAGTTGAAGAGCTTGTGATCTCCATGCAGCACCACAGCAGCATTCGTCTTCAGAAAAGCACCCCTCATCCTTAGAAGATCCCCTTCTGGAGGCATGCAACCATAGTCATTATACTCTAATGTAGGACTATTTGCCTACTAGCCAAATAAAGTGCAGAGCATGCATGATCCGTGCAACCCGTCATTCCAACATATTTGATCATTTAATTCACCCTTCATTCAGTTCAGTCAGTCAGTATGTCATCCATTCTGTCATTTGTCTGAGTTGCAATATGAACTAAATCAAAGAGAACCACCCGTTGCCTTGATGACAGCTTTGCACACTCTTGGCATTCTCTCAATCAGCTTTACCTGGAATGCTTTTCCAACCATTTTGAAGGAGTTCCCACATATACTGAGCACTTGTTGGCTGCTTTTCCTTCACTCTGCGGTCCAACTCATCCCAAACCATCTCAATTAGGTTGAGGTTGTGAAGACCAGGTCATCTGATGCAGCACTCCATCACTCTCCTTCTTGGTCAAATAGCCATTACATAGCCTGGATGTGTGTTGGGTCATTGTCTTGTTGAAAAACAAATGATAGTCCCACTAAGCGCAAACCAGATGGGATGTCGTATAGCTACAGAATGCTGTGGTAGCCATGCTGGTTAAGTGTGCCTTCAATTCAAAATAAATCACAGATCCTGTCACCAGAAAAGCACCAACAATCTCAAATTTGGACTCATCAGACCAAAGGACAGATTTCCACCAGTCTAATGTCTATTGATCAAGTTTCTTGGCTCAAGAAAGTCTCTTCTTCTTATTGGTGTCCTTTAGTAATGGTTTATTTGCAGCAATTCGACCATGAAGGCCTGATTCACACATTCTCCTCTGAACAGCTGATGTTGAGATGTGTCTGTTACTTGAACTCTGTGAAGCATTTATTTGGGCTGCAATCCTCTGCAGCAGAGGTAACTCTGGGTCTTCCTTTCCTGTGGTGGTCCTCGTGAGAGCCAGTTTCATCATAGCACTTGATTGTTTTTGTGACTGCACTGGAATAAACTTTCAAAGTTCTTGACATTTTTCCTATTGACTGACCTCCTTGTCTTAATTAATGATCAAACCCTTTTTTTCAATTTCTGCCTAAAATGACATACCCAAATCAAACTGCCTGTAGCTCAAGACCTGAAGCAAGGATATGTATATTCTTCATACCATTTGAAAGGAAACACTTTGAATGTTGTGGAAATGTGAAATTAATTTAAGAGAATATAACACATTAGATCTGGTAAAAGATTATACAAATAAAAAAACATGCTTTGAACATTTGTTTTTCTCATAATCTTTGAAATACAAGAGAAGTGCCATGCATTGAGATAGGACTCAAGGTGTAATTTATATATAATAATAATAATAATATATGCCATTTAGCAGACGCTTTTATCCAAAGCGACTTACAGTCATGTGTGCATACATTCTACGTATGGGTGGTCCCGGGGATCGAACCCACTACCCTGGCGTTACAAGCGCCATGCTCTACCAACTGAGCTACAGAAGGACCACAAGATGGTGTGCAAAGTTTCATACTGATCCAAAGAATAATTACATTACTACACAATATTTTGTATCAAGTCTGCCAGGAGTTTACCCAAATATGCTGAATTGGTCCATTTCTACATTTTCATGTTTACACACTCCCAGGAATGTCATACATGATGGATCATTAGCTTCCATACAGAAAAGACACTAACCTACACACATCTAGATGGCCGGGCGGGGTGGGTGTGGAGCCAAAGACAGCAATGAGGTCAAACTGTAGAACCGAGTTCCTATATTATATTTGAATATAAAAAAATGTTTTTTTTTTTCAAACAACACTACACTATTTTTTATATTTTATCTCTGGGACCCTCAGGATGACAAATCAGAGCAATCAGAGTACGTACATTACTTACCTTCAGAGGTGAATGTATCAAACCAGTTGCTGTGCTAAAAGTGTTTTGTTGTTGTGCACTATCCTCAAACAATAGCATGGTATTTTCTTGCTGTAATAACTACTGTAAATTGGACATTGAAGTTAGATTAACAAGAATGTAAGCTTTCTGCCCATATAGGACATGCCTATGTCCCGGAATTTGCTGATGTTTACAACATCATTCTAGTCACATTATCGCATATTGAGCAACAACTGTCCTGGTTTAGGGACACAGATCCCATTAAAGTAATGATGGACTGTCATTTCTCTTTGCTTATTTGAGCTGTTCTTGCCATAATATGGACTTGGTCTTAAACCAAATAGGGCTATATTCTGTATACCACCCCTACCTTTTCACAACACAACTGATTGGCTCAAACGCATTAAGACGGAAATAAATGTACTTTTAACAAGGCAAACCTGTTAATTGAAATGCATTCCAGGTGACTACCTCATGAAGCTGGTTGAGAGAATGCCAAGCGTGTGCAAAGCTGTCATCAAGGCAAAGGGTGGCTACTTAGAAGAATCTCAAATATATTTTCATTTCTTTAACACTTTTTTATTTACATGATTCCATATGTGTTATTTCATAGTTTGATGTCTTCACTATTATTCCACAATGTAGAAAATAGTAAAAAATAAAGAAAAACCATGAGTAGGTGTGTCCAAACTGTTGACTGGTACTGTATATATGCTGCATAACCACACTGACAGTACACAGACAACTCTCCCTGCAAATCACAAGTTTGGGTACGCGGGGCTTAAATTGAGAGCAACATGACAGAGAGGACACAATGCGGACGCAGATAGCTAGACCCAAGACACTAGGCCCAAGATGATCTAGCTTCTTAAAGTATTTCTGGCTAGGATAATTATAGCCACAGCTAGCCACAGCAGTTGAAAGCTTGTTACGCTAAAGTTAGCTGTCACGGTACATGCAAAATACACTCATTTAAAATATCCTTTCTGAGCTCCATTTAGCTAGATACCAATTTTGTGTCCGGTGAGGATGTTTATGCCAGGGCTCAAATTAATAAGGCTCTGGATGTATTTCCTGCGCGTCTATTTCCGCCTTACCCAACCAAAGATTTTACCAGACGTGTTTGCTGGAACACTGTTAATGTGGGAGGCAAGTTGTTTGCCTAGGGATACTATGTTTGTCCCAGTTGAGTTTTTGGGAAACATGCATTAACTTCTTATCAATGCTACCTCAACTGTGTAGTGAACAGTTTTGACTCCTGAAGATTAAAAAGACTATATTGTGGTTCTTTCGAACGAGTCTCAACCTTTTATGGTCACTTGGTGTGTGTAATTAACAGACGAAATGGGAGGTGTTTGAGTCCAGGCGTTCTAGCAGTTGTAATTCTTGGCACATAGCACCAGTGGCCTCAATCATGGTCCTGACAGGGGCCAAAAGCAGCTCACAGTTGGGAATGAGGGCCCACATAGCCCTCCCAAAACATGGAGGCCTCTCCGCAAGCCTGGGAACAGTTAGGCCTAGGCTGCCTCTTTCTCCGAGTGGAATATGTTTTCAGTATTCAGTGACATGCTTTTCAATGCAATAAAAATAACACAAAAATAAAAAAAATATTTCATTTGGATAAAAATGAGTCCAGTTTATATTTCTTCTACCATTCATGTTATGGTGTATAGTAATGATCTATTATCACCTTTTTAAATATCTATTGTTTTGCACGGTGCAGTGGGAGAAATGCAAAACAGACCCTGTAGTCTGACTGTGAATTGTTTTAGGAAACTGGATCACAAGTTGGCTTCTCCCACCTTGTGGTTGCTTTCAAGTTCACTCTAGCCTTGGTACTCACAGTAGATCTTAGCTGATGGTTGTGTTTTCAAATCTCATGACTGAATGCCACAAATGATGGAAAACTCTGTGTGATTCAACTTTACAATGCCAAGAGGAAATTAGCAATGGTTTGTCTGTTAAGGCTGTTTACATAACATGGAAAGTGAGATGGTGTCAAGGTCATGTAAACATTCAGTATACATTTGTTTTATTTTTAATTGTTGAGTATTTTACCTCCCCATAAAATAGAGCTTTATAGGGTGTTGGAAGCATGTCTGCTTGTGGTTTTATTTCTGTATGAGAGATTTGATCTGGATTCTAGAATTCCTGTCATTCTAATCTTTGATGGTTTTTGGAGTGTCTTGTGAGTAAGATCAGGGATCTTGGCCTTCACTTCCTGGATAGGTTACAGTATTTCCTCTTTGTTGAATGTATTGTTTTCAAATGTTGATTTGTATAGAATGGATTAATGACAGTACACTGCACAAATCCAAAGGGGAAAGTGCTAAGACACTGGACAAATTGGTTTGATGATGATGCATGATGCATTTATAGGGCATGTGTTATTTTTCAAAATGTGTGAGTTCAAGTAGTTTACTCCTTTAGTTTTATGTTACATGTAGTCCTATGTCAGTTCAACAATTAATTTGTGCAGCAATTTTCTCATTATGCCATTGTTTTGTTTTAGGAATATTTTTTTATATCAATTTCATGATTTATAAAAACATCTGTGATGAATTACAATAATCAGTACAGTACATAAAAACATCCTGGTTTCTGTAAACTTCTGCCATCGTCTTTTTGGATGTGTTGCGAAATAAGTTGACCTAAATCTATCTCCTCTTGTTGATGGGGTCTTGTAGCAATACTGCATTTGAATATCACCACAGGAGATTTAGACTAGGCAGGTGAATTAAAATGTTCCCAGACCCTATTGCTATACTGTATGTACAGTAGGCCTATCCCTATAGAGAATCCCAATGTTAGCAGCTCAAGATTATGTGCTTAAACTGAAACGCTGGAAGCCATGATGCTCTCTGAACATCCAAACGCTGCTTCGTCTTAATGCAAACAGAATTAACAAGGACTTTAATTGCTCAAAGCAGCCCTTAGCTCCAACTCGAGTCTACATTTGCTCCAATTCGAGTCTGCATTTGAAAAACTGTGACAGAACATTATGGAAAATTAATCTGATGGTGCCCGGGACAGCAATATAGCCAATACATCTGGTTTGGAAGATGATCTTTATAAAAGCGATGCTGAAATCCAACCCACTTCCTCCCTTCTTCAAAATTGCTTTCACAAATTGCATAGACTTGTATATTGGTTAGGCATCATCATTCAGCAGCACACAAAACTAAATCCAAAACTGGTCATTCCACTGCATTACTGGATTATAACAGAGTGAAAAGCCCAGGCCTGGCAGCAGATACACATTCCAGTGGAGTTTCCTTTCCTCTGTGAGGAGATGCACAGATAACCTGACACTGAGGTATATTCAGTCAGACATGCTGCATTTTTGCCGTGAAGTTGTATTTTTGTTTGTTTGGCTGCTTCAGTACACTACATTACATCCTTTTCTGGAGTTATTGGTTGAAGAGCCATGTTTCAAATTTTGTAGATATGGGCAAGTGAAGGGGGAAAGAGTGGAGTGGGCATGGCATGGGTGGTGGAAAAGGATGTACGGATCAACCAGATTAATTCATCATGTGAAGAAAGACAGAAAAAAGGAGAAGATTTTGTGTTCTCTGCTTTCGAAGAATGCTTACCACTCCTGGAATTCAGCATGACTCTTAAGAGGGATTTGTTTTTAATCCCGAGATTTAAATCATATGAATGCATCAAAGGCCGACATTTTTGTCCAGCGCTGCCTCGGGTTGAGGCAAAATTTAGAAATGTCTGGACTAAGCAGAAGATTGGGCCCCTTGGCTAACATTTGCCTGAGATCTACAGTTGAAGTCGGAAGTTTACATACACTTAGGTTGGAGTCATTAACAGTTGTTTTTCAACCACTCCACAAATTTCTTGTTAACAAACTATAGTGTTGGCAAGTCGGTTAGGACATCTACTTTGTGCATGACACAAGTCATTTTTCCAACAATTGTTTACAGACAGATCATTTCACCTATAATTCACTGTATCATAATTCCAGTGGGTCAGAAGTTTACGTAGAAAAAGTTGATTGTGCCTTTAAACAGCTTGGAAAATTCCAGAAAATGATGTCATGGCATTAGAAGCTTCTGATAGGCTAATTGACATCATTTGAGTCAACTGGACGTGTACCTGTGGATGTATTTCAAGGCCTACCTTCAAACTCAGTGCCTATTTGCTTAACATCATGGGAAAATCACAAGAAATCAGCCAAGACCTCAGAAAGAAAATGTAGACCTCCACAAGTCTGGTTCATCCTTGGGAGCAATTTCCAAATGCCTGAAGGTACCACGTTCATCTGTACAAACAATAGTACGCAAGTATAAACACCATGGGAACTCATACCGCTCAGGAAGGAGACGCGTTCTGTCTCCTAGAGATGAACGTACTTTGGTGTAAAAAAGTGCAAATCAATCCCAGAACAACAGCAAAGGACCTTGTGAAGATGCTGGAGGAAACAGGTACATAAGTATCTAAATCCACAGTAAAACTAGTCCTATATCGACATAACCTAAAAGATCGCTCAACAAGGAAGAAACCACTGCTCCGAAACCGCCATAAAAAAATCCAGACTACGGTTTGCAACTGGATAAATATCCTCTGGTCTGATGAAACTAAAATAGAACTGTTTGGCCAAAATGACCATTGTCATGTTTGGAGGAAAAAAGGGGAGGCTTGCAAGCCGAAGAACACTGTCGTGTCTTTGGCTATGCCGGATTCAGTGATATGACATGCTATTCTATTAAATAATTTATCCGTCATTAATATTACCTGATTGAGCTAATCATGTAAAGGTAATTAACTAGAGAGTCGGGCACCACAAAATAATATTTATAGAGCTGTTATCTTCCGAATAAACTCTTAAAGACCTAGTAATATTTTACATCAATAGCAGTCAATATAAATCGTCATCTTAATTTCTTGTTTATCTGCATGAACCCTGGCTAACAAGTTGAATCAGCAAAAGAAAATTGGGTTTAATTATTTATTTACCTAACTAATCACATAGAATTACACATACACATATTTAAATCATAACTTGACTACAAATTACGTCATAAAGGAAAACATCCCTAGCGGGCGGAACAGATATTTAATTTTTTATTTTATCTTTATTTAACTAGGCAAGTCAGTTAAGAACAAATTCTTATTTTCAATGACTGCCTAGGAACAGTGGGTAAACTGCCTGTTCAGGGGCAGAATGACAGATTAGTACCTTGTCAGCTCCGGGGTTTGAACTTGCAACCTTCTGGTTCCTAGTCCAACTCTCTAACCATTAGGCTACCCTGCCGCCCCAACATGACAGCTGGTTACACAAAAGAAAAGGGCAGGTTTGAGTAAAAGAGCGGGAGACTGAGGAACAAAGGGCGAAGCTGTGCTATCTTAGATACAGTATCTTATTCTAAATTACCACCCATTTGGAAAATGAAAATGCAATAAATATTTACTCTGAGCTGCGCTTCGGTAGGTTGGTGGTAGATGGAAGGCCGTGTTGCCCAACCGATTCCTTTGAAGAATGTCTCTGCTGGTAAATTGAATACGTTGTAGTAACGTCGTTGTGTGGTAGACGGGATACTCTGTTTGTTCCTTCCTAACCCTAGTTTGCAGCTGCTGTTGCTAACTCAACGGCTAGGAGGTATCACTTTTGTATTGAATAAGAGTTCAAAGTTCATACCATTCGCAACCAAAGCTCACGCTGATTTTGGCTTCGTTCTGTAGTTATTATCTGAACCATTCTGACATCGGACTGTCGTCCTCACATCCTCGGAACAGATGGTTATATTGTCGTCAAGGTTTTAACATAGGAAGAGAGAGGAGGGGCGGGCCACTGATTGAGCAGAGCCCTACCTTATGAAAACCCAAATCTCACATTTTAGAAGCTAAAATCACATTTCATCCAATCACGAATCATTTCATATTCAAATATTAAATTGAACAATAATTCCATGTGAATCCGATAACTCTGATGTGTAGACTTTCCACTGTAGAGTTTATGTAATCTTATCATTGATGAGAATGTCTCAGATGACAACCAAACTGACATCATATTCATTAAGTACCACAGCATATGTTCAATTGGTCGGATTTGTCATGTTTTGTCATTTATTATCTTGTCTTGTCCCTGTGCTTCCCATTCTATTCGTTTCCCTCTGCTGGTCTTATTAGGTTCTTTCCCTCTTTCTATCCCTCTCTCTCCCCCTCCCTCTCTCACTCTCTCGCTCTCTCTTCTCTCTATCGTTCCGTTCCTGCTCCCAGCTGTTCCTATTCCCCTAATCAATCATTTAGTCTTCCCACACCTGTTCCCGATCCTTTCCCCTGATTAGAGTCCCTATTTCTTCCTTTGTGTTCCGTTCCTGTCCTGTCGGTTCCTTGTCTAGAATTCACCGTGCTGTGTTTGTGTATCGCCCTGTCGTGTCGTGTTTTCCTCAGATGCTGCGTGGTGAGCAGGTGTCTGAGTCTGTCTGGTTCAAGTGCCTTCCCGAGGCAACCTGCTGTTCACCTGCTGTTCAAGATCGAGTCTCCAGTTTGTCCTCGTCATTTCGAGTGAAAGTTGTGTTTTTTGTTTGTATTTACTTTACTGGATTAAAGACTCTGTTTTCGCCAAGTCGCTTTTGGGTCCTCTTTCACCTGCATGACAGAAGGAACCGACCAAGGAATGGACCCAGCGACTTCAGACGCTCGTTACACTGCCGTCGAGATCCAAGGAGCCATGCTCGGCAGACACGAGCAGGAATTGTCTGCTGCTCGCCATGCCGTGGAGAACCTGGCCGCTCAGGTTTCCGACCTCTCTGGACAGTTCCAGAGTCTACGTCTCGTGCCACCTGTTACTTCCTGGCCTGCCGAGCCTCCAGAACCTAGGGTTAATAACCCACCTTGCTACTCCGGGCAGCCCACTGAGTGCCGCTCCTTTCTCACGCAGTGTGAGATTGTGATCTCTCTCCAACCCAACACATACTCTAGAGAGAGAGCTCGGGTTGCTTACGTCATTTCACTCCTTACTGGCCGGGCTCGAGAATGGGGCACAGCTATCTGGGAGGCAAGGGCTGATTGCTCTAACAAGTTCCAGAACTTTAAAGAGGAGATGATTCGGGTTTTTGACCGTTCAGTTTTTGGTAGGGAGGCTTCTAGGGCCCTGGCTTCCTTATGCCAAGGTGAACGGTCCATAACGGATTATTCTATTGAGTTTCGCACTCTTGCTGCCTCTAGTGAGTGGAACGAGCCGGCGCTGCTCGCTCGTTTTCTGGAGGGACTCCACGCAGTGGTTAAGGATGAGATTCTCTCCCGGGAGGTTCCTTCAGATGTGGACTCTTTGATTGCTCTCGCCATCCGCATAGAACGACGGGTAGATCTTCGTCACCGGGCTCGTGGAAGAGAGCTCGCATCAACGGTGTTTCCCTGCTCCGCATCGCAACCATCTCCCTCCTCTGGCTCAGAGTCTGAGCCCATGCAGCTGGGAGGGATTCGCATCTCGACTAAGGAGAGGGAACGGAGGATCACCAACCGCCTGTGCCTCTATTGCGGAGTTGCTGGACATTTTGTTAATTCATGTCCAGTAAAGCCAGAGCTCATCTGTAAGCGGAGGGCTACAGGTGAGCGCAACTACTCAAGTCTCTCCATCAAGATCCTGTACTACTTTGTCGGTCCATCTACGCTGGACCGGTTCGGGTGCTACATGTAGTGACTTGATAGACTCTGGGGCTGAGGGTTGTTTCATGGACGAAGCATGGGTTCGGAAACATGACATTCCTTTCAGAGAGTTAGAGAAGCCTACGCCCATGTTCGCCTTAGATGGTAGTCATCTTCCCAGTATCAGATTTGAGACACTACCTTTAACCCTCACAGTATCTGGTAACCACAGTGAGACTATTTCTTTTTTGATTTTTCGTTCACCGTTTACACCTGTTGTTTTGGGTCATCCCTGGCTAGTATGTCATAATCCTTCTATTAATTGGTCTAGTAATTCTATCCTATCCTGGAACGTTTCTTGTCATGTGAAGTGTTTAATGTCTGCCATCCCTCCCGTTTCTTCTGTCCCTACTTCTCAGGAGGAACCTGGCGATTTGACAGGAGTGCCGGAGGAATATCATGATCTGCGCACGGTCTTCAGTCGGTCCCGAGCCAACTCCCTTCCTCCTCACCGGTCGTATGATTGTAGTATTGATCTCCTTCCGGGGACCACTCCTCCTCGGGGTAGACTATACTCTCTGTCGGCTCCCGAACGTAAGGCTCTCGAGGATTATTTGTCTGTGTCTCTTGACGCCGGTACCATAGTGCCTTCTTCCTCTCCGGCCGGAGCGGGGTTCTTTTTTGTTAAGAAGAAGGACGGTACTCTGCGCCCCTGCGTGGATTATCGAGGGCTGAATGACATAACGGTTAAGAATCGTTATCCGCTTCCCCTTATGTCATCAGCCTTCGAGATTCTGCAGGGAGCCAGGTGCTTTACTAAGTTGGACCTTCGTAACGCTTACCATCTCGTGCGCATCAGAGAGGGGGACGAGTGGAAAACGGCGTTTAACACTCCGTTAGGGCATTTTGAGTACCGGGTTCTGCCGTTTGGTCTCGCCAATGCGCCAGCTGTTTTTCAGGCATTAGTTAATGATGTTCTGAGAGACATGCTGAACATCTTTGTTTTTGTCTATCTTGACGATATCCTGATTTTTTCTCCGTCACTCGAGATTCATGTTCAGCACGTTCGACGTGTTCTACAGCGCCTTTTAGAGAATTGTCTCTACGTAAAGTCTGAGAAGTGCTCTTTTCATGTCTTCTCCGTTACTTTTCTCGGTTCCGTTATTTCCGCTGAAGGCATTCAGATGGATTCCGCTAAGGTCCAAGCTGTCAGTGATTGGCCCGTTCCAAGGTCACGTGTCGAGTTGCAGCGCTTTTTTGGTTTCGCTAATTTCTATCGGCGTTTCATTCGTAATTTCGGTCAAGTTGCTGCCCCTCTCACAGCTCTTACTTCTGTCAAGACGTGTTTTAAGTGGTCCGGTTCCGCCCAGGGAGCTTTTGATCTTCTAAAAGAACGTTTTACGTCCGCTCCTATCCTCGTTACTCCTGACGTCACTAGACAATTCATTGTCGAGGTTGACGCTTCAGAGGTAGGCGTGGGAGCCATTCTATCCCAGCGCTTCCAGTCTGACGATAAGGTTCATCCTTGCGCTTATTTTTCTCATCGCCTGTCGCCATCTGAGCGCAACTATGATGTGGGTAACCGTGAACTGCTCGCCATCCGCTTAGCCCTAGGCGAATGGCGACAGTGGTTGGAGGGGGCGACCGTTCCTTTGTCGTTTGGACAGACCATAAGAACCTTGAGTACATCCGTTCTGCCAAACGACTTAATGCCCGTCAAGCTCGTTGGGCGTTGTTTTTCGCTCGTTTCGAGTTTGTGATTTCTTACCGTCCGGGTAGCAAGAACACCAAGCCTGATGCCTTATCCCGTCTGTTTAGTTCTTCTGTGGCTTCTACTGATCCCGAGGGGATTCTTCCTTATGGGCGTGTTGTCGGGTTAACAGTCTGGGGAATTGAAAGACAGGTTAAGCAAGCACTCACGCACACTGCGTCGCCGCGCGCTTGTCCTAGTAACCTCCTTTTCGTTCCTGTTTCCACTCGTCTGGCTGTTCTTCAGTGGGCTCACTCTGCCAAGTTAGCTGGTCATCCCGGTGTTCGAGGCACTCTTGCGTCTATTCGCCAGCGCTTTTGGTGGCCGACTCAGGAGCGTGACACGCGCCGTTTCGTGGCTGCTTGTTCGGACTGCGCGCAGACTAAGTCGGGTAACTCTCCTCCTGCCGGTCGTCTCAGACCGCTCCCCATTCCTTCTCGACCATGGTCTCACATCGCCCTAGACTTCATTACCGGTCTGCCTTTGTCTGCGGGGAAGACTGTGATTCTTACGGTTGTCGATAGGTTCTCTAAGGCGGCACATTTCATTCCCCTCGCTAAACTTCCTTCCGCTAAGGAGACGGCACAAATCATTATCGAGAATGTATTCAGAATTCATGGCCTCCCGTTAGACGCCGTTTCAGACAGAGGCCCGCAATTCACGTCACAGTTTTGGAGGGAGTTCTGTCGTTTGATTGGTGCGTCCGTCAGTCTCTCTTCCGGGTTTCATCCCCAGTCTAACGGTCAAGCAGAGAGGGCCAATCAGACGATTGGTCGCATACTACGCAGCCTTTCTTTCAGAAACCCTGCGTCTTGGGCAGAACAGCTCCCCTGGGCAGAATACGCTCACAATTCGCTTCCTTCGTCTGCTACCGGGTTATCTCCGTTTCAGAGTAGTCTGGGTTACCAGCCTCCTCTGTTCTCATCCCAGCTTGCCGAGTCCAGCGTTCCCTCCGCTCAAGCGTTTGTCCAACGTTGTGAGCGCACCTGGAGGAGGGTGAGGTCTGCACTTTGCCGTTACAGGGCACAGACTGTGAGAGCCGCCAATAAACGCAGGATTAAGAGTCCAAGGTATTGTTGCGGCCAGAGAGTGTGGCTTTCCACTCGCAACCTTCCTCTTACGACAGCTTCTCGTAAGTTGACTCCGCGGTTCATTGGTCCGTTCCGTGTTTCCCAGGTCGTCAATCCTGTCGCTGTGCGACTGCTTCTTCCGCGACATCTTCGTCGCGTCCATCCTGTCTTCCATGTCTCCTGTGTTAAGCCCTTTCTTCGCACCCCCCGTTCGTCTTCCCTCCCCCTCCCGTCCTTGTCGAGAGCGCACCTATTTACAAGGTACATAAGATCATGGACATGCGTTCTCGGGGACGGGGTCACCAATACTTAGTGGATTGGGAGGGTTACGGTCCTGAGGAGAGGAGTTGGGTTCCGTCTCGGGACGTGCTGGACCGTTCACTCATTGATGATTTCCTCCGTTGCCGCCAGGATTCCTCCTCGAGTGCGCCAGGAGGCGCTCGGTGAGTGGGGGTACTGTCATGTTTGTCATTTATTATCATGTCTTGTCCCTGTGCTCCCCATTCTATTCGTTTCCCTCTGCTGGTCTTATTAGGTTCTTTCCCTCTTTCTATCCCTCTCTCTCCCCCTCCCTCTCTCACTCTCTCGCTCTCTCTTCTCTCTATCGTTCCGTTCCTGCTCCCAGCTGTTCCTATTCCCCTATCAATCATTTAGTCTTCCCACACCTGTTCCCGATCCTTTCCCCTGATTAGAGTCCCTATTTCTTCCTTTGTGTTCCGTTCCTGTCCTGTCGGTTCCTTGTTTAGAATTCACCGTGCTGTGATTGTGTATCGCCCTGTCGTGTTCTGTCTGGTTCGAGTGCCTTCCCGAGGCAACCTGCTGTTCACCTGCTGTTCAAGATCGAGTCTCCAGTTTGTCCTCGTCATTTCGAGTGAAAGTTGTGTTTTTTTGTTTGTATTCACTTTACTGGATTAAAGACTCTGTTTTCGCCAAGTCGCTTTTGGGTCCTCTTTCACCTGCATGACAAATGAGTTGTTCGAACTGTTTGGGTATGGACCTGGAAAGTATGACATTACTTTGCAGGCTATCGCTGCAGTAGACTGCAACTCCTCCCCCCTTTGGCAGTTCTATCTTGACGGAAAATGTTATAGTTGGGTATGGAAATCTCCAAATTTTTGGTGGCCTTCCTGAGCCAGGATTCAGACACGGCAAGGACATCAGGGTTAGCAGAGTGTGCTAAAGCAGTGAGTAAAACAAACTTAGGGAGGAGGCTTCTGATGTTGACAAGCATGAAACCAAGGCTATTTCAATCACAGAAGTCAACATGAGGGTGCCTGGGGACATGCAGGGCCTGGGTTTATCTCCACATCACCCGCGGAACAGAGGTGGAGTAGTATGAGGGTGTGGCTAAAGCCTATCATAACTTGGCGCCTAGAGTGTTGGGGACAAAGAATAAAAGGAGCAGATTTCTGGGCATGGTAGAATATATTCAGGGCATAATGCGCAGACGGGGGTATGGTGGGGTGCGGGTACAGCGGAGGTAAGCCCAGGCACTGGGTGATGATAAGAAAGGTTGTATCTCTGGACATGCTGGTTGTAATGGGTGAGGTCACCGCATGTGTGGGAGGTGGGACAAAGGAGGTATCAGAGGTATGAAGAGTGGAACTAGGGGCTCCATTGTAAACTAAAACAATGATAAAACTAACCTGAACAACAATTGGGAGAGCTTGCTAAACAGTAGGTGAGACAACAACAGCTAATCAGCTAGCACAACAACAGCAGGTAAAATGGCGTTGCCTAGGCAGGGAGGGTCGGATTACCTACACACAGAGCCTGAGTGCCGCTTGGGGCCGACAGATAAAACATAAACAAGCAGAATGGAGTACCGTGATTAGTGGACAGTCCAGCATGCATCAGCTATGTAGCCAAGTGATCAGTGTCCAGGGGGCAGCTGTGTATGGGACTGGCAAGTATTATCCAGGTAAAAAAAAGCTGGCTGGCTGTGCAGAAGGTAAAGCCGCTAGCAGTGGCTAACAATGACTAAGTAGCTTGTAGCTAGTTAGCTGGTTAGCTTCTGGAGGTTCTTGAATGTGTTCAAAAAATAAAAAATAATAGCGATACCGTATCACATTGGGTGAGGCAGGTTACCGGAAGGTGTAATCAAATTAAAAATCGAGTAATCGAGTAAATATGGGTCCAGTGAGTGGTTGGGCTGGCTGGGGACGCGGCGATTCAGACAGTTAGCAGGCCTGTGCTAACAAGCTAAGGTAGCAGTTAGCGGACCGGGGCTAAACAAGCTAGCAGTTAGCAGGCCGAATTAGCAAGCAAGCAGATAGCAAGGGCTAGAAAGTTAGTCTTTGGGGGACGTCGCGATGGGGTGAGTCTGTTTATGACTGACATTGACAAATTGATGGCAGCAAGTTGTTACCTGATTGGTCAGTATTATTGTAACAGTACAATCTTCGTCAGTCTATTTTGGTATAATCAGGAGGTGGTGAGAGGGTGCTTACAGTATCTCTACATCGCTGTCTACATGTCACAGAAATCTCTGCTCCAGTGTTAGCATAACCTCCCCAAAAGACCTGCTGAATATATTAGAAAAGGCTTTTCTGGCCCTCAAGATGTTTACGACATATCATGCTACTTTCTTCATAGACCAGAGGGAGAAAGCATAGCAGATGCTTGGCAAGCCCCTTATTTCCTTATTTTATCCTCTACTGGGAACGAATCGTGCTGTACTTTTGGTTAGATCTATGCTAGAGTTGAGTTTCAGAGGTCTTCATTTCATAGGGAAGTTTCAGTGATAAACTAAATTATAGACACACAATTGTACATTTGTGAAATAAAGTATTGATTTAAGGCCCTAGTCCGACAACAAGGTCCTTATCATAGAAAGTGGCTTTACTCACTCAGCAGTGCATAAGGAGATCGCAAATTGTTGTTAATAGGTTGAAACAAAACAGCTATAAAGCTTTGTTCAAAACACGATTACGATAAAATGTACTATATCACATGTCCTTTTAACAGTCTGCTAGCTATTTCCAGTAACACTGGAGCCATTGTCTGTTTGGACCACTTATTGCATTCTTTGGCCAGAAACTTTAAAGTCAGTTGTTGGTCAGTTTAATGTCAGAGAGTAATGAAGGCAAACTGTAAATAAGAAACGTAGGAAACATTTCTTGCAGGAAAGATGAATAAGTCAAATGCAAGGAAACTAAAACACAACTGACCATAAAACAACAAATATGCAGAGGACATGATGGAAGAATGGGAGCAGCTGTTGTGCTCTGCAAGTTCTGGACCGCACAGGTGGATTTAAACTGTTAAGTGTGCCAGACTGTTTATCATTAACATCCTGTTAGCGTTCACAAATTACACGTCTCATATCATAGAAAATTTGACAATCATTCGCGTTTTTCACGTTCTGAGAAAACAATGTGAAAACTTAAAAGAAAAAAAAATCGACAATAAAACTCAAGATGATTGACTAATTCCAGGGGAAGTGATCTGATAGCTTGTTTGACTTATCACTCTGAATTATAGGCTATTCCCTGCATATACCGGTGGCAGAACCACAAACATGTAAAGCAGAGCCCCCTGAGCTTCTCTGAGTATTCAACGGCAATGTGAGGGAGAAAAGTGTCTTGAGTAACTGTTGACCAAAACGGGACACTACACGATTGAAAGAAAGGCTGGTAAAATGGGGGTTAGTGCACTAGGAGGAAGTGCATTAGAAGTGCATTAGTGTCAAGTCAAATTCAGAAGTGGAAATATGCTTCAGAAATAACCTTGGAGTTTCTTTCTTTACTTTTCCTGCTTTCCCATCTTCCACCTTCCCCACTATTCCATCTCCATCTCCTGTATTTTGTCCATTTAAGAAGTCAAAAGTGTCTCTGATGGTGAACCCAAATTGTGTATCAGTCTTCCCTCCCTCGGCTCTGCGGGGCAGCAGAACATTCCCTGGGCAGCTGCTAAAAGTCACACGCCAGGTCGGATGTTTGCCTAGAGTCTGAGATCATATCACATAAAACACTGGCACTCCCTATGCAGCGCTCTCGGGTATCACAGGCTCACACAGCACAGGTCAGCTATCCGCCGTACTTTGAGGATACACAGTGATAGGCCTTTTGAATTGAGATTTCCCCCCTGGTTGCGTATTAACATATGGGTCCGACTCCAATAAAACTTCCACAGGCCCCGATCGACACCGATGAGCCCCTGGTTTGTGTCAGATCCAGATTCCCACAGCTTTCCTTCAGCAGACCCACCACTCCAGGGAATGCTGGAGCTGGCTGGTGGGATGCCATGCTACAGTATGCATTTCCGTGTTAATCTATCTTTATGTTCTGGTTCAACCATAACAACAGAGGTATTTTCCTCCTGTTCTTGAGATCGACTGTGGTCTCTGTCTGTGTGTTCTCTGAAGTCTTGGACGAATGAATAACTACTAAAATTGATAACGATGTGTTAAGCCTATAGCTGAAACTTTTGTCCAAAAGAAATCAAACCTTTGCTTGCCAAGAGATTGAACTGAACAAAAACAAGAAGTTTGGACGGGCTTTGCCTTGTCAGTCTATTTAATGGATACACATTCAGTGCAGCGCTACAGATAACAGGCACGTTGAGTTGGAGTTGAACACTGATCCTCCATAAAGTAGAACTTTTCTCTAGTGCTGCTGATGTGCATTCCAGACAACATCAGCTCTCTCCATATAACCTTCCCCTGTGTCATTTTCCAGACTGCAGACAAAACAAACAAACAAGACAAACTTTGCAAACACACATCACAGAAATAATGCACTGCTGGCTACGGTATGTATAGGTCTTTCTACTGGTCAAGGTAACCGATTCCCTAACTGAAAAGATTTAGTTGAATCACACTTCCTCTGCAATGGTCGAACACTTACGAGGTAAAAACAAAAACCAATGTTGCATTCGCACAGTAGGTGTTGAGTTCTAATGGCGTATCCAGACACTTGTTACTACAGTTGGCACTCATCCTTCTCCCTAGACTTGTTGTTCTGGCCGCTTGAACATAGTGTAACTCAATGTGAATAAAAAACAACACTGTCAGAAAACCAGAGGGTGTCCTCCCAGCCCTTTAAGTGGTATTACAGAACTTAAGCTATGAGCTTGTCTTATCTACAACAGTAACTGTGAATGCTAAATTTACATGACACAGACTGGGATGCATTAAAGATGCATTTTGTTTATCAGCAGCTGGGTCCGCCCCAAGATCCCATCCAACCCCCCTGCCGTAAACCGAACAGCACCAATGGTCCGGGAAGGAGTTTTATGTGCCAGCATTCATTTTAGCTTACACCTCAAATTCAAAACCCTCCTGATATAATTGCTTCAATCCCGTGATAAAATCTCCTCACACTCCTGGGTATATTGAGTTGGTGACTGTAGGTTGCCATGAACAGCTGTTGCAATGGAGATGATGACTGAGTTGGCCAGGAAGTCGGCACAACACCTGCAGTGCTAAATTAATCACCTCTCATATAGTATCACACCCCCACATCATATTTGTAAATGAGCTAATTGACAACAGCCACTACCCGTGTAGATAATACTGTAGCTTATCCAACAGGTATTGAGATTAGTTATGCAGATCACATATAAACACAGGAGGACCGGCCTGCCAGCACCACCAGGAGTTTCTATTTCATCAGAATATAGAGCGATGCATTAGCTCCTTGGCTGCTTCTCACCAAATATAAATTATTCAAACACCTCTGCCTAAAAAAATTAACATTCTCACGGTTCTCTGCAAAAGTGTTCTTGTGCATTAATTTCCAGAACCAGATAAAAAGTCTGAAATAAAATATCTCAAATCATGTGAGAAAAGGATGCAAAGCAGCAGGAATCATTGTCTAATTCTACATGGTATACTTTAATTTCAGTCATCATATTGTAGCATGGAAGTCCAAGTTTAAGGCCATGCTCTATGCAACATATCAAATAAATTAACAGTGTTTATTGATGTAAATATACTACATGACCAAAAGTATGTGGACACCTGCTCGTCGACCACCTCATTCCAAAATCCTGGGCATTAATATGGAGTTGGTCCCCCTATTTCTGCTATAGAATCCTTCGATATTCTGGGAAGGCTTTCCACTAGATGTTGGAACATTGCTGAGGGGACTTGCTTCCGTTCAGCCACAAGAGCATTGGTGAGGTTCGGGCACTGATGTTGGGAGATTAGGCCTGGCTCACAGTCAGCAACCATCCAAATCATCTTGGTTTCTGAACTCTGTCCACACATTTCCAGGCTGCGTTGAAACAATGTGTCACGACTTCCACTGAAGTCGGTTCCTCGCCTTGTTTGGGCGGCGTTCAGTGGTCGGCGTCACCGGTCTTCTAGCCATCTCCGATCCACTTTTCATTTTCCATTTGTTTTGTCTTGTTTTCCTACACACCTGGTTTTCATTTCCCTCATGAATTGTTGTGTATTTAACCCTCTGTTCCCCCCATGTCTTTGTGTGGAATTGTTTGTTGTAATTGCTTGTGCACATGTTTACTGGTGCGCGTCGGGTTTTGTACCCATGTTGGTTATTTCTTTATGCCGTTGTTTTTTTTTTCAATTAAACTGCTCCGGCTATTACCTAGTTCTGCTCTCCTGCATCTGACTTCCCTGCCACCAGTTACGCACCCCTTACACAATGACATATCAATGACCCAAGACCAGCTCATTTAATCACTACCATTGTGACAATGAGTCGTCATAACGCTGCATCAAATGCACATTATCCTAGGGGAGTTGGCAGACACAATGTCAAGTAAATGAATATATGTCTCCTTGATTACCTCTGTTGATAATAAAGCTATTGCATGTAGTAATCAAGAGTCTATGAACTAGAGTTACACTGTTAGGACTGAGGCGGTGTGCCCTCGTTGGAAGACCAATGTGTGCAGCTCACCCTGCACTATCAGCTCCAATATAAATAACATGAGCAAGTCTACTTATGATAAGCTTCCAAGTAAAGCATTAAAAACAATCAAGCAACCCAGAAAAGTGCTAAAAATAGCCCATATTAACATATGCAGCCTGAGAAACAAGGTCCATGAAGTTAATAACTTACTTGTAACAGATGATATTCATATTCTGACTATCTCTGAAACTCACTTAGATAATACCTTTGATGATACAGTGGTAGCATTACGTGGTTGTAACATCTACGAAAAGACAGAAATGCCAATGGCGGCGGTGTTGCGGTCTATAGTCAGAACCACATTCCTGTAAAGTTTGGAGACGATCTTATGCTAAATACTGTTGAAGTAATATGGCTGCAGGTTCATCTACCTCACCTAAACCCCATTCTTGTGGGAAGCTGCTATAGACCACCAGGTGCTAAAAGTCAGTATCTGGATAATATGTGTGAAATGCTTGATAATGTATGTGATATCAATAGAGAAGTATATTTTCTGGGTGATTTAAATATTGACTGGCTATCATCAAGCAGCCCATTCAAGAAATAACTTCAAACTGTAACCAGTGCCTGTAACCTGGTTCAGGTTGTCAGTCAACCTATCAGGGTATTTAATTTAAAAAAGCAAAGGAATGAAATCATCAACATGTATTGATCACATCTTTACTAGTGCTGCAGAAATTTGCTTTAAAGCAGTATCCAAATCCATAGGATGTAGTGATCACAATATTGTAGCCATATCTAGGAAAATCAAAGTTGAAGAGCCTGGGCCTAATGTCCTGTAGTGTATACAATACGTTTAGTAGTTGTAACGATCGTCTGTGGTGGAAGAAGGTGAGGACCAATGCACAGCGTGGTACGTGTTCATCTTTTTAATAATAATAATAACACTGAATAACAAAACAACAAAGAAACAACCAGAACAGTTCTGTCTGGTGTAGACACACAAAGACTGAAAACAACCACCCACAAAACACAATCGAAAACAGGCTACCTAAATATGGTTCTCAATCAGGGACAACGATTGACAGCTGCCTCTGATTGAGAACCATACCAGGCCAAACACAGAAATAGAAAATCATAGAAAACTAACATAGACAACCCACCCAACCCACGCCCTGACCATACTAAAACAAAAGACAAAAGACAAAACAAAGGAACTAAGGTCAGAACGTGACAGTGATTCATATGTTGATGATGTAAAAAATATTTGCTGGTCTGTGGTGTGTAATGAGGAGCAAGCAGACGCTGCACTTTACACATTTATGAAATTGCTTATTCCAGTTACTAATAAGCACGCACACATTAAGAAAATGACGATGAGGAATTGAAAAATGGTATGGTTGAGAGGGTTTAGGCAAAAGGTATGGCAAATAAGTCTGGCAGCCTAGCTGATTGGCAAACATACTGCAAATTAATAAATAATTTGACTTAACTAAATAAAAATACAAATAAACTATACTATGAAACAAAGATAAATTATATAAAGAATTATAGCAAAGAGCTTTATGGCACCTTAAATGACATTTTTGGGAAAAAAGCCAACTCGGCCCCATCATTCAGTTATGGAATTTCTTATTCCAGTTACTTATAAGCATGCACCCATTAAGACAATTACTGTAAAAACTTGGATTGATGAGGAATTGAACAATTGTATGGTTGAGAAGGAATCTGAAAAAGGTATGGCAAATAAGTCTGGCAGCCAAACACAGCTGGCCCTTAAAAGTACACAGAGAGCTAACATTAATGACATGCATGTCAATCTCTCATGGTTCAAAGTGGAAGAGAGATTGAATTTATCACTACTTGTTTTTGTAAGAGGTGTTGACAAACTACATGTACCAAGCTGTCTGTTTAAAATACGAGCACACAGCTCGAACATCCATGCATACCCCACAAGACATGCCACCAGAGGTCTCTTCACAGTCCCCAAGTCCAGAACAGACTATGGTAGGCGCACAGTACTACATACTACAGTCATGACTACATGGAACTCTATTCCACATCAGGTAACTGATGCAAGAAGTAGAATCAGATTTAAATAATGGGCCTAGCCCGAACTATTAAAAACAGCCCCAGACCATTATTCCTCCTCCACCAAACTTTAAAGTTGGCACTACAGGGTGCATTGGGGCAGGTAGCGTACTCCTGGCATCTGCCAAAACCAGATTCGTCACTCCAAAGAACGCATTTCCACTGCGCCAGAGACCAATGGCAGGGCGAGCTTTACACCACTCCAGCCGACGCTTGGCATTGCACATGGTGATCTTAGGCTTGTGTGCCGCAGCTCGGCTATGGAAGCCCATTTCATGAAGCTCCCCGACGAACAGTTCTTGTGCTGACATTGCTTCCAGAGGCAGTTCGGGACTCGGTTTTTCTGTGCTATGCACTTCAGCACTCGCTGTTCTGTGAGCTTGTGTGGCCTACCACTTCGCGGCTGAGCTGTTGTTGCTCCTAGACATACCCACAATAACAGCCCTTAATAACAGTTAATAGCAGTTAATAGCCCACAATTAATAGCCCACAATAACAGTTAACCGGTGCAGCTCTAGCAGGGCAGAAATTTGACGAACTGACATGCATGTACTACAGCCTTAGAGAAAGTTAAGTATATTTCTGCTTCTTGGTCCTGAGAACCCAGTTGGATTATTCACATCTGAGCATTCAGTTACATGTAGGTATTACTTAATTTTGGGGGATCAGTTTTCTAGCAAATTAAATAAGTCAGTCAGTCAGTAAGGAATGGGGAAGATGCAAAATGACGGCCCGATGTCAAGTGTCAGTGTGCAGCAGGTAGGACGGAGTCAGGCGCAGGACACAGAACTGAGTAACAACGTACTTTACTCGGAAAATTATAAACAAATTCCATACATCTAACCAAGATGGCGTAGCAGTAAGTTGTCATGTCGTCCAGTCCCCTGTATATATCGCGTCTTTTTCATTTTTTTTACATATTTTTCTTCGCATACCTCTTTAAAAACATTTTGCTAAATCTAAGCTTACAAATACTCTCCTGCAACCCGCCTCACCCAATGTAGCTATTTTTCCTAAAGTATTTATATTTACTTCGGGAACCGAAACCCCTCAACTAAAGCCAGCCAGCAAATCCACCAACTATGCTAGCGGTCTTCAGCTAACCGGTCATCAGCTAACCTTTAGCCCAGAAAGCTCTCGCCAGTTCGAACAACGCGACTCTAACCAGAGCATAACGGACCTATTTATTTTCCATCCCATGGATTCCCACCGCAAACGGAACATTTTTCAGCTGGATCTTCACAACTAGCTATCTAGCTAAACTGCAACCCCGGATGATTACCCCTGGCTAGCGTTTCCACCCACTTAGCTTGAAGCTAGCCCAGCCAGAGCACCTATAGCACACCCCTGCTACCCTGTCTAGCCCGGGCCTACGAACTGTTAGCTTGTTAGCACAGGCCTGCTAACCATCTGAATCGCCGCGTCCCAAACACTCTCTGGACCCATATTTACTTTCTATCTCTTTTTGATTTTTAAATTGTTTATACCTTCCGGAAACCTGCCTCACCCATTGTGATACGGAATCGCTATTATTTTTTTATTTTTTAGAACACACTCAAGAACCTCCAGACGCTAACCAGCTAACTAGCTACAAGCTATTTAGCCATTGTTAGTTTTTTTAACCTGGATAACACTCGCTAGTCCAGCTTCCCTGCCCATCCACCGCTGCCCCCTGGACACTGATCTCTTGGCTACATAGCTGATGCACGCTGGACTGTCCATTAATCACGGTACTCCATTCTGCTTGTTTATGTTTTATCTGTCGGCCCCGTTGCCTAGTCAACGCCATTTTACCTGCTGTTTGTTGTGCAAGCTGACTAGCTGTTGCTGTCTCACCTACTGTTTTAGCTAGCTTTCCCAATTCAACACCTGTGATTACTGTATGCCTCGCTGTATGTCTCTCTCAAATGTCAATATGCCTTGTATACTGTTGTTCAGGTTAGTGATCATTGTTTTAGTTCACAATGGAGCCCCGAGTTCCACTCTTCATACCCCTGTTACCTCCTTTGTCCCACCTCCAACACATGCGGCGACCTCACCCATTACAACCAGCATGTCCAGAGATACAACCTCTCTCATCATCACCCAGGGCCTGGGCTTACCTCCGCTGTACCCCCACCCCACCATACCCCTGTCTGCGCATTATGCCCTGAATATATTCTACCATGCCCAGAAACTTGCTCCTCTTATTCTCTGTCCCCAACCCTCTAGGCGACCAGTTTTGATAGCCTTCAGCCGCACCCTCATACTACTCCTTCTCTGCTCCGCGGGTGATGTGGAGGTAAACCCAGGCCCTGCATGTCCCCAGGCACCCTCATTTGTTGACTTCTGTGATCGAAAAAGCCTTGGTTTCATGCATGTCAACATCAGAAGCCTCCTCCCTAAGTTTGTTTTACTCACTGCTTTAGCACACTCTGCTAACCCTGATGTCCTTGCCGTGTCTGAATCCTGGCTCAGGAAGGCCACCAAAAATTCAGAGATTTCCATACCCAACTATAACATCATCCGTCAAGATAGAACTGCCAAAGGGGGAGGAGTTGCAGTCTACTGCAGAGATAGCCTGCAAAGTAATGTCATACTTTCCATTTGAAAATGACTCTCTCCAGAAATAAGTCTCTCACTGTTTCCGCCTGCTACCGACCCCCCTCAGCTCCCAGCTGTGCCCTGGACACCATTTGTGAATTGATCGCCCCCCATCTAGCTTCAGAGTTTGTTCTATTAGGTGACCTAAACTGGGATATGCTTAACACCCCGGCAGTCCTACAATCTAAGCTAGATGCCCTCAATCTCACACAAATCATCAAGGAACCCACCAGGTACAACCCTAACTCCGTAAACAAGGGTACACTCATAGACGTCATCCTGACCAACTGGCCATCCAAATACACCTCCGCTGTCTTCAACCAGGATCTCAGCGATCACTGCCTCATTGCCTGTATCCGCCACGGAGCCGCAGTCAAATGACCACCCCTCATCACTGTCAAACGCTCCCTAAAACACTTCTGTGAGCAGGCCTTTCTAATCGACCTGGCCCGGATATCCTGGAAGGACATTGTCCTCATCCCGTCAGTTGAGGATGCCTGGTCATTCTTTAAAAGTAACTTCCTCACCATTTTAGATAAGCATGCTCCGTTCAAAAAATGCAGAACCAAGAACAGATACAGCCCTTGGTTCACTCCAGACCTGACTGCCCTCGACCAGCACAAAAACATCCTGTGGCGGACTGCAATAGCATCGAATAGACCCCGCGATATGCAACTGTTCAGGGAAGTCAGGAACCAATACACGCAGTCAGTCGGGAAAGCTAAGGCCAGCTACTTCAGGCAGAAGTTTGCATCCTGTAGCTCCAACTCCAAAAAGTTCTGGGACACTGTGAAGTCCATGGAGAACAAGAGCACCTCCTCCCAGCTGCCAGCTGCACTGAGGCTAGGTAACACGGTCACCACCGATAAATCCATGATTATCGAAAACTTCAATAAGCATTTCTCAACGGCTGGCCATGCCTTCCGCCTGGCTACTCCAACCTCGGCCAACAGCTCCCCCCCCCGCAGCTCCTCGCCCAAGCCTCTCCAGGTTCTCCTTTACCCAAATCCAGATAGCAGATATTCTGAAAGAGCTGCAAAACCTGGACCCGTACAAATCAGCTGAGCTTGACAATCTGGACCCTCTATTTCTGAAACTATCCGCCGCTATTGTCGCAACCCCTATTACCAGCCTGTTCAACCTCTCTTTCATATCGTCTGAGATCCCAAAGGATTGGAAAGCTGCCGCAGTCATCCCCCTCTTCAAAGGGGGAGACACCCTGGACCCAAACTGTTACAGACCTATATCCATCCTGCCCTGCCTATCTAAGGTCTTCGAAAGCCAAGTCAACAAACAGGTCACTGACCATCTCGAATCCCACCGTACCTTCTCCGCTGTGCAATCTGGTTTCCGAGCCGGTCACGGGTGCACCTCAGCCACACTCAAGGTACTAAACGATATCATAACCGCCATCGATAAAAGACAGTACTGTGCAGCCGTCTTCATCGACCTTGCCAAGGCCTTCGACTCTGTCAATCACCATATTTTTATCGGCAGACTCAGTAGCGTCGGTTTTTCTGATGACTGCCTTGCCTGGTTCACCAATTACTTTGCAGACAGAGTTCAGTGTGTCAAATCGGAGGGCATGCTGTCCGGTCCTCTGGCAGTCTCTATGGGGGTGCCACAGGGTTCAATTCTCGGGCCGACTCTTTTCTCTCTATATATCAATGATGTTGCTCTTGCTGCAGGCGATTCCCTGATCCACCTCTACGCAGACGACACCATTCTATATACTTTCGGCCCGTCATTGGACACTGTGCTATCTAACCTCCAAACGAGCTTCAATGCCATACAACACTCCTTCCGTGGCCTCCAACTGCTCTTAAACGCTAGTAAAACCAAATGCATGCTTTTCAACCGATCGCTGCCTGCACCCGCATGCCCGACTAGCATCACCACCCTGGAGGGTTCCGACCTTGAATATGTGGACATCTATAAGTACCTAGGTGTCTGGCTAGACTGCAAACTCTCCTTCCAGACCCATATCGAACATCTCCAATCGAAAATCAAATCAAGAGTCGGCTTTCTATTCCGCAACAAAGCCTCCTTCACTCACGCCGCCAAGCTTACCCTAGTAAAACTGACTATCCTACCGATCCTCGACTTCGGCGATGTCATCTACAAAATGGCTTCCAACACTCTACTCAGCAAACTGGATGCAGTCTATCACAGTGCCATCCGTTTTGTCACTAAAGCACCTTATACCACCCACCACTGCGACTTGTATGCTCTAGTCGGCTGGCCCTCGCTACATATTCGACGCCAGACCCACTGGCTCCAGGACATCTACAAGTCCATGCTAGGTAAAGCTCCGCCTTATCTCAGTTCACTGGTCACGATGGCAACACCCATCCGTAGCACGTGCTCCAGCAGGTGTATCTCACTGATCATCCCTAAAGCCAACACCTCATTTGTCCGCCTTTCGTTCCAGTACTCTGCTGTCTGTGACTGGAACGAACTGCAAAAATTGCTGAAGTTGGAGACTTTTATCTCCCTCACCAACTTCAAACATCAGCTATCTGAGCAGCTAACCGATCGCTGCAGCTGTACATAGTCTATTGGTAAATAGCGCACCCATTTTCACCTACCTCATTCCCATACTGTTTTTATACTGTTTTTATTTATTTACTTTTCTGCTCTTTTGCACACCAATATCTCTACCTGTACATGACCATCTGATCATTTATCACTCCAGTGCTAATCTGCAAAATTGTAATTATTCGCCTACCTCATGCCTTTTGCACACATTGTATATAGACTCCCCTTTTTTCTACTATGTTATTGACTTGTTAATTGTTTACTCCATGTGTAACTCTGTGTTGTCTGTTCACACTGTTATGCTTTATCTTGGCCAGGTCGCAGTTGCAAATGAGAACTTGTTCTCAACTAGCCTACCTGGTTAAATAAAGGTGAAATAAAAACATAAATAAAATAAAACAGGGAAAATATTCCAGCTCGACACAACAGAGCGACTACTTAACAAAGAACAAACATGCACAAAACCATGTGGGAACCAGAGGGTTAATAGGGAATATAACGTAATGGAAACCAGGTGTGTACAATCAAGACAAAACAAATGGAAAAAGAAATGTAGATCGGTGGCGGCTAGAAAACCAGGGGGGTCGACCGCCAACGCCGCCCGAACAAGGAGAGGCACCAACTTTGGCGGAAGTCGTGACACCCGAGTACAATGTGACACCACCAATACAGCAGCCACTATCTGTGCTCATTGCAATCCCATAGCAAACATGTAATTATTTTGTAATTATCAGATTTAGTCATGGAGAACCTAGGGTAGGTACACTGGCATAACAATATTCCAGTAACACTTTTTATTTTAACCTGCATGAAATTTGTTTGATTATTTCTTAGCAAAGCAGTGAAAACACCTGTAGCACACAGTATGCAATGTTTCCATGGCCCAAAGCATTCAATGTCTCAATGGTTTTCAGCATTCTAGTGAGTCTTTAGAGTTTAAAAGTCCAACATCCAGGCATTTCAGATGCAGTATGTGTTGATCCATTTTCCAAGCAGAGGTCTGGTGTTTTTATTAACACAATTAAGAGTTTCTGTTGTGAGAAGACCAACGCCATAATAAAAAAAAGATCCAAAGCCAGAGTTAATAGATGCCCAGTTATGCAGCTCAATTTTAATCAGCAAGCAAAAGGTCAGAGGGAAAAAACTTAGGGATTAGACCCATTACAATTCCAAAAACTTGTTCTTCCAAGTTATGAAGTGAGTCATGGAGAATGGTCAAATCAGCCTAAAACTGTCACGCCTGCTCCTGCTCTCCCTCCCTGTCACTCGAGGGTGCCAGGCTGCTCTGCATTACGCACTCCTGCCACCATCATAACGCACACCTGCTCCCCTCGTCACGTGCATCAGCGATTCATTGCACTCACCTGGACTCAATCACCTGTGTTTTTTTCTCCCCTATATCTATCTGTTAGCGTTGTTCCCCACTTCAGCATTGATTTTCATATGTCTTTGTATTAACCTGTTCTGATGCAGTTCCTGTCCTGTTCCATGTCTGTGTAAATTACATGTTCACTCTCCGTATCTGCTTCGCATCTCCAGCGTCGGTTCTTACAAAAGTGTATGTTTCATCATCATCATTAAGTCTCAAAGGAATCAGAAATGTAATTTCTGCCTTTGTGTATTATTTCTTGTATTAACTCCAGTTTGCACAACTCAACATTGTGATATATGTAACTCCTGTATTCCAGCCCTGGTGTTAATTACTACCCCTGTTCCTACACGTCCCCAAAAGGAGCTGAGACTGATTTACACCATGTTCATGAAGAACAAATGGTGCACTGTGCATCATCTACTGTGCTGCTCAGTGTGTCTGGATTAACACCGGCTCTAACAACTACCATCTGTGGGAGGCCAGATTCATCTTTAACAACTTGAACCCACTGAGGAGGGCATTTTAAACATTAGACCAATCAGATCCCACAATATTTTTACCTTGTTTTCACCTACAGTCCCAGCCACACGCAATTCCTCTTCGTAAATGTTGTGGTTGCAGCAGAGCGGGGGGGAAAACACTTGTGCACAAGCAAGTGGAAAATAAGTCTACTGTATGAAATTCCCAATAAAATATTGTATATCAAAAGTATTAACGGTAAACTGATAACAGGTAGAACAGTGCTATAAGGGACACAATAATCTGCGGAACTTTACATGAAGTCTTTAAATTTTTAGTCTTGCTCTTGCTACCAGCCTCAGGGACTCCACAGTCAAAGCTGGCAATTACAGTATCAGATAAGATTGGAATGATCTTTATCCAATAATCACTTTATCTTATTACACATTTATGTGAATTCCAGATACATGCTGAAAATATCTTAAATGGTTCCTGATTATTAATATAATTAGTCATTCCTTGATTTCATCAACTTATGACATCCTAAAGATGTTTTTTTTTCAGACACACCTTTGTGGGCCGGCAGCCCTACATCCTTCAAAGCTTGGGTTCTGTTCTTCAGAGCTTGATCTCAAATAACAGGAAACAAGGGGTTTTAGACTGAACACTTCAGTGCGAAACAGATATGGTGTTCAGCGGCCTGCTCCCTGAGGATCCCTTCGGCACATTGCTGAGGAGTGACCTCACTGCAGAGCAAGCCTACATATGGATAGATATAAGACGGGACTTGTTTTTGTGGATCAAGAGATTGTTAATTGCTGGCTGTGGTTCTTGGCGTGAAGCTGTGGGGTTATTTTATGGTGCGAATCCACTGCGTAATGTCTGTAATATGTCCAGTGAACCTGCTAGGCAAGGGCTTACCATTATTTTTGGTGTGAGAGCTAATGAATCTAACCACTGCCAGCCATGGACACTCCCAAAGAAAGAGTGGGTGCACGGGGAAACAAAAACACTCTCCCTCTCTCTTACTCTGTCGCCCCAATCCTCCTGGAGCACCTCCTGTTGCAGCAGCTGTGCTCACTTGGGAAGGAATGAGAAGGGGAAAATTTGAACCGAAGCTGGTGTCTAGGATGTGCCAGCCCTTAATGGTTTTTCTTTTCAAACTTTGTGATCCCTTCTCTTTTCACTGTGCCAAATCCCCCAAAGTGTCCGTTGTCATGTTTCCTGAATAAGGGCTGTATACACAACAGGTGGAGGGAGAATGTCTTCTCACTAACATCATCAACTGTTCTGGGAGCTTTGGGAAATTCAGTCTCTTTCAGTTGACTGACAACATAATCACTCAAATCAAAATGCAACATATTTATGTCTCTGCCAATGTCTTTGCCCTCATCATAGAAGTCAGCAATTTCATCACTCACTTCTGAGAGAAACAAAATACCTTAGATTCTTCAAGGACCGTATTAAACCATATGAAGACATTCTCTTGGCAGGGTTCTTAGAATCCTTTTCCATGATGCTGTCTTGGAAAGCATAATGCTCTACCCTTACATCACCTTTCCATTCTGGTTCAACAGGTGAGCATTTGAAGGAGGGAGACCTTAGTGTTATTGGTGTAAAGTCATCACAATAGTTCATGAACTCACATTGTGACACAAAACTTCTGCTCTTCCCTCCAAGGAAAACCCACAACAATTACCTGTAGACGTCCGCACTTTAAGGAATGTCTGTAGTAGTGTTGATGAAGACTTTCGCACCTCCGCTTATGGGCCTAGGAATCGAGAAAACATCTGCTCGCTCCTCGCCATGTTTTTCTAATTATGGTGAATGTAAAATGTGACCACACAGTGGCCAGGTCCACTCTCGTATTCTAAGGAAGCTTCATTAAGATAAATGGTAAAGCAGTGTGAGCTCAATGGTATGTAACTGTGGCCAAAACAACTCAAGGAAAGCCATTGTTTTTATGTAAGCATGGACAGAAAAAAAAATCATTTGGGGATATGGAAGTAAAGAGAGGGCTGTTATGTGGGGACTGGAAGAGAGACAGACTTGTCAGGGGTTTATTGCTCAATGGAAATAATCTAAAAAAAAGAATTAATTTGATATGCACAAATTTGGACCGTTGTCCAAAAGTAATTATGCCATATATCCAAGGTTCTAGCTGACTGATTGCTGGTCCACAAACACATTTTCATTTTGTCCCATTCTCTGCTCACAGCACACAGTCCAGCACACAAAGTGCCATTGGCACGATAGGCCAACCACCGGGCCAGCAACTGAAAGGAGAGACTGTTTGAGTTGTAGGGGGCAGGTGATTTTTCAGCAGACACATGGGAGCTTACTCGTGTCTGTAGTCCTGAAATTCTTTCCACTCCTGCTCATGCATTCCCTTCACACTTTAGTCTAAGCCAAAGGATAAAACACCATTTGTTTTTGGTATTTATTTTTAATCCACCAGTCCTTCTTTTAATAAAGGATAATTGACTAAAGCGAGGTCAGCCTCTTCTGTGCTCTCTTGTTAAAGAGCATCGTTGATGCCGCAATTTTGTTGCTCCTAGCAGAGTTGTTAATGGGGAGGCATGCCAGCGGAGCAGTTTGGCTTGTCCTGCAGGTCGTGTTTGGGCACAAGGTTCTACCTCTTCACGGGACTCAGAGGCAGAGTTAGCTCTCAGGCCGGAGTGATAAATCCACAATATCTTTCGGCTGACATTCCGACAGGGAATACTTAACATTTCCATCTTCATCTGTTTCTCAGCAAGGGTGATAAAAACCTTTTATACAACCCAAGAAGGTGGGTGTGTTTCGAGAAGTGGCGCCGATGCTCGGATCTGTTTTGAGATCTCCATGAAAAATTAACTGGTCCATCTCGCCCATAGGTGGATGTAATGCTACGGGACATGGCGTGCTGCTCGAGTCCATTTTTTTCCATCTCCATTGAAAAACAAGTGATCCAACAAAGAATGCAAGCTTGTAAAATATGCGGTGTCTTTTACTGGTCCTTTGAACAATGCTTAATTTTTGTTATCGTTTACTTGGTTTTTGTTTTCCATTCCATTGATGGCCTAGGCATGATTCCAGGTAGTATAAGGGCACAAGGCAAGACCCAGATGCAGACACAGGAGGCAGATGGTCATGGACAGGCTAAGGTCAAAACCAGTTCAGAGTCCAGGAGGTACAGAGTGGCAGGCAGGCTCGAGTTCAGGGCAGTAAGAATGGTCAGGCAGGCGGGTACGGAGTCCGGAAAACAGGCAAGGGTCAAAAACCAGGAGGACTAGCAAAAGAGAATAGAAGCAGGAGTACGGGAAAAACGCAGGTTGACTTGAAAAACATATAAGACAAACTGGCATAGAGAGACAGGAAACACAGGGATGATAAGTGACACCTGGAGGGGGTGGAGACAATCACAAGACAGGTTAAACAGATCATAGTGTGACAGGATTTGGTCTGAGCCAAGTAAGTGCTGTATCAATCAATCAATCAAATATATTTATATAGCCCTTCCTACATAAGCTGATGTCACAAAGTGCTGTACAGAAACCCAGCCTAAAACTCCAAACAGCAAGCAATGCAGATGTAGAAGCACAGTGGCTAGGAAAATACTCCCTGGAAAGGCCAGAACATAAGAAGAAACCTAGAGATTAATCAGGCTATGAGGGGTGGCCAGTCCTCTTCTGGCTGTGCCGGGTGGAGATTATAACAGTACATGGCCAAGATGTTCAAATGTCCATAGATGACCAGCAGGGTCAAATAATAATAATCACAGTGGTTGTCGAGGGTGCAACAGGTTAGCACCTCAGGATGTCAGTTGGCTTTTCATAGCTGATCATTCAGAGTATCTCTACCGCTCCTGCTGTCTCAAGAGAGTTGAAAACAGCAGGTCTGGGACAGGTCGCATGTCCTGTGAACAGGTCAGTGTTCCATAGCTGCAGGCAGAACAGTTGAAACTGGAGCAGCAGCACGGCCAGGTGGACTGGGGACAGCAAGGAGTCATCAGGCCAGGTAGTCCTGAGGCATGGTCCTAGGGCTCAGGTCCTCCTCCTCTTCCTCCTCCTCCTCCGAAAGAAAGAAAGAAAGAAAGAAAGAAAGAAAGAAAGAAAAAAAAAAAAAGAGAGAGTGAATTAGAAAGAGAGTACATAAATTCACACATGACACCGGATAAGGCAGGAGAAATACTCCAGATATAACAAACTGATCCTAGCCCCCCGACACAAGCTACAGCAGCATAAATACTGGAGGCTGAGACAGGAGGGGTCGGGAGACACTGTGGCCCCATCCGAAGATACCCCCGGACAGGGCCAAACAGGGAGGATATAACCCCACCCACTTTGACAAAGCACAACCCCCACACAACTAGAGGGATATCTTCAACCACCAACTTACCATCCTGAGACAAGGCCGAGTATAGCTCTCAGACCATGGCACAACCTAAGGGGGGCCATCAACCCGGACAGGTAATGCTTTGTAGCAGTAAATTCTTGAAATCAGCCCTTGCCTTATCAGGAAGCCAGTGTAGAGAGGCTAGCACTGGAGTAATATGATAATTTTTTTTGGTTCTTGTTAAGATTCTAGCAGCCGTGTTTAGCACTAGCTTAAGTTTATTTAGTGCTTTATCAGGGTAGCCGGAAAGTAGAGCATTGCAGTAGTCTAACCTAGAAGTGACAAAAGCATGGATTACTTTTTCTGCATCCTTTTTGGACAGAAAGTTTCTGATTTTTGCAATGTTACGTAGAAAATATGTCCTTGAAACAGTCTTGATATGTTCGTCAAAAGAGAGATCAGGGTCCAGAGTAACGCCGAGGTCCTTCACAGTTTTATTTGAGACGACTGTACAACCATCAAGATGAATTGTCAGGTTCAACAGAAGATATTTTTGTTTCTTGTGACCTAGAACAAGCATCTCTGTTTTGTCCGAGTTTAAAAGTAGAACATTTGCGGCCATCCACTTCATTATGTCTGAAACACATGCTTCCAGGGAGGGCAATTTTGGGGCTTCACCATGTTTCATCGAAATGTACAGCTGTGTGTCATCCGCATAGCAGTGAAAGTTAATATTATGTTTCCGAATGACATCCCCAAGAGATAAAATATATAGTGAAAACAATAGTGGTCCTAAAACGGAACCTTGTGGAACACCGAAATTTACAGTTGATTTGTCAGAGAACAAACCATTCACAGAGACAAACTGATATATTTCCGAAAGATAAGATCTAAACCAGGCCAGAACTTGTCCGTGTAGACCAATTTGGGTTTCCAATCTCTCCAAAAAAATGTGGTGATCAATGGTATCAAAAGCAGCACAAAGGTCTAGGAGCACGAGGACAGATGCAGAGTATTGGTCTGACGCCATTAAAAAGTAATTTACCACCTTCACAAGTGCAGTCTCAGTGCTTTGATGAGGTTTATAACCAGACAGAAGCGTTTCGTATACATTGTTTGTCTTCAAGGAGGCAATGAGTTGCTGCGCAACAGCTTTTTCAAAAACATTTGAGAGGAATGGGAGATTCGATATAGGCCAATAGTTTTTTAGATTTTCTGGGTGAAGGTTTGGCTTTTTCAAGAGAGGCTTTATTGCTGCCACTTTTAGTGAGTTTGGTACACATCCAGTGGATAGAGAGCCGTTTGTTATGTTCAACGTAGGAGGGCCAAGCACAGGAAGTAGCTCTTTCAGTAGTTTAGTTGATATAGGGTCCAGTATGTAGCTTGAAGGTTTAGAAGGTTTAGAGGCCATGATTATTTTCATCAATGTGTCAATGTGCTCGGGTATTTTCTGTATGCCAGGGAGCTAGTTTCTTATGACAAATGTTTTTTGTTTTTTAGGGGTGCGACTTCATCTAGGGTATTTCAAAAGGTTAAATTGAGTTCCTCAGTTAGGTGGTTAACCTATTTGTGCACTCTGATGTCCTTGAGTAGGTGGAGGGAGTCTGGAAGGGCCTCTAGGAATCTTTGGGTTGTCCGAGAATTGATAGCATGACTTTGATGATCCTTGGTTGGGGTTTGGGCAGATTATTTGTTGAGATTGCCAACATAATAAAGTGGTGGTCCAATAGTAGAGGAAAATGAAGAAAAACATTAAGATACACTACATTTATTCCATGGGACAAAACTAGGTCCAGAGTATGACTGTCTCAGTAAGTAGATCCAAAGACATGTTGGACAAAACCCACAGAGTCGATGATGGCTCTGAAAGCCTTTTGGAGTGGGTCTGTGGACTTTTCCATGTGAATATTAAAGTCACCAATGTGAATATTAAATATAAGGTCCGATAGGAATTCAGGGAACTCAGTGAGGAATGCTGTATATGGTCCAGGATGCCTGTAAACTGTAGCTATAAACGGTCATTGAGCAGGCTGCATAGATTTCATGACTAGAAGTTCCAAAGATGAAAACCTCTGGGGTTTTTTGTAAATTGAAATTTGCTATGTTAACAACACCTCCGCCTTTGCGGAATGAGCGAGGGATATGGTCACTAGTGTAACCAGGAGGTGAGGCCTCATTTAACACAGTAAATTCATCAGGCTTAAGACATGTTTCAGTCAGTCCAATCACATCAAGATTATGATCAGTTCATTGACTATAACTGCCTTGGAAGTGAGGGATCTAACATTAAGTAGCCCTATATTGAGATGTGAGTTATCACAATGTCTTTGGCAGTGTCGTGTCTTTGGCTATGGCGGATTAAGAGATATGACAAGCTATTCTATAAAATAATTTCTCCGTAATTAATATTAGCTGATTGAGCTAATCATGTAAATGTAATTAACTAGAGAGTCGGGGCACCACTAAATAATATTTATAGAGCTGTTATCTTCTGAATAAACTCTTAAAGACCTAGTAATATTTTACATCAATAGCAGTCAATATTAATCGTCACTTTAATTCAGTCTCATCTGAAAGTTGTAAATTCTTGATATTCACAAACCCTGGCTTACAAGTTGAATCAGCAATACAAAAGTGGGTTTAATTATTTATTTACTAAATACCGAACTAATCACACAGAATTGCACATACACATAATTAATCACAACTTGATTACAAATTAAGTAATAACGGAAAACGTCCCTAGCGGGCGGAACAGATATGGCAGCTTGTTACACAAAAGAAAAGGGCTGGGTTTGACTGAATGAGTGGGAAGACTGAGGAACAAAGGGTGAATCTGTGCTATCGTAAATACAGTATCTTATGCATTCTAAATTACTGCCCATTTTGAAAAGGGAAATGCAATAAATATTTACTCTGAGCTGTGCTTCGGTAGGTTGGTTGTAGATGGAAGGCCGTGTTGTCCAACCGAGTCCTTTGAAGAATGCCTTTGCTTGTAAATTGGTTACGTTGTAGTAACGTCATTGTGTGATAGACGGGATACTCTGTCTGTTCCTTCCTAACCTACGTTTGCAGCTGCTGTTGCTAACTCAACGGCTAGGAGGTATCACTTCTGTAGTGAATAAGAGTTCAAAGTTCAAACCATTCGCAACCAAAGCTCACGCTCATGTTGGCTTCGTTCTGTAGTTATTATCTGAACCATTCTGACATCAGACCGTCGTCCTCACATCTTTGGAACAGGAGGTTACATTGTCGTCAAGGCTTTATATAGGAAGGCAGAGGAGGGCATGTTTGAACAGTTTTATAGCCCATGTCCCTTCACAGGGGCGGGCCACTGATTGAGCAAAGCCCTAACCTTATGAAAACCCAAATCTCACATTTTAGAAGATAAAAACACATTTTATCCCATCACAAATAATTTCATATTCAAACATTTAAATTGAACAACAATTCTATGTGAATCCGATAACTCTGATGTGTAGACTTTCCACTGTAGATTTTATGTCATCTTATCATTGATGAGAATGTCTCAGATGACAACCGAACTGACATCATATTCATTAAGTACCACCGCATATGTTCAATTGGTCGGATTACTAGAATATAGTTCATTTCCCCCCACTTTCTGATGTTCCCAGAACTATGTAAACCAAAGGGGTTTGCAAATGTAACATCAGTAGGGTAGAGAGAGGAAAAAGGGGGGAAGAGGTATTTAGGACTGTCATAAACCTACCCCCAGGCCAACGTCATGACAGCAGGAATGGAGGATGTCTTTATTCCAGTGAGAAGGCGAACACAACCATGTTAAGTTTTGCCCAACCTATGTTGAAGCACAGACACGGTTTCAATGGGGATAGCTGAGCTGACTACACTGACTACACTGTAGGCGGGAATGGGGTAAGTTGAGCCATTTTCATTTACATTCAGCAGCACTCCGTCAAGGGAAATATATCTTTCTAACAAAGATACACTATATATACAAAAGTATGTGGACACCCTTTCAAATTAATGGATTTGGCTATTTCAGCCACACCAGTTTCTGACAAGTGTATAAAATTGAGCACACAGCCATGCAATCTTCATAGACAAACATTAGCAGTAGAATGGACTTACTTTCAATGTGGCAACGTCATAGGATGTCAAATTTCTGCCCTGCTAGAGCTGCCACGGTCAACTGTAAGTGTTGTTATTGTGAAGTGAAAACGTCTAGGAGCAAAAACGGCTCAGCTGCAAAGTAGCAGGCCACACAAGCTCACAGAACAGCGAGTGCTGAAGTGCATAGCACGTACAAATTGTCTCTCCTCGGTTGCAACACTCATTACTGAGTTCCAAACTGTCTCTGGAAGCAACGTCAGCACAAGACATGTTCGTCTGGAGCTTCATGAAATGGGTTTCCATGGCCAAGGAGCCGCACACAAGCCTAAGATCACCATGCGCAATGCCAAGCATCGGTTGGAGTGGTGTAAAGTTCACCGTCATTGGACACTGAAGCAGTGGAAACGCATTCTCTGGAGTGATAAATCACGCTTCACCATCTGGCAGTCTGACGGACGAATCTGGGTTTGGCGGATGCCAGGAGAACCTTACCTGCCCCAATGCATAGCGCCAACTCTAGTGGCAAGTTTGGTGAAGGAGGAAAAATGGTCTGGGGCTGTTTTTCATGGTTCGGGCTGGGCCCCTCAGTTCTACTGAACGGAAGTCTTAACGCTATAGCTTACAATGACATTCTAGATGATTCTGTGCTTCCAACTTTGTGGCAACAGTTTGGGGAAGGCCCTTTCCTGTTTCAGCATAACAATACCCACGTACACAAAACAAATTCTTTACAGAAATGGTTTGTCGACATTGGTGTAAAAGAACTTGACTGGCCTACACAGAGCCCTGACCTCAACCCTATCAAACACCTTTGGGATGAATTGGAACGCCGACTGCGAGCCAGGCCTAATCACCCAACATCAGTGCCGACCTCACTAATGCTCTTGTGGCTAAATCGAAGCAATGTTCAAACATCTAGTGGAAAGCCTTCCCAGAAGAGTGGAGGCTGTTATAAAAGCAAAGGGGGGACCAACTCCATATTAATACACATGATTTTGGAATGATGTTCGATGAGCAAGTGTCCACATACTTTTGGATAATTTGGGATGTTGTGTATCCCTGTAAACAATCAGAATTAATGTAAAGTTTAAAACATAGCTTGTCCAAAAAAAGGTGGTGCCTTGGCACAACTTGAGGAAAGTTGATCCGCGGGACAGGGTAAGTTAAGTTGCCTATACATTTCTGTACTGAACTAAATATTACCACTACCTTTATAAAACCATGCCTATCTTTATTTCCCAAACACAATTCATCACAATCACTTTTATTGTCTTAATCATTTTAAGCATATTTTAACACAGGTTTAACACCTAACAAACTATTTGTACTTTTTAAAACACTTTTAACATAGGTCATGCCCTGTTGTTACCTCTTATCCCAACGATAACGCCTTCCATTACGCCTGGGAAGAAAACACTTGCCATTGGCTCAACAATCACTCAACTTATCCTATTGCAATTAGCTCAACTTACCCCACGGTAAACATTTTGACTACATTAGTCCACACACCTTCTAGGCAGAGTTCCTCTGTCCAGTGTCTGTTCTTTTGCCCATCTTAATCTTTTATTTTTATTGACCAGTCTGAGATATAGATTTTTCTTTGCAACTCTTCCTAGAATTCCAGCATCCCAGAGTCGCCTCTTCACTGTTGTCGTTGAGACTGGTGTTTTGCGGTTACCATTTAATGAAGCTGCCAGTTGACGACATTTGAGGCGTCTGTTTCTCAAACCAGACACTAATGTATTTGTCCTCTTGCTCAGTTGTGCACTGGGGCCTCCCACTCCTCTTTCTATTCTGGTTAGGGCCAGTTTGCGCTGTTCTGTAAATGGAGTAGTACACATTGTTGTACGAGATCTTCAGTTTCTTGTCAATTTCTCACATGCAATTGCCTTCATTTCTCAGAACAAGAAAAGACTGACAAGTTTCAGAAGAAAGTTATTTATTTCTGGCCAATTTGAGCCTGTTATTCGAACCCACAAATGCTGATGCTCCAGATACTCAACTAGTCTAAAGAAGGCAAGTTTTTATTGCTTCTTTAATCAGATCAACAGTTTTCAGCTGTGCTAACATATTTGCAAAAGGGTTTTCTAATGATCAATTAGCCTTTTAAAACGATAAACTTGGATTAGTTAACACAACGTCCCATTGGAACACAGGCGTGATGGTTGCTGATAATGGGCCTCTGTACGCCTATGTAGATATTCCATAAAAGATCTGCCGTTTCCAGCTACAATAGTCATTTAGAACATTAACAATGTCTACACTGTATTTTCGATAAATTTGATGTTATTTTAATGGACAAAAAATGTGCTTTTCTTTCAAAAGCAAGGATCCCTATGTTTTGAACGTTAGTGTATGTCCGAACCGCAAAATCATGGTCTCTGTGGCAGAACGTTTATTTTGATTGCCGTTTTTATGCATTTATCCAAATCCCATCGGGTGGCCTGATTTCAGATGTGTAATGTAAACAAGATTTTAGATAAACCATTCTTCTTGAATACAGTAGCATGTAGGCTAAATGTTTAAATTGAACTAATCTGTCAATTCACAATAATCATACTATTGTGTGTATACTCTGTGGTGGCTGTGTTCCTTCTGGTCATTCACCGGGATCAGCTTGTAACACCAGACACACTACACAATAAAGGCAAACAAATTGAACACTTCTAGAACTTCGTTCGAACCTACGACCACACATACTGTAGGGGTACTTAATCGGCAGACCTAGACCCTGTCACACTGAACAAGCCAAGACATCCGACAATCGTTTACGACCTAAAAACTTGACCACGATGTGGCAAAATTGTGGCATAAGACGGCTAAAATTGTACAGTCTGCAAAGGTCTTATAACAATTCATTAATTTGACTGTGAAAATCACATTTTTACAACTTTTCCATGTGGTTCCTTGTGAACCATGTGGTTCCTTCCTTTTTAAAAATGTTATATGACCTCTTCTGTAGTATTTTGTAAAATTATTGTGATCTAAGAGGACATTCTATGTTGGATGTCTAGTTTGTCTGTTTCTGTGTTTGGGCCTGATATGGTTCTCAATCAGAGGCAGGTGTTAGTCATTGTCTCTGATTGGGAACCATATTTAGGTATTGGGTTTGGTGGGTGGTTGTTTCCTGTCTTTGTGTTTGTTGCACCAGATAGGACTGTTTAGGTTTTTCCACGTTTATTGGTTTGTATTATGTTCATGTTGAGTTTTCCTATATTAAAAACATGAACTTCAACCACGTTGCATTTTGTTCCGCCTCTCCTTCCCAGGAGGAAAGCCGTTAAAATTATACATTTTTTGCATGGTTTCCTAAAAACAAGGACGGCTCAACTTACCCCACTCTCCCTATGACTATTTTGTAGGGTATAGAATGAATAAGGAGCAGGGGAACTGATTGGTCAGATAGACTAGTCCAACACAACAGTTTAACTTCATCTTCTTCTACAGAAAAAAAGACATAAATGGGTAGATGGCCAGAAATCAAATCAAACACATGGTTATGCATACTGATTATTTAAATTCACTCCTCTGTAAGATTAATCTATCATCATTACCAGCTTCAACTCATTTTGATAAATACAAGTGGAATTACCAACAGCTCAGAAAAACTATTTTGGGATGAGAGATGAGAGAAACTTTTGCTAAATATGGTGGAATCACGCAATCTTAAGTCATCCCTAAATTCATATCCAGAAATGCACATGGATTCATTTTCGGTGAAGTTGTGATTATTCCTGTCATCACTGTAAAAGTGTCTTCCCTCCAGCTGGATTCAATTGTAGCCTGATCACTGTCTCTCTTCCTTCTTGACGTCACTCGCACCCAATCAGGTGCGAGTTCTGCTTTGAATTTCTGACGGGATGGCATTTAAGATTGGCGTATAAGTGTATATCTAATTAAGAAATGCAAGTTAGTATGTGGTCTGGCCAGTAACTAACTTGTTCCCTTGCTCTCGCTTGGTCTGGTGTGCACACTGCACTACCTCTCCACTGAGAGCTGCTCCTGTTGCCTTTATTTTATCGGCTCGGAGCGCTTGGCAGCCTGGGGGGCTGCTGAGGCCTAGCGTTTGTTACACTGTAGACTTAGAGAAAAGGGTTGCAAATGGGTTATTTGGCTGTCCATGGGAGAACCCTGCTTGATTCCAGGTAGAACCTTTTTGGTTCCAGTGTCACAGATCCCACCGGAACTTTCATTACGCACACCTGGCCCCTACTCCCAGTGATTAGTAATTGTACAAATGTGCCCTTGGTTTACCAGTGTCCTGTTGATTATTGTTACAATGTCCGTTGGTTTGTTTGAGTACCTGTGCTTTGTGTTTTGGCTTTCATGCCATTGTGGATTGCGCAGATGATTGCGGGTCTTGTCCTGTGTGTTAATCATTGTGCGCTTGTGTTATTTATTTGAGGTACTCCTCGCTCTTTTGTTTGGGTTTCTAACCTGTGTTTTGTATAGTGTTTGTTTGGTCTTTGTCCCCGTGCCTTTACACGGCACACTGTACTTTGGGTATAATTTTAAAAACTATTACGCATTCCTGCACCTGTCTCCCGACCCCATCCAGGTAGAACTCTTTAGGGTTCCATGTAGAACCCTCTGGGGAAAGGGTTTTTACATAGAACCCTATTGGGTTCTATGTGGAACCAAAGGGTTCTCCTATGGGGACAGCTGGATAAACCTTCTAGGTTCTAGGTAGCACCTTTTTTCTAAGAGTGTAAGACTCCTTAGAAATGCCTGTAGCTTACGAGGGGGATAGCTCTAATTAGCTCAAGGATACTTGCCTTCCCCTGTGTAGGTCACTATGGAATTTCTTAATATATGTTAAAAAATATATATATATCAATATATTGTCACATACACCGGATAGGTGCAGTGAAATGTATTGTTTTACAGCGTCAGACATAGTATAACAGCACCCCTGGAGTAAATTAGGGTTAAGTGCCTTGCTTAAGGGCACATCAACAGATTTTTTCACCTGTCAGCTCAGGCATTCGGAGCAGAAACCTTTCGGTTACTGGCCCAACTCGCTCTAACCGCTAGTCTACCTGCCACCCTGTAGTTAAGTAAGAGAATGGGAAAACAAACATCGAAGTACAGAAGTCACTCCAGTGACCAATAACTGTTTATCAGTGGGAAAAACATCCCCATTAATTTCTGCTAGTCATTAGCAACTCAGCTTATTGTATTTGTGAAACATCTAATACAGATCAAGTTCAAGTTCCTGTTCCCCATCAATTTGTAGGAAGACAATAAACATTTGAAAAACCGTCTTTAAAAGGGTCTGAACAATGACAACTCCCAATGAAAGGCAATTCCTCTGACAGGAATTATATCTTGCCGAAATGTTGAAACAGCTTGAGAAAATTCATTTTAACTTTCAACATTTCTGTCTACCATTTTCTAAATTCTTTTAGAGTTTGCATTCTCCATTAAACTGATCTAGCACACAGCCTATCATAGAGGTATGTTGTGAAGCCAGATTTGGATATTGAGAACAAGCAACCTGGGTTCATGTTTCAATGCAAGATTAAGCAGAATTTATCATGGGCTATGCCAAGTACTCAATTCACAGAAACGCATAGCCATGATAAATGGTGCATGAGCAGTTGCACATGGACACTACTTTGATAGCTACAGTATGTGGGCTGTCACCATGTTTAATGAATCGCTTTACACTTTTTTTTTTCTTTCGCTAATTTCTGACAATTACTTTAAGCTGTTTCTTGTGGATGAAAGGTCTCTCTGAGCATTTGTTTTTCTATAGTGTCATAAAGATTGGTTCATTACCAACAAAGTCAGGTACAAGGGTTCTAAGAAATGTAAAGAGCTAATATGTAGTTAAATGTCTCTTCTTAATGTTTCTTTCATCAAAGATTAAAATGCACTTTTAAAGTGGCAACACTCAGAATGTGTGCTGACAGTGCTGATAGCTAGGGGACATATCTGCTTTCCTTCCCCTTCCACCTTCAACCACCCCTAATTGTATCGCACATGACGTTTCACAGGAGAGAAGTACTACAAGTTTGGACAATGTTATATTTTAAGCATTTGTAAGACGTGATCTGTATGGTGACTTTGTGGACCTATGAATTGAAAGATTAAATAATTTGCTTTGTAACTCTGCTTTTACTTCCTCAAATGTACGGACTACATTAACTCTGGGTAAGGACTGGGACGCAATAGGCTCACCTACATTAGCTAAAACTACAGACCCAGCTTGTGTAACCACACCGAGCTGATACAACATTTACCGTGTCTTGATTCAAGTAATGCTTTACCTTGAACAAATTGATTACAGCAGACGAACTTGGCCAAGAGAAAAAAACAACATAAAACACTGAGAAAAGGCATCAGTTGTTTTCAAGACAATAGGCCATTCTTGCTAGTCAGTGCTCTTCTTGTTTTAATTGAATTACCTCTCCTGTCATGTTTGGATCCAGGAAAGTGTTAAGTGTCTCATTGCATTCCCCAAACACTGTGATTCATAAAAGGCCATGTGTGGGCTCATTTGGATTGACAGCTCTCTGATGTCTGATATTCAAAAGAAAAACATCCTGGCACTTCATTGTCTTACCTCATATAATACAGATCCCATACAATAAAAGAAGGTGGAGCTTTTAGATGAATTGAGGAATAGTGATAATAATTGTTTGCAGATGCAATGGAAATCATTGGGAAAACGTGCTCATGTGTTAAACTGTACCGTGAGAGAGGAACAGTGGGAAATGTTCAAAAACGTCAAAGAGAGATGGGAGAATAGAAAGAGAACAACTGCAACGTTCCTAAACGTGTGAAGAATTTGGCCAGCCGTATATTCTGTAAAGTCTAAAATAAGAAGTTATGGATTTGATGTCAACGTTGTACAATACCCAAGAGTGAGTGCTGCATTGTAGTTTGTCAGGGTATCACTGTTCACCTAACACTACTGACTCACCTTTTTGCAAGTCTCTCGGTCAGCAATACCATCTGAACAGACATATTAAGGGTAGGATGAATAACGTATGACTAGGCCACTAGGCATCCACCTGGACATGCCTGAGCTCAATCCAAAATGTCTGTCTAATATTTCAAAAGGCTTTGTCAGTGTGTAATTCAGGGTAAAGTACAATTGGAGAACTACCAAAGTAACTAGTGCACTGCAAACTGCCACAGAGCAACATATTTTGTTGCACATGATTAAAAACATGAATAAGCAAGAATGAACCACAGTTAGAGGTGTAGAGGCAGACATGTATTTTTTACTAGAATAAAACGAGTTGTTTGGAAAGCCAATCCTTTCTCTAAAGATACTTTGTCAACCCAAAGATACCTGACATATACTGTACATACATTCACATTTACAAGCATCCATTACTCATTATATAAGTCTATGGAATAAAATGCTTTTTACATTCAAATCTCATAATGTACTCTCATAATAGTTTGTGATATAAATTAAAGGTTTATGAGCACTAATGACTGCTGTGTTTATATGAACCGTATGTAATGTACTGTATATTGCTTAAAATGAGGTGTTGGCAATTCTCAACAGTATTCCATCACAATGAAATGTGCACATAGGTCATGTCTGGAGGATATGTGAGTTGGCTATTCCAAGCCAATCAAATGCCATTATTGTCCTGCAACCTACTGATTGGCCAATACACATTAAAACATGACTAAGGTGTACGGGGGGGGGCAGCATGACATCATGGTGCCTTTAAGACAGGGAGATGTGCGCGCACACACACACACCCTTGACAGGTATTTTTCTTACAGCGACCTACCTCGTAAAAGCTGTCCTTCCTCCTTCTCTGATAAGGCCTCCAATTTGCCTTGCTCGTTGACATAATTATTTTGGTTTGGCCCAGCGCTGCGCTCTCCATGCCTTCTCCCTTACTCATGCTGTTATCGAGGTGCTTGATAACTGCTTTTAGTCTGGCCTAATCAGTGCCTTCAGCCTCTCCAGACTGATCTGCCAAGAGTGCTGAGCTCCGAGAGGGAGTGGCGACTTGATATAGAGAGAAGAGCTGTTGGCTGACAGACGACTGCACACGGCTCAGGGTCAGAGACGAGACGGCTCAGTACAAAACATGGCCTGTTAAAGTCTATTCAATGCAGATTAACTTTATGCACCACAGCCATTTCAGTCATTATCTCACATTGCTCTGCTCAAGTTTCTTGTTTATGGTATCTCTGTAATTCAATGGATACTCTTTTCACAGAGTAAGTCAGCTTGAAGGGTTATGTGAAAGGGAGTTTTAGCAAGTCTCATTTAATACAACAGATGAGCAAATGTAGACAGTGAAAATGTAACATACTCACAGTCACAAATTCACAATATAAAATATATATGTCCCAACTTATTTATCGTTCTTTCTAACCTCAAAGGTTTTCTAAATTAAAATGGCTTTACTACACCTATAAAAAGCAGACAGACATGATTGAATTGTGGCTATTTTGCACTACTCATTCCCAACCACAGGGGGGCTCTACTTCAAAGCCTCTGTTCCCCACACCTTCTGTCAAACTCAGACCTGTCCATTACCACATCTTTACAGACTGAGCGATGCGATTGCATGTCTACTATTAAACCTGATACCTTGTGTGGAAAGAACCTACAAAGACAAGTTAAATATTTTTATATAACACTATGCTTTTTGAGTGACTGGCTACATAAATGATTGTTGTAAAGTAATGGAGTGGTTCTCTCTTCAAGGGGATTGGGGCGTGTGGATATCTATCAAACTATGTGTTATTTAACTTATATTTTGAAGGAAACATTAGGCATGGAGGAGCCTCCCTCCCAGGAGTGGCTATTCCACAGACCTGGCCAGGAAAACAACATCAAATCATTTCTGTGAAACAATGCCGTGTCAGGCACGTGTGTATAGCCTTCGTGCTCAGACAGACGGAGATCAATCTGTTGGAGAGGAGGTGAAGGGTTTGATGGGCCTTGGCAAGCCCCCACGCCCTGTAGGCTTTGGATACCACGTCTGGGAGTTCTCTCTCCCTCATGTGGTTTTGGATTGTTCTTGTAAAATGTGAAATATTTATTAGTACAGTCCAAAAACCTTAGCCGTAAATATATATCGTAATTGCCTTGAGATGACGGAAGGGACGGTAAATTCTGTAATGCTGCTTCAGGGGTAAAGACTAATCCAGTCGGGTCTATAGTGGGTTGTGTTTGGCGATATTCTTCTAATTGTAACATTTACTGTATTGTAACCATCACTTACAGGGCACATTCTGAATGAATAGTGGGGGTTGATACACCAGAATCTGCTAATTCGCTAATACAATCCTTGAGCCCAAATGCACCCCCAAAAGTGGACTAAAGGGACCCACTAAATGGACTGACCCACAAAGTACCCATAGCATTAGAATTATTTGTTACCCCCTCTGTCATGTTGCAAAACTGTATTTACAGTACAATGACCCCAACTGAACCTTCAACTTCAAAAATGAGCAATCTAAGTGATAAGGCAACATTTGAAAGTGAAATTGATAATAACGTTGAAATAATTAATTAAAGAGAATTAAATCTGTTAACAAGACTTAACAATGTCTTTCGAATGACAGACCTAATTCAGTGGTAATTTCAGAGGCCTGATGAGGCTTGGTGATGACAGTCACTTGGATGTTAACCAGATCCTTAATGTAAGTCATTGCTGTTTTAAATCTCCCAATAAGGATTTGACTGAAAGGTAAAGAATAAATATTTGCTTTGGAACAACATCAGTTTTCTACTTTTGGGAGAAATGAGCAAAGCTTAACCTTTACAGCAGAATTATACAGCTCATCTCACTGTTGAATCATCACAGAAAGTAATGTAAGGACTTTTCATGTGCCGTAATTAACGTGGCTTGCGACAGCAGCCACACTTAGAAATGGTAAAAATGTTACTTTTTTGTTCTCCATCCACTTTGATGGGATTTCCTTAGCTTTCCCTATAGCTCCCATTGTGACATCATCACTCCCAAGATTATATTCTATTCACTGTAAACAATACAACTTTTGATACAAATCAGATACTTTGACCACAAAAAGTTAGAGGGTATGACATCTTGGTCTACTTCTCAATATTCAAATCTGAAGTCGGAAGAAAAATATATCCTACAGATCTAACGATACCGGTGTTTTAGTAACCACATTAACACTTTTTTTTCAAACTTTTCCCAAACAACTGTATTTTTGACCACTTCCAACACTTCAGACCAAAAAGTTGGTACAGCTGTTTGTAGGAGCTTAGAATGATGAAAAGAAGCTAGCTAATGTCAGCTAACAGCTGTCATGTCTCAACATCAAGCAGCCTAAACAGAGACATTGCTATGGATAACAATGCATTTCACTAGAAAAAAAGGGCCATAGACTAGAATGGTAAAACAATTCAAAATTATATTCTTCAAAAATATCTTCTTTCCCCTTTTAAACTATCAACTCCAAACCAATGTTGAGATGTTCAGACTTCCCCCACTTTGTTAGTCAAAAGATTGTTGATAATATGTACAGTGGCAGTAAAATGTTTGGACACACCTAATCATTCAACGGTTTTTCTTTATTTTTACTATTTTCTAGATTGTATAATAATAGTGAAGACATCAAAACTATGAAATAACACATGGAATCATCTAGTAACCATATATTTCAGATTTTAGATTCTTCAATGTAGATACCCTTTGCCTTGATGACAGCTTTGCACACTCTTGGCATTCTCTCAACCAGCTTCACGTGGAATGCTTTTCCAACAGTCTTGAAGGAGTTCCCACATATGCTGAGCACATGTTGGCTGCATTTCCTTCACTCAGCTGTTCAACTCATCCCAAACCACCTCAATTTGGTGTGGAGGCCAGGTCATCTGATGTAGCACTCCATCACTCTCCTTCTTGGTCAAATAGCCCTTACACAAATGATAGTGCCACTAAGCACAAACCAAATGGGATAGTGTATCACTGCAGATTGCTGTCACCAGCAAAGCACCCCCACACCATCACACCTCCTCCATGCTTCACTGTGGGAACCGCACATGTGGAGATCATCCGTTCAACTACTCTGTGTCTCACAAAGACACAGCGGTTGGAACCAAAAATCTCAAAGTTGGACTCATCAGACCAAAGGACAGATTTCCACCGGTCTAATGTCCTTTGCTTGTGTATTTCTTGGCCTAAGCAAGTCTCTTCTTATTATTGGTGTCCTTTAGCAGTGGTTTCTTTGCAGCAATTTGACCATGAAGGCCTGATTCACGGCTCCTCTGAACAGTTGATGTTGAGATGTGTCTGTTACTTGAACTCTGTGAAGCATTTATTTGGACAGAAATTTCTGAAGCTGGTAACTCTAATGAACTTATCCTCTGCAGCAGAGGTAACTCTGGGTCTTCCTTTCCTGTGGCAGTTCACATGAGAGCCAGATTCGTCATAGCGCTTGATGATTTTTGCGTCTGCACTTAAAGAAACCTTCAAACTTCTTGAAAAGTTCCTGATTGACTGACATTCATATCCTAAAGTAATGATGGATTGTAATTTCTCTTTGCTTATTGGAGCTGTTCTTGCCATAATATGGACTTGGTCTTTTACCAAATAGGGCTATCTTCTGTATACGACCCTTGCCTTGTCACAACACAACTGATGGTCTCAAATGCATTAAGAAGGAAAGAAATTCCACACATTTACTTTTAACAAGGTACACATGTTAATTAAAATGCATTTCAGGTGACTACCTCATGAAGCTGGTTGAGAGAATTCTAAGAGTGTGCAAAGCTGTCATCAAGGCAAAGAGTGGCGACTTTGAAGAATCTCAAATATAAATATCTTTGTTTATTAACAGTTTTGGTTACTACATGATTCCATATGTGTTATTTTGGTAGTTTTGAGGTCTTCACTATAATTCTACAATGTAGAAAATAGTAAAAAAAAAAAAAAACCTTGAATGAGTAGGTGTGTCCAAACTTTTGACTGGTATATCATATTTGCATAAATTAACATGAGTTTGACTGAGAACCATACTGTAGGAATACAGAGGTAACTTCAAAACGGTCCTGCTCCTTGAGCAATTGAGCTACATAGACCAACTTTAAAATAATCATGCTATCCTAACTTCAAATTCTTTGAAATCTGATCAACTATAACTCTATTATTTTTGTGTAAATTAGCATAAAATAACTCACCAACTGTAACTCTTGAACTGTTCAAGCTAGAGACACCAAACCAACTTTCACATGTTCAGGCTATCCTAACTTCAAATTCCCCAAAAATATATCAATTATAAGTATCAAAATTAGTGTAAATTAGCATGAAATAACCCACCAACAGTAACTCTTGAACCGTTCAAGCTCTCTAATTCTCTCTTTCTCTCTTTCGGAGGACCTGAGCCCTAAGAGCATGCCTCAGGACTACCTGACATGATGACTCCTTGCTGTCCCCAGTCCACCTGGCCGTGCTGCTGCTCCAGTTTCAACTGTTCTGCATTATTATATTATTGGACCATGCTGGTCATTTATGAACATTTGAACATCTTGGCCATGTTCTGTTATAATCTCCACCCGGCACAGCCAGAAGAGGACTGGCCAACCCACATAGCCTGGTTCCTCTCTAGGTTTCTTCCTAGGTTTTGGCCTTTCTAGGGAGTTTTTCCTAGCCACCGTGCTTCTACACCTGCATTGCTTGCTGTTAGGGGTTTTAGGCTGGGTTTCTGTACAGCACTTTGAGATATCAGCTGATGTACGAAGGGCTATATAAATAAATTTGATTTGATTTAGAGACACCAAACCAACTTTCACATGTTCAGGCTATCCTAACTTCAAAATTATTATTTTTTAATCAATGATATCTATATAAATGTCCATACATTTGCATAAAATAACTCACCAACATAAATGTTTTAACCGTTACATGTTCAGACTAACCTAACTTAAAATAAAAATGTATGAACTATGACTATTAACGTGTGTGTAAATTAGCATAAAATAACAAACCAACAGTAACTCTTGAACTGTTCAAGCTACATACACCAAACCAACTTTCACATATTCAGGCTATCCTATATTTTTAAAAAGAAAAACTGAAATGGGCCTATTTTCTGCTATTTTCTATTGATGGGGAATTATCAAATGGTATGATTGTTACTGTACCAGTAATTCCAAATACTCTATACAGGGAAGGATCCCAAACCAAGCAATATTCCCAATCGCCAACTGCAAAACTGTGACCTAAATTTGAGGTTACCAAGTCAAGTACTATAATGCAAGCCTTTTTTAAATCTGACACAGTGGCTGGATTAACAAGAAGTTGAGCTTTATTTTGATGTATAATACTTGAATTTTCATGAATGTTAAATATTTATATTTCTGTCATTTGAAATTCACGCTCTGCAATTTTACCGGATGTTGGCCAGGTGGGATGCTACCGTCCCACCTGCCCATAAGAAGTTAATCCAACTGCGTTGTTAGATTTCAAAAAGGCTTTACGGCAAAAGTATATCATGCGATTATCTGAGGACAGCGCCCCACATCAAAATACTTTTTCAACCAGCACAGGCGTCACAAAATCACATAGTGATTAAATAAATCACTTACCTTTGAATATCTTCCTCTGTTTGCAATCCCAAGGGTCCCAGCTACACAATGATTTTTTAATTTTTTTTAAATTTCACCTTTATTTAACCAGGTAGGCAAGTTGAGAAGAAGTTCTCATTTACAATTGCCAAGATAAAGCAAAGCAGTTCGACACATACAACAACACAGAGTTACACATGGAGTAAAACAAACATACAGTCAATAATACAGTAGAAAAATAAGTCTATATACGATGTGAGTAAATGAGGTGAGATAAGGGAGGTAAAGGCAAAAAAGGCCATGGTGGCGAAGTAAATACAATATAGCAAGTAAAACACTGGAATGGTAGATTTGGAGTGGAAGACTGTGCAAAGTAGAAATAAAAATAATGGGGTGCAAAGGAGCAAAATAAATAATAATAATAATAAATAATTACAGTAGGGGAAGAGGTAGTTGTTTGGGATAAATTATAGATGGGCTAAGTACAGGTGCAGTAATCTGTGAGCTGCTTGACAGCTGTGCTTAAAGCTAGTGAGGGAGATAAGTGTTTCCAGTTTCAGAGATTTTTGTAGTTTGTTCCAGTCATTGGCAGCAGAGAACTGGAAGGAGAGGCGGCCAAAGGAAGAATTGGTTTTGGGGTTGACCAGAGCGATATACCTGCTGGAGCGCGTGCTACAGGGTGGGTGCCGCTATGGTGACCAGCAAGCTGAGAAAAGGGGGGACTTTACCTAGCAGGGTCTTGTAGATGACCTGGAGCCAGTGGGTTTGGCGACGAGTATAAAGCGAGGGCCAGCCAACGAGAGCGTACAAGTCGCAGTGGTGGGTAGTATATGGGGCTTTGGTGACAAAACGGATGGCACTGTGATAGACTGCATCCAATTTGTTGAGTAGAGTGTTGGAGGTTATTTTGTAAATGACATCGCCGAAGTCGAGGATCGGTAGGATGGTCAGTTTTACGAGGGTATGTTTGGCAGCATGAGTGAAGGATGCTTTGTTGCGAATTCGGAAGCCAATTCTAAATTTAACTTTGGATTGGAGATGTTTGATATGAGTCTGGAAGGAGAGTTTACAGTCTAACCAGACACATATTCAGAAGTCCAGAGTAGAACCGTCCAGAGTAGTGATTCTGGACGGGTGGGCAGGTGCAGGCAGCGATCCGTTGAAGAGCATGCATTTAGTTCTACTTGTATTTAAGAGCAGTTGGAGGCCACGGAAGGGGAGTTGCATGGCATTGAAGCTCGTCTGGAGGGTTGTTAACACAGTGTCCAAATAAGGGCCAGAAGTATACAGAATGGTGTCGTCTGCGTAGAGGTGGATCAGAGACTCACCAGCAGCAAGAGCGACATCATTGATGTATACACAGAAAAGAGTCGGCCCGAGAATTGAATCCTATGGCACCTCATAGAGACTGCCAGAGGTTCAGACAACAGGCCCTCCAATTTGACACACTGAACTCTATCAGAGAAGTAGTTGGTGAACTAGGCGAGGCAATCATTTGAGAAACCAAGGCTATCGAGTCTGCCGATGAGGATGTGGTGATTGACAGAGTCGAAAGCCTTGGCCAGGTCAATGAATATGGTTGCACAGTATTGTTTCTTATCGATGGCGGTTAAGATATCGTTTAGGACCTTGAGCGTGGCTGAGGTGCACCCATGACCAGATTGCATAACGGAGAATGTGCGGTGGGATTCGAAATGGTCGGTAATCTGTTTGTTGACTTGGCTTTCGAAGACCTTAGATAGGCAGGGCAGGATAGATATAGGTCTTTAGCAGTTTGGGTCACGAGTGTCCACTCCTGTGAGAGGGGGTTGACCGCAGCTGCTTTCCAATCTTTGGGGATCTCAGATAACACGAAAGAGAGGTTGAACATGCTAGTAATAGGGGTTACAACAATTTCTGCAGATCATTTTAGAAAGAAAGGGTCCAGAATGTCTAGCCCGGCTGATTTGTAGGGGTCCAGATTTTGCAGCTCTTTCAGAACATCAGCTGACTGGATTTGGGAGAAGGATAAATGGGGAAGGCTTGGGCGAGTTGCTGTGGGGGGTACAGTGCAGTTGTAGGGTAGGGGTAGCCAGGTGGAAAGCATGGCCAGTTGTAGAAAAATGCTTATTGAAATTCTCAATTATAGTGGATTTATCTGTGGTGACAGTTTCCTATCCTCAGTGCAGTGGGCAGCTGGGAGGAGGTGTTCTTATTTTCCATGGACTTTGCAGTGTCCCAGAACATTTTTGAGTTTGTGTTGCAGGAAGCAAATTTCTGCTTGAAAAAGCTAACCTTGGCTTATCTAACTGCCTGTGTATATTGGTTTCTAACTTCCCTGAAAAGTTGCATAACACGGAGGCTGTTCGATACTAATGCAGAATGCCATAGGATGTTTTTGTGTTGGTTAAGGGCAGTCAGGTCTGGAGAGAACCAAGGGCTATATATGTTCCTGGTTCTATATTTCTTGAATGGGACATGCTTATTTAAGATGGTGAGGAAGGCATTTAAAAAAATAACCAGGCATCCTCTACTGATGGGATGAGGTCAATATCATTCCAGGACACCCGGGCCAGGTCGATTAGAAAGGCCTGCTCGCTGAAGTGTTTCAGGTAGCGTTTGACAGTGATGAGTGGAGGTCGCTTGACCGCTGACCCATTATGGATGCAGGCAATGAGGCAGTGATCGCTGAGATCTTGGTTGAAAACTTCAGAGGTGTATTTAGAGAGCAAGTTGGTTAGGATGATATCTATGAGGGTGCCCGTGTTTACGGCTTTGGGGTAGTACCTGATAGGTTCATTGATAATTTGTGTGAGATTGAGGGCATCAAGCTTAGATTGTATGATGGCTGGGGTGTTAAGCATGTTCCAGTTTAGGTCCCCTAGCAGCACGAGCTCTGAAGATAGATGGGGGGGAAATCAGTTCACATATGGTGTCCAGAGCAGAGGGTGGTCTATAGCAGGCGACAACGGTGAGAACTTGTTTTTAGAGAGTTGGATTTTTAAAAGCAGAAGTTCAAATTGTTTGGGTACAGACCTGGATAGTAGGACAGAACTCTGCAGGCTATCTCTGAAGTAGATTGCAACACCGCCCCCTTTGGCCGTTCTATCTTGTCTGAAAATGTTGTAGTTAGGGATGGAGATTTCAGAGATTTTGGTGGTCTTCCTAAGCCAGGATTCAGGAACGGGTATGGCATCAAACAAACTTCGGGAGGAGGCTTCTAATGTTAACATGCATGAAACCAAGGCTATTACGGTTACAGAAGTCATCAAAAGAGAGCGCCTGGGGAATTGGAGTGGAGCTAGGCACTTCAGGGCCTGGATTCACCTCTACATCACCAGAGTAACAGAGGAGGAGTAGGATAAGGGTACGGCTGAAAGCTATGAGAATTGGTCGTCTAGGGCGTCCGGAACAGAGGGTAAAATGAGGTTTCTGGGGCGATAAAATAGCTTCAAGGTATAATGTACAGACAAAGGTAAGGTAGGATGTGAATACAGTGGAGGTAAACCTAGGCATTGAGTGATGATGAGAGAGATTGTCTCCAGAAACATCATTGAAACCAGGTGACCAGGCATGTGTGGGTGGTGGAACTGAGAGGTTGGATAAGGTATAATGAGCATGGCTAGAGGCTCTACAGTGAAATAAGCCAATAAATACTAACCATAACAGCAATGGACAAGGCATATTGACATTAAGGAGAGGCATGCTTAGCCGAGTGATCATAAGGTTCCAGTGAGTAGTGAGGTTGTTTGGGTCACGGCGATTCAGACAGCTCAAATCAAATCAAATCAAATCAAATTGTATTTGTCACATACACATGGTTAGCAGATGTTAATGCGAGTGTAGCGAAATGCTTGTGCTTCTAGTTCCGACAATGCAGTGATAACCAACAAGTAATCTAACTAACAATTCCAAAACTACTGTCTTATACACAGTGTAAGGGGATAAAGAATATGTACATAAGGATATATGAATGAGTGATGGTACAGAGCAGCATACAGTAGATGGTATCGAGTACAGTATATACATATGAGATGAGTATGTAGACAAAGTAAACAAAGTGGCATAGTTAGTGGCTAGTGATACATGTGTTACATAAGGATGCAGTCGGTGATGTAGAGTACAGTATATACGTATGCATATGAGATGAATAATGTAGGGTAAGTAACATTATATAAGGTAGCATTGTTTAAAGTGGCTAGTGATATATTTACATAATTTCCCATCAATTCCCATTATTAAAGTGGCTGGAGTTGGGTCAGTGTCAATGACCGTGTGTTGGCAGCAGCCACTCAATGTTAGTGGTGGCTGTTTAACAGTCTGATGGCCTTGAGATAGAAGCTGTTTTTCAGTCTCTCAGTCCCAGCTTTGATGCACCTGTACTGACCTCGCCTTCTGGATGATAGCGGGGTGAACAGGCAGTGGTTCGGGTGGTTGATGTCCTTGATGATCTTTATGGCCTTCCTGTAACATCGGGTGGTGTAGGTGTCCTGGAGGGCAGGTAGTTTGCCCCCGGTGATGCGTTGTGCAGACCTCACTACCCTCTGGAGAGCCTTACGGTTGAGGGCGGAGCAGTTGCCGTACCAGGCGGTGATACAGCCCGCCAGGATGCTCTCGATTGTGCATCTGTAGAAGTTTGTGAGTGCTTTTGGTGACAAGCCGAATTTCTTCAGCCTCCTGAGGTTGAAGAGGCGCTGCTGCGCCTTCTTCACGACGCTGTCAGTGTGAGTGGACCAATTCAGTTTGTCTGTAATGTGCATGCCGAGGAACTTAAAACTTGCTACCCTCTCCACTACTGTTCCATCGATGTGGATAGGGGGGTGTTCCCTCTGCTGTTTCCTGAAGTCCACAATCATCTCCTTAGTTTTGTTGACGTTGAGTGTGAGCTAGCCTGGCCATCGGTAGCAAGCTGGCTACCTCGTGCGTTTCCGTCTGTATATTAGTGGGGTTCCGTGTGGTAGAGGGGACCAATCCAATTGGCAAAATAAATCTAGTTATAGTGACCCAAGAAAATTCTCCGATAGACCTATTCAGATAGTAGCCTAAAATAAAGCTAACGATTAGCGCGACGGAGGGGCCAGTTGGATAACTCCCTTGGGTAGATAACGTCGGTAGTCCAGTTGTGAAGGCCCGGTGGGACTCTGCGTTGGCAGTAAAACGGGTCCGGATAGGTGATTGTGGCCCAGGAGTGGCTGATGAAACTCTTCAGCTGGCTAGCTCCGGAATAATTGATGTTTCCACCGGGACCGACGTAAGCAATAGTCAGGTATAAATGTCAGAGCTTGCGCTAGAAATCCGGGGATATGGAGAGAAAATAGGTCCTGTATGCTCTGGTCTGAGACGCATTGTACAAAACTGGCGATAGCTTTTCGAGCTAAAGGATAGCTGATGACCACCAACCGTGGTTAGATGAATACTAACATTAACCAGTAACCTGGCTAGCTTCTGGCTAGCTTCTATTGTGGATTTCAGATTTGAGGTGAATAATACTTTTTTATTTTTTTATTGGTGAGGTGGGTTGTAGGAGAGAGATTTGAAGTTGAGATTTTTAGAAAAATATATATATAAAAAGAAATGGGCCTATTGGTCGTGTTGTTCGATAAAGTCCTTCTTTATATCCAAAAAAAGTCAGTTTAGTTGGCGCCAATGATCTCAGTAATCCACTCGTTCAACATGCATACAAACGAATCCAAAAAGTTACCGGTAAAGTTCGTCCAAACAAGTCAAACGATGTTTCTAATTCATCCTCAGGTACTTGAATATCTAAATAAACGATCATATTTAAGATGGAGAATAGTATGTTCAATAGGGAAGATAAATAACAAAGAGTGCGCACCTCATTCAGGTGCCAACAAGACTACTTTTCTAATGAGAGACACCTTGTAGTTTTTCCAACTACTTGCTCATTGTTCAAAAAACAAGCCTGAAACCCTTTCTAAAGACAGTTGACATCTAGTGGAAGCCATAGGAACTACAATCTGGGTTCTATCTATTTGTATTTCCCATAGGCTAGCACTGAAATGGCCTGTGACCTCAAATAAAATAAACTGGATGGATTTTCCTCGTGTTTTCGCCTGCCATATCAGACATTATTGCAACAGTTTTAGAAAATTCTGAGTGTTTTCTAACCAATGCTACCAAGTATATGCATATCCTAGCTTCTAGGCCTGAGTAACAGGCAGTTTACTTTGGACACGTCAGTCATCCAAAATTCCGAACAAAAACAGTCTCCAAAACAGGTTAAGGCCATGGGAATGGGTCCATATCAAAAACATGTAAATCACTGTACTAATAGGGATATAAAAATGTGAAAAGCCAGTGAGAGAAAATTCTCGACATAAAGGGAATGTATAAACTCCCCCTGGTAGTAGGATTAAAAAAGCTCTTGTTGTTGAGTGGATGTAGGGCAGACTAAGACTGGCATATTGTCAATTCTGCTGGAGTGGGGCAGTCTGGTTAGTGTTGGGCATACTGGCATTGGTAGTGACAGTTCGGGGGGGATGTTCGAGAATAAATCCAGACGGACTCTGGGAAGGAACCTTTTTTCAGAACAGTTTCAAAACATGCTGGTATTTAACAGGAGGCCTACAGTCTGCAAAATGGCAGAACACTTTCGGACAAAGACTTGTTATAGTTTCATGGAGAACGAGGCCAGGAAATGTGGCGACTGCAAATTATTGCATTTGTAATGGAGCAAAGAACCATGAACCATTACCTTTGTTGCAGACAGTTGGTCACTTACAATGGAAATACTGTGCATAATCAATATTTTCTGTGCTAAACAGCTGTCTCGAACTGTGACTCTCTGGGCTCTATTTTAACAAACCTAACACAATGGTAAATTGCGCTACAGGTCCAGGGGTGTGTCAGAACTAGCTTTGATATTTCCACAGATGGAATTACAGTGGGGCAAAAAAGTATTTAGTCAGCCACCAATTGTGCAAGTTCTCCTACTTAAAAAGATGAGAGAGGCCTGTAATTTTCATCATAGGTACACTTCAACTATGACAGACAAAATGAGGGGGAAAAATCCAGAAAATCACATTGTAGGATTTTTAATGAATTTATTTGCAAATTATGGTGGAAAATAAGTATTTGGTCACCTACAAACAAGCAAGATTTCTGGCTCTCACAGACCTGTAACTTCTTCTTTAAGAGGCTCCTCTGTCCTCCACTCGTTACCTGTATTAATGGCACCTGTTTGAACTTGTTATCAGTATAAAAGACACCTGTCCACAACCTCAAACAGTCACACTCCAAACTCCACTATGGACAAGACCAAAGAGCTGTCAAAGGACACCAGAAACAAAATTGTAGACCTGCACCAGGCTGGGAAGACTGAATCTGCAATAGGTAAGCAGCATGGTTTGAAGAAATCAACTGTGGGAGCAATTATTAGGAAATGGAAGACATACAAGATAATCTCCCTCGATCAAATCAAATCAAATCAAATCAAATCAAATTTTATTTGTCACATACACATGGTTAGCAGATGTTAATGCGAGTGTAGCGAAATGCTTGTGCTTCTAGTTCCGACAATGCAGTGATAACCAACAAGTAATCTAACTAACAATTCCAAAACTACTGTCTTATACACAGTGTAAGGGGATAAGGAACATGTACATAAGGATATATGAATGAGTGATGGTACAGAGCAGCATACAGTAGATGGTATCGAGTACAGTATATACATATGAGATGAGTGTGTAGACAAAGTAAACAAAGTGGCATAGTTAAAGTGGCTAGTGATACATGTGTTACATAAGGATGCAGTCGATGTTGTAGAGTACAGTATATACATATGCATATGAGATTAATAATGTAGGGTAAGTAACATTATATAAGGTAGCATTGTTTAAAGTGGCTAGTGATATATTTACATCATTTCCCATCAATTCCCATTATTAAAATGGCTGGAGTTGGGTCAGTGTCAATGACAGTGTGTTGGCAGCAGCCACTCAATGTTAGTGGTGGCTATTTAACAGTCTGATGGCCTTGAGATAGAAGCTGTTTTTCAGTCTCTCGGTCCCAGCTTTGATGCACCTGTACTGACCTCGCCTTCTGGATGATAGCGGGGTGAACAGGCAGTGGTTCGGGTGGTTGATGTCCTTGATAATCTTTATGGCCTTCCTGTAACAACGGGTGGTGTAGGTGTCCTGGAGGGCAGGTAGTTTGCCCCGGTGATGCGTTGTGCAGTCCTCACTACCCTCTGGAGAGCCTTACGGTTGAGGGCGGAGCAGTTGCCGTACCAGGCGGTGATACAGCCCGCCAGGATGCTCTCGATTGTGCATCTGTAGAAGTTTGTGAGTGCTTTTGGTGACAAGCCGAATTTCTTCAGCCTCCTGAGGTTGAATAGGCGCTGCTGCGCCTTCTTCACGACGCTGTCAGTGTGAGTGGACCAATTCAGTTTGTCTGTGATGTGTATGCCGAGGAACTTAAAACTAGCTACCCTCTCCACTACTGTTCCATCGATGTGGATAGGGGGTGTTCCCTCTGCTGTTTCCTGAAGTCCACAATCATCTCCTTAGTTTTGTTGACGTTGAGTGTGAGGTTATTTTCCTGACACCACACTCCAAGGGCCCTCACCTCCTCCCTGTAGGCCGTCTCGTCGTTGTTGGTAATCAAGCCTACCACTGTTGTGTCGTCCGCAAACTTGATGATTGAGTTGGAGGCGTGCGTGGCCACGCAGTCGTGGGTGAACAGGGAGTACAGGAGAGGGTTCAGAACGCACCCTTGTGGGGCCCCCGTGTTGAGGATCAACGGGGAGGAGATGTTGTTGCCTACCCTCACCACCTGGGGGCGGCCCGTCAGGAAGTCCAGTACCCAGTTGCACAGGGCGGGGTCGAGACCCAGGGTCTCAAGCTTGATGACGAGCTTGGAGGGTACTATGGTGTTGAATGCCGAGCTGTAGTCGATGAACAGCATTCTCACATAGGTATTCCTCTTGTCCAGGTGGGTTAGGGCAGTGTGCAGTGTGGTTGAGATTGCATCGTCTGTGGACCTATTTGGGCGGTAAGCAAATTGGAGTGGGTCTAGGGTGTCAGGTAGGGTGGAGGTGATATGGTCCTTGACTAGTCTCTCAAAGCACTTCATGATGACGGAAGTGAGTGCTACGGGCGGTAGTCGTTTAGCTTAGTTACCTTAGCTTTCTTGGGAACAGGAACAATGGTGGCCCTCTTGAAGCATGTGGGAACAGCAGACTGGTATAGGGATTGATTGAATATGTCCGTAAACACACCGGCCAGCTGGTCTGCGCATGCTCGGAGGGCGCGGCTGGGGATGCCGTCTGGGCCTGCAGCCTTGCGAGGGTTAACACGTTTAAATGTCTTACTCACCTCGGCTGCAGTGAAGGAGAGACTGCATGTTTCCGTTGCAGGCCGTGTCAGTGGCACTGTATTGTCCTCAAAGCGGGCAAAAAAGTTATTTAGTCTGCCTGGGAGCAAGACATCCTGGTCCGTGACTGGGCTGGATTTCATCTTGTAGTCCGTGATTGACTGTAGACCCTGCCACATGCCTCTTGTGTCTGAGCCATTGAATTGAGATTCCACTTTGTCTCTGTACTGACGCTTAGCTTGTTTGATAGCCTTACGGAGGGAATAGCTGCACTGTTTGATCTGGGGCTCCACGCAAAATCTCACGCCGTGGGGTCAAAATGATCACAAGAACGGTGAGCAAAAATCCCAGAACCACACGGGGGGATCTAGTGAATGACCTGCAGAGAGCTGGGACCAAAGTAACAAAGCCTACCATCAGTAACACACTACCCCGCCAGGGATTCAAATCCTGCAGTGCCAGACGTGTCCCCCTGCTTAAGCCAGTACATGTCCAGACCCGTCTGACGTTTGCTAGAGAGCATTTGGATGATCCAGAAGAAGATTGGGAGAATGTCATATGGTCAGATGAAACCAAAATATAACTTTTTGGTAAAAACTCAACTCGTTGTGTTTGGAGGACAAAGAATGCTGAGTTGCATCCAAAGAACACCATACCTACTGTGAAGCATGGGGGTGGAAACATCATCCTTTGGGGCTGTTTTTCTGCAAAGGGACCAGGACGACTGATCCGTGTAAAGGAAAGAATGAATGGGGCCATGTATCGTGAGATTTTGAGTGAAAACCTTCCATCAGCAAGGACATTCAAAATGAAACGTGACTGGGTCTTTCAGCATGACAATGATCCCAAACACACCGCCCGGGCAACGAAGGAGTGGCTTCGTAAGAAGCATTTCAAGGTCCTGGAGTGGCCGAGCCAGTCTCCAGATCTCAACCCCATAGAAAATCTTTGAAGGGAGTTGAAAATCCGTGTTGCCCAGCAACAGCCCCAAAACATCACTGCTCTAGAGGAGATCTGCATGGAGGAATGGGCCAAAATACCAGCAACAGTGTGTGAAAACCTTGTGAAGACTTACAGAAAACGTTTGACCTCTGTCATTGCCAACAAAGGTTATATAACAAAGTACTGAGATAAACCTTTGTTATTGACCAAATACTTATTTTCCACCATCATTTGCAAATAAATTCATTAAAAATCCTACAATGTGATTTTCTGGATTTTTTTTCTAATTTTGTCTGTCATATTTGAAGTGTACCTATGATGAAAATTGCAGGCCTCTCTCATCTTTTTAAGTGGGAGAACTTGCACAATTGGTGGCTGACTAAATACTTTTTTGCCCCACTGTACGTGCGCATTAGTTATAGGTTTGAGGGGGCTTGGCCACTTGACTGGCCAATCAATGCGTTCCATGGCTTAATACGGCATGCTTTTGGCTTAAGCTCTGTAGGTTATTGATGGTCTTTGTGTTGTCATCAACTCCACTTCGGCTGGGACACAGAATGTTTTTTTCTGGTCCATTGTGGATTATTGAATAGCACAGGATACAGTAACGAGTAATAGCAAGAGTAAAAATAGCCTATGTTTGGAGTGTTGGCAGTCAACATTGTTGTAATTGGCATCAATGAGCCTAGCCTAGTGGCCGACACATCACACTTCCAAAATAAAAAATACTAGGCTCCCATAAAATGTATGTGTGATGCACATTTTAAATAAGCAACATATAGCTTTTCGTTGAAACAGTATTATAGGACAAAATAATTTAAAGGTCCAGTGCAATCAAAAACATGACGTTCTTGTGTTTTATATACACTGCTCAAAAAATAAAGGGAATACTAAAATAACACATCCTAGATCTGAATGAATGAAATATTCTTATTAAATACTTTTTTATTTACATAGTTGAATGTGCTGACAACAAAATCACACAAAAAGTATCAATGGAAATCAAATTGATCAACCCATGGAGGTCTGGATTTGGAGTCACACTTCAAATTAAAGTGGAAAACCACACTACAGGCTGATCCACCTTTGATGTAATGTCCTTAAAACAAGTCAAAATGAGGCTCAGTAGTGTGTGTGGCCTCCACGTGCCTGTATGACCTCCCTACAACGCCTGGGCATGCATGCTCCTGATGAGGTGGCGGATGGTCTCCTGAGGGATCTCCTCCCAGCCCTGGACTAAAGCATCTGCCAACTCCTGGACAGTCTGTGGTGCAACGTGGCGTTGGTGGATGGAGCGAGACATGATGTTCCAGATGTGCTCAATTGGATTCAGGTCTGGGGAACGGGCGGGCCAGTCCATGGCATCAACACCTTCCTCTTGCAGAAACTGCTGACAAACTCCAGCCACATGAGGTCTAATATTGTCTTGCATTAGGAGGAACCCAGGGCCAACCGCACCAGCATATGGTCTCACAAGGGGTCTGAGGATCTCATCTCGGTACCTAATGGCAGTCAGGCTACCTCTGGCGAGCACATGGAGGGCTGTGCAGCTCGTGCCACCCCACACCATGACTGACCCACCGCCAAACCGGTCATGCTGGAGGATGTTGTAGAACGTTCTCCACAGCGTCTCCAGACTCTGTCACGTCTGTCACGTGCTCAGTGTGAACCTGCTTTCATCTGTGAAGAGCACAGGGCGCCAGTGGCAAATTTTCCAATCTTGGTGTTCTCTGGCAAATGCCAAACGTCCTGCACAGTGTTGAGCTATAAGCACAACCCCCACCTGTGGACGTCGGGCCCTCATACCACCCTCATGGAGTCTGTTTCTGACCGTTTGAGCAGACACATGCACATTTGTGGCCTGCTGGAGGTCATTTTGCAGGGCTCTGGCAGTGATCCTCCTGCTCCTCCTTGCACAAAGGTGGAGGTAGCGGTCCTGCTGCTGGGTTGTTGCCCTCCTACGGCCTCCTCCACGTCTCCTGATGTACTGGCCTGTCTCCTGGTAGTGCCTCTATGCTCTGGACACTACGCTGACAGACACTGCAAACCTTCTTGCCACAGCTCGCATTGATGTGTCATCCTGGATGAGCTGCACTACCTGAGACACTTGTACGGGTTGTAGACTCCGTCTCATGCTACCACTAGAGTGAAAGCACCGCCAGCATTCAAAAGTGACCAAAACATCAGCCAGGACGCATAGGAACTGAGAAGTGGTCTGTGGTCACCACCTGCAGAACCACTCCTTTATTGGAGGTGTCTTGCTAATTGCCTATAATTTCCACCTGTTGTCTATTCCATTTGCACAACAGCATGTGAAATTTATTGTCAATCAGTGTTGCTTCCTAAGTGGACTGTTTGATTTCCCAGAAGTGTGTGCCTTAGACCACAGTGCCTTAGACCGGAGAGCCACTCGGGAGCCTTTGACATGAGACAAGAAGATGTACTACACTAAGCTCTATCAAACTCACACAACACTACAAGAATGATAAAGCTTCAGTTTGTTTAACCGATGCCTCATATGCAAAGCACGGAGGTATCATCTGAGATAAGACAAGGGAGCAGAAATCATCCTTGATGCATATTTGGTCTCAAGATGGGATGAGATCAACTTATTACCGTCCACTGAGGCAATGTAAGAAGAATGCAAGAGACCTGATGAAATGTATCAGCGAGTGACAGTATCATGTGCATTTCTCAGTGATTTTGGTAAGAAAATACAACTAAAGCTGCTGTGTATTTACAATTGACTTTGCGTTATAAAAGTAAGATTTACTACGTTAGAAGTGCAGATTGTGACACCAGTCTTACTGGCAGACCAGAGCTGGAATAATGATTTATAGCCCTGATATGTTGGTGTTGGTTTTCAATAATAAAACTCTATGGCAACATAATATTCCTCCATATCATTTACCAATGACAGGTTTGGAATTGAGTGGTCTTTTTGAGACCTAGACATTATTTTTTAAAGGTGTCCAAACAAAATGTTTGTGTGCACACATCCCAGCTCTTACTGCAACTTGTCTGAGTGAAAAATGTATTTTCAGTCCTGTTAAGAGTGCTGTTATCAACTCGCAAGACAGCAGCTATACCACCCTACATCTTTCTGTTGGCTTTAGTCTGAAGCAAAGCTGGTTTTTACCTGGTCAATCCCTGGACCGATTGCCTAGGCTAGCACAAAGAAAATAGGTAGTCTTGATCACCTGCCGTGTCGAGAACTTACAGTAGAAGACTATCCTCAGTTACAGCTGCAGGTGAAGGGGCAGGAAACGATATACCACAGTCATATTTCTGGGAGTATTCAACACTATATACTAATGCCATGTAAATCAAAATATAATTCAGTGAACTATTAAGAAGTGGATTAGTGTCTCATACAATAAGAATGTGAATTATGCAGTCCCCATTGACGGGAGAAGTCATGAAAACGCGTCAACCTTGAAAAGGCACCAATAATGTTACACTATCAGTGTGTACATTGAGCCTACACATCCAGAGACCCCTCATGTGCCAAAGTAAAGAGTAATTCTAATTAAGGTGTCTATTGAATGTGAAGTGTTACTGGAACCTAATCCTAACAAACACAGTACAGAGCACAAGCTCAAATCCTTTTCTCCAAGCTGTACTAATATTAATAAAGCCCTATGGGGCCCTGGTCAAGAGTATTGCATTACATAGGGAACAGGATGCCATTTGGGATGCAACCCTAAAGCTTCATGGTCTTGAGAACAGCAAGATGGAGGGATTTGGACGGTCTCTTGGGCCAAAAAGCCTGAATAGAGACTGCATTACCAGAAAAAAATGTGCAGTTTAGATTGAGATATATGTAAATTGAGATATATGTATGTTAAGCAGCTAAATTGAGATATATGTATATACTACATGGAAGTTAAATGAGTCCATAAACATGTGATTTAAAACATGCCCATATGATGGGGACATTTCAACAAGTACGATACAGACAACAGTGATTATTAGAGAGAATTATCACCCGGACCTAGAGCACCAGAAAGTCTGAAAAGGTTGTCAACTCTGATTGGTGATGGTGGTTTTTCCACACTGCACTTTCAGATGTGTGCTTTATTTGAACAGCAGCGTATTAAGAATGGAGGGATTAGACATGATTTATGAAGCAGAAGTCCTGTTGCATCCACTGGATGTCTTCTTATACAGATTAAGAGTTTGAACAAGTCATACCTGGGACTGGAAACTTAATCAACTATCCTCTTTCTCCATCCCGGACAGTTATGAAAGCCCAGTATGAAAAGGTCCTCATCTGCAAAATTTGAATTCCCAGTCTATGACTGTGCTCCCATAACAAGCTATCCAATGTGAAGAGTAATGTACTGTAAAGTTAAAACAAATGGGTCTTCTGTGATGATCCAATATGGAGTTTTAGGTTATCTTTGCTGACTTGAATCGATGGAAACAAGACTTAAGTTGCAAAGCTGCTGGTAATTTACAAAAGTTACCAGAATCTTCTGTAATTTTGGTAATAAATAGCAATGGTAACTTTGGTAATTTATTCTTCAATAACGTTTTAAAAAATGTATTAATGTATACTATTCATTTTTTGTATCTGTTTCCAGATTGTCCATGAGGTTCTAGTGTATAGAACATATGGTTCAAGAGAAAATATCTTAATTAATGAAAAAGCATTGCATTAACAATGCCATTATTTTCAAATAACACACCAGTTTGGCTAACAAAAAACATTTCACAAAAAATACATAGTACAAAAACTTATAAAAAGGATATATCATGCTCAAAGCTTTATATTAAACACTAATAGTATTCACTAAACTGATGGTTTATTTTTCGGATGCTTCACATACATTTATTTTATTTTATTATATTTTTTGATTTTTTTTTGATGCAGTGCATTCTGGATGTATTCAGACCCCTTGACTTTTTCCACATTTTGTTATGTTACAGCCTTATTTTAAAAATAGATACATCTACACAAAATACCCATAATGAAAAATCAAAAACAGTTCTTTAAACATTTTGCTAATTGATGAAGCACCTTTGGCAGTGATTACAGCCTCGAGTCTACTTGGGTATGACGCTACAAGCGTGACACACCTGTATTTGGGGAGATTCTACCACTTTTCTCAGCAGATCCTCTCAAGCTCTGTCAGGTTGGATGGGGAGAGTCACTGCACAGCTATTTTCAAGTCTCTCCAGACATGTTAGATTGGGTTCAAGTCCAAGCTCAGGCTGGGCCACCCAAGGACATTCAGTGACTTGTCCCGAAACCAACCGTGTGTTGTCTTGGCTGTGTGCTTAGGGTCATTGTACTGTTGAAAAGTGAATCCTCTCCCCAGCCTGAGGTCCTGGAGCAGGTTTTCATCAAGGATCTCTCTGTACTTTGCTCCGTTCATCTTTCCCACATTCCTGACTAGACTCCCAGCCTCTGCCTCTGAAAAACATCCCCACAGCATGATGCTGCCACCACCATGCTTCACCGTAGGGATGGTGCCAGATTTCCTCCAGACGTGATGCTTGGCATTCAGACCAGAGAGTTCAATCTTGGTTTCATCAGACCAGAGAATCTTGTTTATCATGGACAGAGTCCTTTTGGTGCCTTTTGGCATACTCCAAGCGGGCTGTCATGTGCCTTTTACTGAGGAGTGGCTTCCATCTGGCCACTCTACCATAAAGGCCTGATTGGTGGAGTGCTGCAGAGAAGGTTGTCCTTCTGGAAGGTTATCCCATTTCCACAGAGAAACTCAGGAGCTCTGTCAGAGTGACCATCCGGTTGTTGGTCACCTCCCTGACCAAGACTCTTCTCCCCCGATTGCTCAGTTTGGCCAGGCAGCCAGCTCTAGAAAGAGTATTGGTGGTTCCAAACTTCTTCCATTCAAGAATGATGGAGGCAACTCCTTTTCTTTGGTAATTTCTGAGGGACGTTATATAGACAGAAGCGTGCCTTTCCAAATAAACTCAGTTTTTCACAATTCCTGACATTTAATCCTAGTAAAATATTCCCTGTTTTAGGTCAGTTAGGATCACCACTTTATTTTAAGAATGTGAAACGTCAGAATAATAGTAGAGAAAAAAAAATATTTCAGCTTTTATTTCTTTCATCACATTCCCAGTGTGTCAGAAGTTTACATTCACTCAATTAGTATTTGGTAGCATTGCCTTTAAATTGTTTAACTTGGGTCAAACATTTGAACATTTGATTTTGTAACATTTGAACATTTGATTTTGGCACATTCCTCCTGACAGAGCTGGTGTAACTGAGTCAGGTTTGTAGGCCTCCTTGTTGGCACACGCTTTTTCAGTTCTGCCCACAAATGATCCATAGGATTGAGGTCAGGGCTTTGTGATGGCCACTCCAATACCTTGACTTTGTTCTTCTTATGCCATTTTGCCACAACTTTGGAAGTATGCTTGGGGTCATTGTCCATTTGGAAGACCCATTTGCGACCAAGCTTTAACTTCCTGACTAATGTCTTGAGATGTTGCTTCAATATATCCACATAATTTTGATGCCTCATGATGTCATCTATTTTGTGAAGTGCACCGGTCCCTCCTGCAACAAAGCACCCCCACAATATGATGCTACCACCCCCGGGCTTCACGGTTGGGATTGTGTTTTTCGGCTTGCAAACCGCCCCCTTTTTCCTCCAAACATAACAATGGTCATTATGGCCAAACAGTTCTATTTTTGTTTCATCAGACCAGAGGACATTTCTTCAAAAAGTACAATCTTTGTCCCCATGTGCAGTTGCAAACCATAGTCTGGCTTTTTAATGGTGGTTTTGGAGCAGTGGCTTCTTCCTTGCTGAGTGGCCTTTCAGGTTATGTCGATACAGGTTTGGTTTTACTCTGGATATAGATACTTTTGTGCCTGTTTCCTCCAGCATCTTCACAAGGTCCTTTGCTGTTGTTCTGGGATTGATTTGCACTTTTCGCACCAAAGTACATTCATCTCTAGGAGACAGAACGCATCTCCTTCCTGAGCGATATGACGGCTGCGTGGTCCCATGGTGTTTATACTTGTGTACTTATTTGTACAGATGAACGTGGTACCTTCAGGCGTTTGGAAATTGCTCCCAAAGATGAACCAGACTTGTGGAGGTCTACAACTGTTTTTTCTGAGGTCTTTGCTGATTTCTTTTGATTTTCCCATGATGTCAAGCAAAGAATCACTGAGTTTGAAGGCCTTGGAATACATCCACAGGTACACCTCCAATTGACTCAAATTATGTCAATTAGCCTATCAGACGCTTCGAACGCCATGACTTCATTTTCTGGAATTTTCCAAGCTGTTTAAAGGCACAGTCAACTTAATGTATGTGAACTTCTGACCCACTGGAATTGTGACACAATGAATTATAAGTGAAATAATCTGTCTGTAAACAATTGTTGGAAAAATAACTTGTGTCATGCACAAAGTAGATGTCCTAACCAACTTGCCAAAACTATAGTTTGTTAACAATAAATTTGTGGAGTGGTTGAAAGCGAGTTTTAATGACACCAAACTAAGTGTATGTAAACTTCCAACTTCAACTGTATATATATTTATACACACAGTACCAGTCAAAATTTTGGACACACCTACAAATCAAATATATTTTATATTTTATGTTCTTCAAAGTAGACACCCTTTGCCTTGATGACAGCTTTGCACACTCTTGGCATTCTCTCAACCAGCATATGAGTTCCCACATATGCTGAGCACTTGTTGGCTGCTTTTCCTTTACTCTGTGGTCCAACTCATCCCAAACCATCTCAACTGGGTTGAGGTCGGGTGATTGTGGAGGCCAGGTCATCTGATGCAGCACTCCATCACTCTCCTTCTTGGTCAAATAGCCCTTACACAGCCTGGAGGTGTGTTGGGTCATTGTCCTGTTGAAAAACAAATGATAGTCCCACTAAGCGCAAACCAGATGTGATGGCGGATCGCTGCAGAATGCTGTGTTAGCCATCCTGGTTAAGTGTGCTTAACCAGGATAGTGTCACCAGCAAAGCACCCCCACACCATCCCATCTCATACGCCATGCTTCACTGTGGGAACCACACATGCAGAGATCATCCGTTGACCTACTCTGCATCTCACAAAGACACAGCAGTTGGAACAAAAACCTCAAATTTTCGACTCATCAAATCAAAGGGCAGATTTCCACCAGTATTAATGTCCATTGCTCGTGTTTCTTGGCCCAAGCAAATCTCTTATTATTATTTGTCTTCTTATGTGGTGGTGTCTTTGCAGCAATTTGACCTAGGCCTGATTCACGCAGTCTCGTCTGAACAGTTGATGTCTGTTACATGAACTCTGTGAAGCATTTATTTGGGCTGCAATTTCTGAGTCGGGTAACTCTAATGAACTTATACTCTGCAGCAGATGTAACTCTGGGTCTTCCTTTCCTGTGGTGGTCCTCATGAGAGCCAGATTCATCATAGAGCTTGATGGTTTTACAGTTGAAGAAACTTTCAAAGTTTTTGAAATTTTCCGGATTGACTGACTTTCATGTCTTAAAGTAATGATGGACTGTGGTTTCTCTTACTTATTTGAGCTCTTTTTGCCATAATATGGACTTGGTCTTTTACCAAATAGGGGTATCTTCTGTATACCACCCCTAACTTGTCACAACACAACTGTTTGGCTCAAATGCATTAACAGGGAAAGAAATTCCACAAATTAACGTTTAACAAAGCACATCTGTTAATTTAAATGCATTCCAGGTTACTACCTCATGAAGATGGTTGAGAGAATGTCAAGAGTGTGCAAAGCTGTCATCAAGGCAAAGGGTGGCTACTTTGAAAAATAATAAATATAAAATATTTATGTAATCTGATAAAAATGTCATATATTCCTTGAAAGTTAACAGGATTATGGCAGTTTACTGGTAAACTTGGTCATTTTTCCATTAATGTACCTACCCTTTACAACCCCGTCTGTTGTCCCATGTGTTTACTGTGTCTACTGATGGCCAGTGAGTTCTTCAGATATTAAAAGATGACTGGGGCAGAAGATGTTTTCCCAAAATGCATTTGTCATTGTGAGTTAACATTTTTGTGATATAGAGATATATAGAGATTTACATCTCTTTTTCAAGTGAGCCCTGGATGCAGTGCATTTGTTCTGCATCCAACAAGCCATCTAATGTAATGGTTTACAATATCCTAAAATGTGCATGTGTAACAGTATAACTTTAGACCGTCCTCTCGCCCATACCCAGGCGCGAACCAGGGACCCTCTGCACACATCAACAACAGTCACCCACGAAGCATCGTTACCCATCGCTCCACAAAAGCCATGGTCCTTGCAGAGCAAGGGGAACTACTACTTCAAGGTCTCAGAGCAAGTGACGTCACCGATTGAAACACTATTTAGCGCGCACCACCGCTAACTAAGCTAGCGTTACACATGGAGAAGAACAGTACAGAATTTCTATAATTTTCTGAAAAGGTATGTCACAATGGTCTACCATTAGGGCACTATACAATTCAGGAGACTATAAGAGAACCAACCTGCCAAAGTTTGTCTCAGACAAACACAAATAGGCAGAGAATGTGAAGCTGTGCTGACATTTTACCACCGACTCAGAGCATGAGGTGGGCATAGGGCGGATGTGATATATTTTCAATGTCATGCTTTCTTAGCAACGACTAGACTTTTGATTTCAAGTGAAACTTAATCTTGGATAAATCAAATCGTTTGGACCTTGAGCGATGTTATTTTACAGGGTGTGTGTGTGCGAACGTGTGAGAGGTATGTGTTGTCATAGAGCTAAAAAAGTGAGTAGATATGAGAACCGATGTGCACAATGTTCTTTTGATCGGTGGTCCAAAGTAGTAATGATGACTATGTCCTCGGCATCCAACACTAAGTGAAACAAATGCATTTCATTGAAACTTCCCTGGCAACAGCATATATAATGACAGTTATGACATATTGCCTCTTTCTGTCCAACTTTCAAATGTGGATGAAGTAATGTTTCTGTGCATTAGACATGCAAATGTCCACACATTAGAACTACAGCTTCTTCTTCTTCTTCTGATGGACAGGTGAAGTATGGCCTGGAAAGACTTTCTTCTCATCTCTATGGTATTCAAGAAGCATGTTTATTTATGGGAACAGTCCAAAATTGAGATATTCACAAGTGCAGTATTTTCTGGTTATAATGTCTTCACGGGATGTCATTGATAGATGTAATTGAGCATTTTCATCTTCAACTGTCGATTAAAATAACTATACTAAGCAGCACTGAGGCTGTCAGGTCACGACCAAAGGTTGTCCGGATTTCCTTTTAGCTAGCTATGGTGCAGGCAATCTGGTTATTATTAGCAGGATATTATTATCAATTTATCTGGTTCTTGGAATGGGTAAATGGGTAAATATATAAAAGCATAATAAATACATAATTCCCGCCTGCATTATCCAATTCAATCTCATTTCTAGCATACCAAATTGTTGGCAAAAGCTGACTACGTAAGCAGAAGACAGATTGACAATGGTGTAATGCTGGCCTACAGAGTACAGTAGAGTTGCTTCTAGAGGGAGAAGTCAAGTGCATGTACAGTCAAAAGTTTGGACACACCTACTCCAGGGTCTACATTGTAGAATGATAGTGAAGACAAAATATATTTATGTTTGAGCAGCAACGAGTGCTCAGCATATGTGAGAACTTCTTCAAGACTATTGGAAAAGCATTCCAGGTGAATCTGTTTGAGAGAATGCCAAGAGTGTGCAAAGCTGTCATCAAGGCAAAGGGTGGCTACTTTGAAGAAACACTTTTTTGGTTACTACATGATTCCATGTGTTATTTCATAGTGTTGATGTCTTCACTATTGTTCTACAATGTAGAAAATAGTCATATAAAGAAAAACCCTTGAGTGAGAAGGTTTGTCCAAACTTTTGATTGGTACTGTATGTAAAGCAAGTCATTTCAACCATGTTCAGTTCCGTGATAGCCCACGTTTTTTTCTGGATCACAAAAGGGGCTTAGGTGGTGGGCATGGCAGGGGGCGCGGTTGGCACATTGGCACGGAGTTCTAGAAAACATTTTAGAGACCCTCCACCTTGGCATTGTAGAGAAACGTTTGCATTTTTAATTAAGCCCATTTCCAGCAATTATACACATTTCTCCATGGAGCTGAGAGAAAAAAGGTTGCAGTTTTAAAGTACATTTCATGTGATTCTACATATTATGCCATGGAGATGAGAGAAAATATTGCAGTTTTAAAATTAATTTCCTGCAGTTCTATGCATTTTTTCATGGCTAATGCCATGCGTGTTCTTTTGCTCAAACATAATAGCACAATTTATACTGCTAAATTCATTGTTTTGGGATTTTTCAATTCTTTGAGTGTCTAGCTTTTATTTTGGTGACTGTTTTATATTATTATATTATTGAAAATATAAAAGGTCCATTATCTTTTATACATACAATAAATATGGTTTTAGCCATCTAAGTTTACACTGAAAGTGTTTTTCCATCAAGGAAATTCAAAAACAAAACGTTTAGACTGTTGAAACCGTTGAAACCATGATGCTAACGCAAGCCTGCTTTCTAAATAAACTTAAACAAATGACACAGGATACATATCACGACAGCCTCGGTATTTTCACATGAACTCTGGCATACCAGAAAATCAATCAATCCTCTCAAAACTATGAAAAGTTCCCATGAAACTCTTGAAGTCAAAGGCAACTTAACAAGAAGCACACACAGAACAGCAGCGCATTGCAGAGCCTACCAAAAGTTCAACAGCATATTCAATTGTCATATCTGTCTTCAAGTTGGCATTCTGACAGGATCCATCATTCTCTTGTTAACGTTAGAGACTAACATTCTCACAGAGGAGCTGCTAAAGAAATGTTTTGCAGACAAGAACATATGAGTGACAGGATAACTCCCAGACTGAGATACAGAGCATCTTAAATCACAGTTCATAGACCGGTATACTGTTTCACTCACTTGGAGAAGGACTGAACATACTCCATGTTGAAGGAGAACAGTATAGTACCTCTGGGAACAACACACCCACACCGACAGAAAGCTTTACTCTTAGTTCCTTGTATCTCGGTCATATTAGGACACTCTTAAAAAGTAATAACCAGAAGTCTGTTAAGGGAGATCCAGATTGATCCCACGCATATTACTTTTAATTGATAATACAAATATGACCAGAAGATTAACATTTTCTGTTGAAACCTAGCCTCCACAGACCGCATGTTTCTCAAATATTCTGTCAGACTATGGTGGCCCCAGAAAAGCACTGCTGATGGGATTCGTTAAGAAAACAGAGGAAGCAAGCTTGTCAAACACTCAGTGATATGTACCCAACACGGACACCATTGTTTTTTAAATTACATAGGAGAATACAATGTGATGTATGCTGCCCAGGCCTGGCAGAGGGTAGGCAGGGTGCATCAGACTTCAGAGATCAGACCAAATAATACTTCAACAAACAGTAGGCCATCTTTCTCATTTTCCTTTGCCATGACATAATTAAAAAATAAAGGCTTTGTAAGAAATCAAGCCTGCTGTTTTAGCTAAGATGATTGATATAAAGCACATAGACTATAAATAGGATGCTACAGAACTGTGACCATAGACACATCCTTTCATGATTGGCATCAACCCCTTTCTCTACCTCATCTTGACCAGATGCAGCTGATTATCAACATCACGATGGGTGCCACGAGTTTAAAGCCTTGCAGTTTAGATATTCTTTCTGTTTTTGACTCGATCACATTCATACAACCTGTTCTCTCTCTCTTTGTGCATACATCAACACTGTGAATGTCCCTGTTGGCACAAAATAATCAAAGGTCTGACTGGAGAGAGACGCTTGGGGAAATGATCACAACAGGGGACTCGCGTGTGTGTGTTTCAGGGCAAGGGGGTGTATCTGAGTGCCATCAGCTAAGACTTGACATTGGTTAGTCAAATCTCCCCATTCTTGCTCAACTTTGCATTCCTTCTCAAACAGCTACAACTGTATATGCATTCGCACATCAAGTCCTTTCTTGAGTTGGGCTCTGGGATGGAACAACTGTTGAACACCTGAGTTTGTTTGTGGGGGAAGGGTGGGGAGTGTGTATGTGTGTTTATTCCACATCTGTTGCTATGTTGTTGACAGCATAGTATGAATCACAATAATTGCTTGTCAAAAATGTAATTTTTGTAATGGCATCCTGGTTATTGGTACATTGTTATGCATGTCATTTGTTAATTGTGGAAAGATACTCAATATGTTTTGATATACACTACCATTAAAACATTTGGAATCACTTAGAAATGTTCTTGTTTTTGAAAGAAAAGCACATTTTTTGTAACTTAAAATAACATCAAATTGATCAGAAATACAGTGTAGACATTGTTAATGTTGTAAATAAACATTGTAGCTGGAAACATCAATTTTTTATGGAATATCTACATAGGTGTACAGTGGCCCATTATCAGCAACCATCACTCTTGTGTTCCAATGGCACGTTGTGTTAGCTAATCCAAGTTTATAATTTTTAAAGGCTAATTGAACATTAGAAAATCCTTTTGAAATGATGGTAGCACAGCTGAAAACTGTTGATCTGATTAAAGAAGCAATACAACTGGCCTTCTTTAGACTAGTTGAGTATCTGGAGCATCAGCATTTGTGGGTTCGATTACAGGCTCAAAATGACCAGAAACAAAGAACTTTCTTCTGAAACTCATCAGTATTTTCTTGTTCTGAGAAATGAAGGCCATTCCATGCGAGACATTGGCAAGAAACTGGAGATCTTGTACAACGCCGTGTACTACTCCCTTTACAGAACAGCTCAAACTGGCCCTAACCAGAATAGGAAGAGGAGTGGGAGGCCCCGGTGCACAACTGAGCAAGAGGACAAGTACATTAGAGTGTCTAGTTTGAGAAACAGACGCCTCACAAGTCCTTAACTGGCAGCTTCATTAAATAGTACAAGCAAAACACCAGTCTCAACGTCAACAGTGAAGAGGCAACTCCGGGATGCTGGCCTTTTAGGCAGAGTTGCAAAGAAAAAGCCATATCTCAGACTGGCCAATAAAAAGAAAAGATGGGCAAAAGAACACATACACTGGAAAGAGGAACTCTGCCTAGAAGACCAGCATTCCGGAGTCACCTCTTCACTGTTGACGTTGTGATATTCCATTTTTCTTTTTAAATCAGCCGTTTCCAGCTACAATAGTAATTTCAAATCAAACTTTGTCACAAGCGCCAAATACAAGTGTAGACTTTAACGTAAAACACTTACTTACAAGCCCTTAACCAACAGTACAGTTCAAGAAGAAAATATTTACAAAGTAGACTAAAATAAAAAGTACTAATAGAAAGTAAAACAATAAGAACAACAATAGCGATGCTATATACAGGGGGCACCGGTACCGAGTCAGTGTGTGGGGGTACAGGCTAGTTGAGGTAATCTGTACATGTAGGTAGGGGCGAAGTGACTATGCATAGATAAAAAAACAAACAGCGAGTAACAGCAGTGTACAAAAGGGAGGGTCAATGTAAATAGTCTAGTGCCGATTTTATGAATTGTTCAGCAGTCTTATGGCTTGGGGGTAGAAGCTGTTGAGGAGCCTTTTGGTACTAGACTTGGTGCTCCGGTAGCTCTTGCCGTGCGGTAGCAGAGAAAACAGTCCATAACTTGGGTGACTGGAGTCTCTGACAACTTTATGGGCTTTCCCATCAGGACGTCCAGGATGCAGTTGCAGAGGGAGGTTCTTAGTCCCAGAGTCCTTCATTTAGTGATGAGCTTCGTGGGCACTATGGTGTTGAATGCTGTAGTCAATGAACAGCTTTCTCACATAGGTTTTCCTTTTGTCCAGGTGAGAAACGGCAGTGTGGAATGCGATTGAGATTGTGTCATCTGCGGATCAGTTGGGGCGGTATGCAAATTGGAGTGGGTCTCTAGGGTGTCCGGGAGGATGCTGTTGATGTGAGCCATGACCAGCCTTTCAAAGCACTTCATGGTTACCAACGTGAGTGCCACGGGGCAGTAGTCAGTTAGGCAGGTTGCCTTTGCTTCCTTGGGCATAGGGACTATGGTGGTCTGCTTGAAATATGTAGGTAATACAGACTCGGTCAGGGAGAGGTTGAAAATGTCAGTGAAGATACTTGACAGTTGGTCCGCGCATGCTTTGAGTACATGTCCTGGTAATCCGTCTGGCCCAGCGACTTTGTGAATGTTGACCTGTTTAAAGGTTTTATTCACTTTGGCTACCGAGAGCATTATCACACAGTCATCCAGAACAGCTGGTGCTCTCGTGCATGCTTCAGTGCTGCTTGCCTCGAAGCGAGCATAAAAGGCATATACCTCGTCTGGTAGGCTCGCGTCAATGGACAGCTCGGGTCTCGGTCATCGATGCGTCTGATGTAATCGATGCACTTATTGATGAAGCCGATGACTGTATTCCTCAATGCCATTGGATGAATCCCGGAATATATTCCAGTCTGTGCTAGCAAAACAGTCCTGTAGCGTAGCATCCTTGTCATTTGACCACTTCCGTATTGAGCGAGTCACTGGTACTTCCTGCTTTAGTTTTTGCTTGTAAGCAGGAATCAGGAGGATAGAATTATGTTCATATTTGCCAAATGGAGGGCAGGGGAGAGCTTTGTATGCATCTCTGTGTGTGAAGTAAAGGTGGTCTAGGTTTTTTTTCCCTGTTTTCAATTTACCACAGGTGGACCCCTTTACTTTTTCACATTTTGTTACGTTAAAGCGTTATTCTAAAATGGATGAAATATAATATATTTTTTAACAATCTACACACAATTCCCCATATTGAAAAAGTGAAAACAGGTTTTTTGAAATGTACATATTAAAAAAACAGAAATACCTTATTTACATAAGTATTCAGACCCTTTGCTATGAGACTCAAAATTGTGCTCAGGTGCATCCTGTGTCCATTGATCATCATTGAGATGTTTCTACAACTTGATTGGAGTCCACCTGTGGTAAATTCAATTGATTGGACATGATTTGGAAAGGCAAACACCTATCTATATAAGGTGCCACAGCTGACAGTGCATGTCAGAGCAAAAACCAAGCCATGAGGTCAAAGGAATTGTGGGTTGAGCTCCGAGACAGGATTGTGTTGAGGCACAGATCTGGGGAAGGGTAGAGAAAAAATATGCCGCATTGAAGGTCCCCAAGAACACACTGGCCTCCATCCTTCTTAAATGGAAGAAGTTTGGAAACACCAAGACCGGCCAAACTGAGCAATCGGGGAAGAAGGAGGAGACCAAGAACCCGATTGTCACTCTGACAGGGCTCTAGAGTTCCTCTGTGGAGATGAGAGAACCTTCCAGAAGGACAACCATCTCTGCAGCAATCCACCAATCAGGTATTTTTGGTAGAGTGGCTCCTCAGTAAAAGGCAACTGACAGTCCACTTGGAGTTTGCCATAAGGCACCTAAAGACTTACACCATGAGAAACAAGATTATCTGGTCTGATGAAACCAAGATTGAACTCTTTGGCCTGAAAGCCAAGGGTCACATCTGGAGGAAAACTGGCACCATCCCTACGGTGAAGCATGGTGGTGGCAGCATCATGCTGTGGGGATGTTTTTCAGAGGCAGAGGCTGGGAGACTAGTCAGGAATGAAGGAAAGATGAATGTAGCAAAGTACAGAGAGGTCCTTGATGAAAACCTGCTCCAGAGCGCTCAGCACCTCAGACTGGGGGCGAAGGTTCACCTTCCAACAGGACAATGACCCTAAGTCCACAGCCAAGACAACGCATGAGTGGCTTCGGGACAAGTTTGAATGTCCTTGAGTGGCTAAGCCAGAACCCAGACTTGAACCCGATCGAACATCTCTGGAGAGTTCTGAAAATACCTGTGCAGCAACTCTCCCCATCCAAGCTGACAGAGCTTGAGAGGATCTGCAGAGAAGAATGGGAGAAACTCGCCAAATACAGGTGTGCCAAACCTGTAGCGTCATATCCAAGAAGAGTCGATGCTGTAATCACTGCAAAAGGTGCTTCAACAAAGTACTGAGTAAAGGGTCTGAATACTTTTTATTTGTAATAAATTAGCAAAAAATAAATTCAACTAGTTGTTGTTTTGTCATTTGGGGTATTGTGTGAAGATTCATAAGACCAAAAAAGCTATTTAATCCATTTTAGAATAAGGCTGTAACGTAACAATATGTCCCGGGGTCCGAAAACGTTCTAAAGGGAATGTATATTATGATAGTATCTCCTGACCCCTCCTGTCTCAGCCTCCAGTATTTATGCTGCAGTAGTTTATGTGTCGGGGGGCTAGGGTCAGTTTGTTATATCTGGAGTACTTCTCTTGTCCTATTCAGTGTCCTGTGTGAATCTAAGTATGCTCTCTCTAATTCTCTCTTTCTCTCTTTCTTTCTTTCTCTCTCTCGGAGGACCTGAGCCCTAAGACCATGCCTCAGGACTACCTGACATGATGACTCCTTGCTGTCCCCAGTCCACCTGGCCGTGCTGCTGCTCCAGTTTCAACTGTTCTGCATTATTATTATTGGACCATGCTGGTCATTTATGAACATTTGAACATCTTGGCCATGTTCTGTTCTAATCTCCACCCGGCACAGCCAGAAGAGGACTGGCCAACCCACATAGCCTGGTTCCTCTCTAGGTTTCTTCTTAGGTTTTGGCCTTTCTAGGGAGTTTTTCCTAGCCACGGTGCTTCTACACCTGCATTGCTTGCTGTTTGGGGTTTTAGGCTGGGTTTCTGTACAGCACTTTGAGATATCAGCTGATGTACGAAGGGCTATATAAATACATTTGATTTGATTTGATTTGATAAATATAATTCAAACTTGTATCTCATTATGGTAAATGGTGAAATAAGTATAGTCAGTAATAATTGTAATGGCTTAGCAGATAATAAGATCATCAGTATTTACCTGTCTGAAAGAGAAGGAATATAATATTTATTGTTTACAGGAAACTCATTCAACAATTTTAGATAGTTGTGAGGAAAAAAGGCTGGGTGGGCAAAATTTACTTCTCCCATGGGTAAAGAAACCCAAATGGGGTGATGATATTAATTAACAATAATTTTGATCTGAATGTGCAAATTGTCCAAACAGATCCGCAAGGTAGATGGATTATTTTAAATACACTACATGACCAAAAATATGTGGACATCTGCTCGTGATTTTGGGCAATTATGCTTGGCTCGCAGTCTGTGTTCCAATTCATCCCAAAGGTGTTCGATGGGGTTGAGGTCAGGGCTCTGTGCAGACCAGTCAAGTTATTCCACATCGATCAACAAACCATTTCTGTATGGACCTCACTTTGTGCATGACCATTCTAATGCTGAAACAGGAAAGGGCCTTCCCCAAACTGTTGCCACAAAGCTGGAAGCACAGAATCTTCTAGAATGTTATTGTATGCTGTAGCGTTAGGATTTCCCTTCACTGGAACAAAGGGCCCTAGCCATGAAGAACAGCCCCAGACCATTATTCCTCCTCCACCAAACTTTACAATTAAAACTATGTATTGGGGCAAGGGGTTCTCCTTGCATCCGCCAAAGGAACGTGATTCATCACTCCAGAGAACGCGTTTCCACTGCTCCAGAGTCCAATGGCGGCATGCTTTACCCCTCTCCAGCTGACGCTAGGCATTGCGCATGGTGATTTTAGGCTTGTGTGCGGCTACTTGGCCATTGAAACCCATTTCATGAAGCTTCCTGTCACGCTGTATAAAGGATTGGAGACAGGCACAGGAATACATAAGAGGGTTTTAATACTCCTTCCAAAAATACAACAAGCCATGGAAGAGCATGGGGACGAAGCCCAAAACAAACATACAAAAACACAGAGATGTAACCCAAACAAAATAGCGAGGCAAAACCTCTAATAAATACACATGACGAGACCCACATTACACTACACGGGGCGAGACCTGTAATAACAAATGCCCAACAATACATAATAAGGAGTACACAATACACACAGCACGAAAGCTGAAATAATAACGCACAGGTACTCACAGACTAACAGACATGGGAGCATTAACTGAGAAGACAATGGTGAACAGAGGGAACATAGATACAATTACTAATCAGGGGAAATGGAATCAGGTGTGCGTAATTAATCTGTTCAGTGACGCCTATAGGCCGGTGACGTAGACCTCCAGAACTGATGCACAAAAGAGCAGCAGTACTGGAGGAATCTGTGACACTACTGATGAACAGTTATTGTGTTGATGTTGCTTCCAGAGGCAGTTTGGAACTCAGTAGTGAGTGTTGCAACCAAGGACAGACAATGTTTCAGCGCTACGCACTTCAGCACTCGGTGGTCCCATTCTGTGAGCTTGTGTGGCCTACCACTTCGCGGCTGAGCCATTGTTGCCCCTAGACGTTTCCACTTCACTGTAACAGCACTTATAGATGACCTTTGAAGCTTGAGCAGAACAGACATTTTTTGAATTTATTTGTTGGAAAGCTGCCATCCTATGATGGTGCCACGTTGAAAATCCCTGAGCTCTTCAGTAGGCCATTCTACTGCCAATGTTTGTCTATGGAGATTACATGGCTGTGTGCTCGATGTTATACACCTGTCAGCGATGGGTGTGGCTGAATTAGCCAAATCCACTAATTTGAAGGGGTGTCCAGATACTTTTGTTTATATAGTGAACTTTTTTGGATCATAAACAGATTTGGCTCATTTATCTATACGGTCCAAATAATGATGATCCACGCTTCTTTGAAAATATATATAATAATGTATAAAACCTACAAGCAATACAAGATTCTATTATTAGGGTGCGAGATTATAATACGGTTTTAAATACCTCAATGGACCAAAGGAAATCACTCTACAAACTAGCACCCTCATGCACATAAGGAAATCACGAATATCATATATATATTGGAACTCGTGGACATATTGAGGCTTCAATATCCTGACATAGAGTGAGATGTACATGGCGTAGGCTCAACCAAGCCTGTCGTCTTGAATACATTCTTATGTCATTCTCGCTGGCACTAAAAGTTTTAAAAACGTGTTGATAAGGGATAGAATGCGTTCGAACCATGAAATAATTGGCATATACATTACTCAAAGAATTTCCACGTGGATATTGAATATTTTATCAAAGCCTATTGGATGATAATTTGTTTTTAACTAGGACAAAATCATTTATAATGGACTTTTTCTGACATAACATAGGGATAGCAGATCCCCTTATTTTCTGGGACACTTTTAAATGTGGCCATGCAATTCAATATTAAAACCAAAACATGTACCCAGGGAGGGCCCCTGGACAGAGTTTGGGAAACCCTGCATTAAAGGACCTTTTCTGCTGCCTTCAAATCTCTCCCAGTGCAATGCCTGTGCTACTGAGTTGCCAACAAATCGTGTGTTACCGGGTGTCTGCATGGCAGGTGGCACAGTGAACACTATACCCAAAATGCACCCACACACCCAACCATGATTAGAGGAAGTGCTACAATATTTCCAGGCTAGAGCCTGCTTCAGCCAAACACCTGGAGAAAGAAAAATGAGTAGACATAGAACATACCAGCGTTCATTATTTTTATAAAGGGAGGATGTCATTTAGTGCTTATTTCCAAACATATTTTATGCAAACAGTCACATTTGTAGACACTAATAACTAACCACTAGACAGAATAACTAACCACTAGACAGAATGACTAAGCACTACACAGAATGACTAAGCACTACACAGAATAACTAACCACTAGACAGAAAAACAAACTTCTATTCAGTGATTGCATTCAGTCCTTGCCAAAGGACGAAAAGTGGGGATTTCTTAAATGCACCGTTCTGTCTTGAGTTACCCAAATCAGGAATAACAACTAGTTGGAGGACCATGAGGATGTGTCCATTGGAGCCTGACCGATTTCAAGGCACACATGTTTATCATAGCCGGCTTACTAATATGTGAACCTACTCTCTACGATTTCAGGTGAAAAAATCTCTCAACATGACCGTGACGATATCAAATCAAATCAAATCAAATCAAATCAAATTTATTTATATAGCCCTTCATACATCAGCTGATATCTCAAAGTGCTGTACAGAAAGCAGATGTGGCAAGGCCAGACATCAGTGAGCAAAGCTGTCCAAAAGAACAAGTAACATTTCAAATAAATCTGATGTAGGCCTACAGTAATAAAATGGATAAGAGAGATTGCACACAGTTGCCAACAACAGCATTTTGGATAATACACTTTCTGTTGACGTGTTAAGCACCCAATCTTGTCCAGTCCAATCTTAACTCCAGAAGTTAAGCATTCAGAGAGCTTTGGTTCCCCCCAAATGATCACGAGAAGGTCAAACTGGCACAAATTAAACTCTTATCCAACTTGCAACATAGTCTGATAGACATACTGTGCTTAGGAGTCATTGCCTTTTTACTAAAATAATAATGATTCTTACTTGTTCTGGTGACCTCTGACTGTTGGTTCAGCTGAAGTATTGTAGTAAAAGACTCTTGAGGGATGTTGTGCTATGATGAATGGTGAATGTGCTGTACATTTCAATTACAGAGAACCATTCCACACTAGTGATGGGAATTTAGCGCTTTGATGGGTACACAGTCCCACTTTAACCTGACCTCTCTTTAGATTAACACCATTTATCACAAGAGGGAAGAATAATCAGTTAACACTTGGTTTAACATATTTGAGAAACCATTTTAGGATACAATGAAATGTTCCGTTTGGTGATAGCCTAATAATTGTGAGTTTTTGATCCCTTAACGAAGTAAGAACATGTGTCGGAATGGGTCTGGTCTATGCACTATGCCAATACAAAATATCTCCTTTCAACATGGCCTCCTCATCAATGTACTGGTCCTTAGAACCTTACACAGAGCAGTATCACCAACACCTTTTTATTAGTTACTGTGTGTAACGTGGTTAGTCTGTTGTATGAAGAGAGTCAGACTGAAATGCAGCGTGTAGGTTACTCATGACTTTAATGAAAAATTATCGCGGTACGTGAAATAACTGTATATGAAAACAACAAACGAAACGTGAAACCTATTACAGCCTATCTGGTGACAACAACACTAAGACAGGAACAAACACCCACAAAATACAACGCGAAAGTCAGGCTGTCTAAATACGGTTCTCAATCAGAGACAACAACAAGCACCTGACTCTGATTGAGAATCGCCCCAGGCAACCAAGCCTAACTAGACACACCCCTAATCAGCCGCAATCCCAAATAATACAAACCCCAATACGAATACAACATATAAACCCATGTCACACCCTGGCCTACCCAAACATATACCAAAAACACAAAATACAATGACCAAGGCGTGACAGAACCCCCCCCCCCCCTAAGGTGCAGACTCTGGGACGCACCTCAAGAGCATAGGGAGGGTCCGGGTGGGCGTCTGTCCATGGTGGCAGTTCTGGCTCGGGACGTGGACCCCACTCCATAAATGTCCTAGTTCCTCCCCTTCGCGTCCTGGGATAATCCACCTTCTCCGCCGACCATGGCCTAATAGTCTCACCCTGATCCCCACATAACTGAGGGGCAGCTCAGGACAGAGGGGCAGCTCGGGACCGAGGGGCAGCTCGGGACCGAGGGGCATCTCAGGACAGAGGGGCATCTCAGGACAGAGGGGCATCTCAGGACAGAGGGGCAGCTCGGGACAGAGGGGCAGCTCAGGACAGAGGGGCAGCCCGGGACAGAGGGGCATCTCAGGACAGAGGGGCAGCCCGGGACTGAGGGGCAGCTCAGGACTGAGGGGCATCTCAGGACAGAGGGGCAGCCCGGGACAGAGGGGCAGCTCAGGACAGAGGGGCAGCTCGGGACAGAGGGGCAGCTCGGGACAGAGGGGCAGCTCGGGACAGAGGGGCAGCTCGGGACAGAGGGGCAGCTCAGGACAGAGGGGCATCTCAGGACAGAGGGGCAGCTCGGGACAGAGGGGCAGCCCAGGGGGCACAGAGGGGGCAGCCCAGGGACCGGGAAGCAGCCCGGTACTGAGAGGCAGCCCAGTACTGAGAGGCAGCCCAGTACTGAGAGGAAGCCCAGTACTGAGAGGAAGCTCAGTACTGAGAGGAAGCTCAGGCAGGTAGTAGGCTCCGGTAAATCCTGGCTGGCTGGTGGAACTGGATGATTCAGGTTGTCTGGCCGATCTAGAAGATCTTGGCAGACTGGCACTTCTGGCGGATCTTGGCAGACTGGCACTTCTGGCGGATCCTGGCAGACTGGCGACGCTGGGCCGACTGGCGGCGCTGGGCAGATTGGGAGCACTGGGCAGACTGGGAGCACTGGGCAGACTGGGAGCACTGGCGGCGCTGGGCAGACTGGGAGCACTGGGTAGACTGGGAGCACTGGCGGCGCTGGGCAGACTGGGAGCACTGGCCGCGCTGGGCATGCCGGCGAGCACTGGCGGAACTGGGCAGACTGGGAGCACTGGCCGCGCTGGGCCGACTGGGAGCACTGGCGGCGCTGGACAGACAGGAGACTCCGGCAGGGCAGGAGAGGAGAAAGGCTCTGGCTGCGTTAAACAGGCGGGAGACTCCGGCAGCGCAGGAGAGGAGAAAAGCTCTGGCTGCGCTGAACAGGCGAGGTGCACTGGAGGCCTGGTGCGTGGTGCTGGAACTGGTGGTACTGGTGCGAGGACACGCACAGGAAGCCTGGTGCGGGGAGCTGCTACCGGAGGACTGGTGTGTAGAGGTGGCTCTGGACAGACCGGACCGTGCAGGCGCACTGGAGCTCTTGAGCACCGAGCCTGCCCAAGCTTACCTGGCTCGATGCCCACTCTAGCCCGGCCAATAGGAAGGGCTGGTATGTGCCGCAGCTGGTTCTGCACCCGCACTGGAAACACAGTGCGCTCCATAGCATAACACCGTGCCTGCCCGGTCTCTCTAGCCCAACGGTGAGCACAGGGAGTATGCGCAGGTCTCCTACCTGGCATAACTATTCTCCCTTCTAGCCTCCCCCCAATAATTTTTTGGGCTGTTTTTCTGGTTTCCAACCGCGTTGCCGTGCTGCCTCCTCATACCTGCGCCTCTCCGCTTTATCTGCTTCTATTTCCTCCTTGGGACGGCGATATTCTTCCGGCTGCGCCCAGAGTCCTTTACCGTCTAATATCATCTCCCAAGACCAGAAGTCCTCATATTGCTGCTCCTCACAATGAACAGGGAGAGTAGGCTCAGGTCTGACTCCTGACTCAGCCACTCTCTCTCTGCGCTTTCCCCCGTTACTTTCAGTTTTCGCTCTGCGCCTCCGTGCTTTCCTTTTCGACTCCATACGTCTATAGCCCTCTTCGCATTGCTGTAGGGAACCCACCTGTCGATTTCTTCCCACGTCGTATAATCCATGCTTCTGTTGTCCATAACGTCCTCCTTTAAAACCTGCCAGTTCACACGCTGCTCGGTCTGTGAGTGGTGGGTGTTTCTGTAACATCATTTGTCTGTTGTATGAAGAGAGTCAGACCGAAATGCAGCGTGTAGGTTACTCATGACTTTAATGAAAAATAATCGAGGTACATGAAATAACTGTATATGAAAACAACAAACGAAACGTGAAACCTATTACAGCCTATCTGGTGACAACAACACTAAGACAGGAACAAACACCCACAAAATACAACGCGAAAGTCAGGCTGTCTAAATATACCAAAAACACAAAATACAATGACCAAGGCGTGACACTGTGAAGCTATTTGTGAACTAATAATTGATTTATAAGACGTTTACAAGCAAGGATCAACTTTTAATGTATGTTGATTAATTGTATAATTATTATTTATAATCTAATATGATCAGGAAACTCACTGTCAGAGTGACCACTGCCTTTCATTGTTCAAGAGTCACAACAGGTGCATTTTCACAAAATCAACATGGTAGTAACAGAGAGGTGATCAGCAAAATGCAGACTTGAGGTGCTACGGGGAGAGGGACTACATGCTGAGCTAATGTAACCTGAAGGAAGTTCTTTGCACTGAACATGCAAGTCTAAGGAATGGGTATAGGCAACCTAGACCATTGCCTGGGGAACAAAGCTGTGAATGAGTAGGCCATAAATCTACAGCATACCAGGGACTGACTATACACTGACTACTACAACTCAAACAAGAAGGGGCACTAATGTGGATTGAGTGCATGGAACACATCTAGATACAAACTAATTAGAGAGAGAGTTCTCAAAATGTTCATGCCAATTTAATGCATGAAATCCAACTTAATTGGGATAAATGAGGTCACTGAATTATAACTGTAGCTTAGACGAAAACAAATGATGATTGTGATGAAAATACTTCATCTAATGAAACATTTTCACCAAACACCGATCATGTTTAGGCGACAAAAAAAAGACAAACACAGGAATTTCAAACAGCGATATCTGCCAAACGACTATGTCATTGTGAACATGAAAATGATTCACAGCTGGGCAGCATAATTTCATAAACCCAGAGAACAAATCAACCTCCTATAAATTCAAGGTCATGTTGGCACATAGTACACACCATGATTACATCTGTGGTTTCAATGAATACTTCACATCCCTTTGGACAGATCAAAGCTGCATTGGCAGAAACGAATGCCCCAAGCAACAGTAAGAAAGCGAGCAACATTCAGCATTAGTGTTTGTGAGAAATGAATGCTGCATGCATGTTGACAAGCTGACCTGCTCAATTGTTCTAATGATTGCTTTTGTTCTGAGAAATAATAAGGATCGTCTTCATGATTCAAAGTTGGTATGGTTGTGATTTCACTCCCACAAGTGTACACGCAACAGTCATGCAACAGTCACGCAAACTAGGCCTAAATTGTGTGTTGTAATGCCTAGATGAATCATTTATGTGGGGAACGGTGATGCTGAAGTCAGTCCATCATATTAATGCATGAACTCTCCAGTTAATGTTCCTTTCACATAATCAGGGCAATGTTCCCTCTATGCTGCCACACGCCAGAGTACAATAGCCCAAGACTGCTGAGAATCTCCCCTGGGACTGCCACACAGAATAAATATCAGCCCACAGAGAGAAGCACGTGATTGAACTACACTCAACTTTCTAGAGCAGTGGTCACCAACCGATCGATCGCGATCAACTCGTTGATCGTAGTTGATCACCAAACATTTCTGTAAAAAAAACAACGATAAAGCCTTGTGTTCTTATTATTATTTTGGGTTCTCGGGATGTTGGCGGTAGGTGCACCCGATTCAGCTGTCCTGCACGCTGGGTAGGTGAACTGTTGCCATTTTAAACCATTTCATGTGTCTGCAGGTACAAACTATGTCTTTCCGGCGGGCCGGAGGGCAAAACAAGTGCACTATAGGCCTACCGCTGGTCAATCGGATGGCTCAGATTACCCTGTCTGCAGTAACGGATCAGGCATAAAAGAAAGCTCCAGCAAAGTTGTTACTATGAGATTTCAAAACGTTAAAAAAATTATTAGAGAGAGACTGTCAATGAATACAGCAAAGAGCTGCTGTTTATATGACTGAGTTAAAGTTCTTACTCAACACTGTCAACAGTTTCGTATTCAACACTTTTATAACCCATGAAATGTGCATTCTTCCTATTTCCACTTAGCGCTACAACAAGCAGTGCAGCAGTAATGAATGAGTAGGAAAGTGTATCGATAGGCGTTGTTATTATTAGTGACTTGGGTCTTTTTTAATATTGAGGAATATTTATTTCACTTTCTCTGTTCATAAGAGTAACAACATGAATGTGTGCATGAGGCAGAACTAATGCTGTGAGACTCGCATCTCGCCATCAGCTGGAAGACAGTGTCCCTTTTTGGTCAGTGTCATTGGAGGAAAGGGATGTTGAGAGGGGGACCCTCATTCTCCTCTCTTCCCTCCGCTGAGACTGACCATTAGACGCAGGCACCATCAGCCCAGTAAAATAAAAAGCAAATTATTTAAATGTATGCTCACTCAGCTGTGCCTCACAAGTAATACAACAACGGATATATTACCGGTGAAATCATATAGCCTACCTAAAATGTTGAAATCAAATGTAAAACAACGGCCCGCAAATTAATACTTTGGCAGGGCAATTCAAGCAAAGCCAATATGCGGTGATAATATATTGGGCCTATAGTTTACTGCACAAACCTCATTGCCACAGTACTGTTTTTAATTGGTTTATGTTGCATAGGCATACATTCTATTGCATTTTTTAAGTAATGTTAAAACAAAACCGAGCATTAGATCTTGGCTTGCATTTTGACTCAGAAAGTGATCTTGACTCAGAAAAGGTTGGTGACCACTGTTCTAGAGATCTCCCTGATAACACTATCAATGTTTCCCTTTATTGTGGCAATTTTGATCGAATCAACACAATATTAGTCACTTTCAATGCAACATACTGAAACAACTATGCAAACTATGCAAACAATTTTGTTGTAGTAGGATTCTATTGCATTGACATGCACAACTCAGCCTGTACCCTACACAGACCTGTGCAGCATAAACAATCAGTGATGCAGTAGGCCTATATGCAAATAGACCATTGCCGTATATGCACCTGTGCCGTTTACTTTGAACTGGACTGTGTTTACAGCATGAGCAGTCGTGAGTAGATGCACTTGTTTTGAGATCCAAGCCAGAGCTGCATGTAGCCACTTGTGCACATTTTGTTCATATCCTCTGCTAGTTATTGGCCCAGTTATAGATAATTTGTAGTCCGCAATAGGGATATGATTGCTACTTTTTCTTCACTATTATTCTACAATGTAGAAAATAGTAAAAATACAGAAAAACCCTGGAATGAGTAGGTGTGTCCAAACTTTTGACTGGTACTGTAGGTGTCAAAATTATTGACACCCCTAAAGATTCTTATAAATAAAGTAGTCAACAGTTTAGTATATGATCCCATATTCCTAGCATGCAATGCCTACATCAAGCTTGTAACTCTACAAACTTGTTGAATGCATTTGCAGTTCATTTTGGTTGTGTTTTAGATTATTTTGTGCCCAATATAAATTAATGGTAAATAATGTATTGTCACTTTGGAGTCACTTTTATTTTAAATAAGAATGGTAGCATCCATATTAATGTATACGTGTTTATAAACACAGTCTATTATTTTTATGATAAAAGTTACTCCAAAATTACACAAAACATTATTTACTATTAATTTCTATTGGGCACAAAAAAAGTATGAAACACAACCAAAACGAACTGTAAATGTATTCAACAGGTTTGTAGAGTAGAATAAGAATAATATTAGAATAAGGTAACAAGATGTGGAAAAAGTCAAGGGGTCTGAATACTTTCCGAATGCGCTGTATACTGACATGATTTAAGCCTATTTAAGTGGATAAGAACGTCCTCCCGAGATTCAACCTCTGTCCTCTTCATGAGTTATGACTAACTTTACTGGCTTCATCACTTGTAAGTTATTGAACCCTTGTCTGGTATTTAAACAAGCACTTAGAGATGCACCACTGTAGAACTCATAAGTGGATAAGAGCGTCTGCTAAATGACTTAAATGTAATGTAAATGTTGTATTGACTCCAGTCATTTGTGGTCCAATCACATGGTGTTTTCCTCAGTAAAGGCCTTTAATTGTAGATGCACTTGAACTTAGGCTTTCATAATCTTCTTCTAGTGTTGTCATCGGTTAGAACTTTCTAGAGTAGAGGACTAGTAGACCTTGAAAAAGTAGTGGTTTTTAGTAGAATGATTGCCCTTTCTGGCTTTTGAGAAGTAAGTTGCCGCTTAGGCTCTACAGCAGCATAAGGTTTAACATAATAATTATAGCAACATTTGTATGAATGGTTATTGTAACTTCTAATGTCAGTGTGTGAGTGTACAGTAGATGTCTAGGCATCTTAGTCTCCCTTCCTCTCATTAGTATTTTAAAGTGACAGTTTAACTGACACTTCTTTTAAAGCAGCCCAGCTCTGTGTATGTGTGTGCGCATCTCCCCAGTGCCCCATAGTGAGTGCTGACAACTGAGCAGCTGCCATGTGGTCTGTCTGTCTGTCAGGGTCCTTGACAGAAGTGTCACAGTTTGCCCTCACATGTCACTCCTCCACTCACCCCCATCCCAGGACCCTCTATGTCACTCCTTTTCTCTTCCCCTCTGTCTGGGGACCCTATATGCATGCCACTGGGAGCTGCCAAACCTCACATAATGCTTAGGTCCACTGGAAAATCTGCTGAGGAAATTCATTTGGTGGTTTTCCTATGGAGATTAGAAAGTCCTCCCTCTACCTCCTCATCCTCTTCTGCCTCCTCCACAACAAATTTAGAGGACTGTCCATGAGATACAGCTAACCAGCTAACCTTACTCAAGCTAAGGTTGAGTAAGGTGGTCCTTCTGTAGCTCAGTTGGTAGAGCATGGCGCTTGTAACGCCAGGGTAGTGGGTTCGATCCCCGGGACCACCCATACGTAGAATGTATGCACACATGACTGTAAGTCGCTTTGGATAAAAGCGTCTGCTAAATGGCATATATTATTATTATTATTTAACTCAGGTTGACCTGTTTCCCTGAAGACCGTTTTATGTGATATATGGGCAGGCACTTTGTGAGATATCATGTTACCTTCACTTGAGATTTTAGGCTCCAACCGCCGTGTCTTTGTGAGATGCAGAGTAGGTGAACCGATGATCTCTGCATGTGTGGTTCCCACCGTGAAGCATGGAGGAGGAGGTGTGATGGTGTAGAAGTGCTTTGCTGGTGACACTGTCTGTGATTTATTTAGAATTCAAGGATCACTTAACCGACAGTGTCACCAGAAAAGCACCCCCACACCATCACACCTCCTCCTCCACGCAGTCCAAAAATGGTTTTAATGTTGCATTATATATTTTTTGAGGGCATGGATGTCATGGACTGTTTTCAAAAGATAAAGAGGGTTTCTAACTCAGATTAGCATGGGAAGCTAATTTAGATGTTGCCGTGAATTAGCCTGATTGAGGAAGAGAGTGCAAAGCCCATGTTATTTGATACATGACAACTTTACAGATTATTAGAGAATCCATACGTTAAAAGGAGAAAGGAAATCTAGTAGCTGGTTTGAGTTTGAAAGAATACCCTCTCTCTTCTAAGAATCTCTTTCCTAATTATATACTTGATTGAAGTGTTTGATAACATTCTTATGATTGTTCTTGTTAGTTTGCAGATTCATGTCATTCCAGGCCGATAGGGTCTTCCACAGAGGTTATGAGAGGTCTCGAACATTGTCATGGAATTACGCTCTGATGGCAAATAGCAAAAAGCTGCCTCCATAACAAAATATGTGCAAAGTCAACAAAGTCACACACACAAAAGAATGTGCCCCCAAAAAGTTATTGAATCCAATTATTTGATTTGTTTTGTAAATTTAACCCTGACAGAGAAATATCAAATTATGTATCCGTTTTGAAGTGTGGAAAGAATGCATTTGGTGGAAAAACTAACAAAGTGATGTTAAAATGTATTTGTATGCCAGTGCTCCAAGCCAAAAAACCTAACTGAGGAATGGGATATTGTATTTTATTGCATACTTTTATTGCATGCTTATTTTATTTCTCATTGTTACCTACAGACTAAACAACAAAGTGTGTACTGTACAACAGTACACGCTAATCATAGTGTGCAGTGAAAATACGGCCCAATCATTTTTGTTTATTTTTTCAGTTCCAGTTGGTTTAAATTGGAATGCTTTTCCAACAATCTTGAAGGAGTTCCCACATATGCTGAGCACTTGTTGGCTGCTTTTGCTTCACTCTGCGGTCCAACTCATCAAAAACCATCTCAATTGGGTTGAGGTCAGGTGATTGTGGAGGCTAGGTCATCGGAGGCAGCAATCCACTCTCCTTCTTGGTCAAATAGCCCTGACACAGGCCTCCCGGGTGGCGCAGTGGAGCTGCCCAGGCTCTGTCGGAACCGGCCGCGACCGGGAGGTCCGTGGGGCGACGCACAATTGGCCTAGCGTCGTACGGGTTAGGGAGGGCTTGGCCGGTAGGGATATCCTTGTCTCATTGTGCACCAGCGACTCCTGTGGCGGGCCGGGTGCAGTGCGCGCTAACCAAGGTTGCCAGGTGCACAGTGTTTCCTCAGACACATTGGTGCGGCTGGCTTCCGGGTTGGATCCGCACTGTGTTAAGAAGCAGTGCGGCTTGGTTGGGTTGTGTATCGTAGGATACATGACTTTCAACCTTCATCTCTCCCGACGGGAGTTGTAGCGATGAGACAAGATAGTAGCTACTAAAACAATTGGATATGTCATGCATAGGTGTAATAGGTGGCAGTGAAGTCAGGCGCAGGAGAGTCAAATGGAGTGTAAAATGGAGTCTTTTAATAAAGTCCACGGAGTGTGCTCCATAACACTAAACGTACATAAACAAACAAACATGGGTACGAGAACCCGACGCTCACCTAATACAACAAACACACTACACTGACAATAAAACAATCTCTGACAAAGACATGAGGGGAAACAGAGGGTTAAATACACAACAGGTAATGAATGGGATTAGACAACAGGTGTGTGGGAAGACAAGACAAAACCAATGGAAAATGAAAAAAGGATCAATGATGGCTAGAAAACCGGTGACGTTGAACGCCGAGCACCGCCCGAACAAGGAAAGGCAATGACTTCGGCAGAAGTCGTGACAGGATACCACAAAATTGGGGAGAAAAAGGGGTAAAATTCAAAACAAAAAATTGAAAATGTAAAAAATAGCCCTGACACAGCCTGGAGGTGTACTGGATCATTGTCCTGTTGAAAAACAAATAATACTCCCACTAAGAGCAAACCAGATGGGATGACATGTTGCTGCAGAATGCTGTGGTAGCCATGCTGATTAAGTGTGTCTTGAACTCTAAATAAATCACAGAGTCACCAGCAAAGCACCCCCACACCATCACACCTTCTCCTCCATGCTTCACGGTGGGAACCACACATGCGGAGATCATCCGTTCACTCTGCAAGACATGGCGGTTGGAACCAAAAATCTCAAATTTGGACTCATCACACCAAAGGACAGATTACCACCAGTCTAATGTCCATTGCTCATGTTTCTTGGTCTAAGCAAGTCTCTTCTTGTTGTTGGTGTCCTTTAGTAATGGTTTATTTGCAGCAATTTGACCACGAAAGCCTGATTCACACAGTATTCTCCGAACAGTTGATGTTAAGATGTGTCTGTTACTTGAACTTATTTGGGCTACAGTTTCTGAGTCTGGTAACTCTAATGAACTTATCCTCTGCAGCAGAGATAATGCTGGGTCTTCCTTTCCTGTGGCGGTCCTTATGAGAGCCAGTTTCATCACAGCACTTTAAGTTTTTTGCGAATGATCTTGAAGAAACTTTCAAAGTTCTTAAAATTTTCTGAATTGACTGACATTCATATCTTAAAGCAATGATGGACTGTGATTTCTCTTTGCTTATTTGAGCTGTTCTTGCCATAATGTGGACTTTGTCTTTTACCAAATAGGGCTATCTTCTGTATACCACCCCTACCTTGTCACAACACAACTGATTGGCTCAAACACATTAAGAAGGAAAGAAATTCCACAAATTAACTTTTAACAAGGCACACCTGTTAATTGAAATGCAGTCCAGGTGACAACATCATGAATTTGGTTGAGAGAATGCCAAGAGTATGCAAAGCTGTCATCAAGGCAGGTTAGGTTACTATGAAAAATATCATATATATATTTGTTTGACACGTGTTTGGTTACTACATGACTCCATATGTTTTATTTGATAGTTTTGATGTCTTAACTATTATTCTACAATGTAGAAAATAGCAAAAACAAAGAAAACCCCTGGAATGAGTAGGTGTGTCCAAACCTTTGACTGGTACTGTATATATTTTTTTATCAACCTAATTCAGGGCAGATTCCTTAAAATTGTTTGTAAATAGGATATTATTAAAACATTAATGTCATCATTTTTTAAGCTTTTTTCTATTCTTAAATAAAAGCCAGGAAGAGATCCTGGCACAAATTCTGCCTAACTTTTGTAACTGTTTAATGCCTCAGTCTATGTGGTTTATTAAGCGATTAAAAGCAGAAATCTCAGAATAATGACACTGTCATACCCAGAAGAATCTCTGAAGTGGAATGCTCTCATCTTGTTTAACTCAGATACTCTTACACAAAAAGCTGAGTATGTAGTCATCTGAGCCCTCAGCTAAAATATAAATTCTTTCTATTCCCACTCACAGTTCACAGATTCAAAGGGTAAGCTTTGTCCATGTCAACTGTTATTCAGGACAAAAAGGCAATTCAAATGAAAATAATTACATTTGTGGCTCAACCCATTGGCTTGTTTGATCCAAGCTTCTTTGTTTTCCAGATCAATTGCTGGTCCAGGAAACTTGCGCTGATAGAAATCTTGTTATTAACAAAATGGAATAACAATGTCTCCAACCACATAAGAGATTATTCTCCGCAGACAATGAGACATTCTGCCTTCACATAAGCAAAATAACATTTTCGCAGGATTTACTTAGATGTTTCCCTCATGGCTAAGGGAACTGGGATGGCCTGATTTGGTTCATATCCTACAACAACCAGTGACATCAGTGTCTGCCTTTTTGCTTAGAGAATGTTGGAGCTAGGGACATATATACAGTCATGGCTGAAACCAGACAAGGACAAATCGCAAAGGAAGACAGGCTTGAATGGGGAGGAGGACAATTCCCCAACATAGAGACATGTTAATGTACCAACACATGACCTTGTCCAAACCACATTAAGTCTCTGTGTGGTACACATTCATGGGACATGCTTTTCTGGTGACAACACCGGCATCATGACAGCACATCCTGGGACACCCAAGTAAATCAGTGGATTAAGGTTCGACAATCTTGTGTCCACTGGCTTGATTCAATTAAGCAGGCTATACAGTGGCTTGCGAAAGTATTCACCCCCCTTGGCATTTTTCATATTTTGTTGCCTTACAACCTGGAATTAAAATATATTTTTGGGGGGTTTGTATCATTTGATTTACACAACATGCCTACCACTTTGAAGATGCAAAATATATTTTATTGTGAAAAAAACAAGAAATAAGACAACAGCAAAAAAGACTATTCACCCCCCCAAAGTCAATACTTTGTAGAGCCACCTTTTGCAGCAATTACAGCTGCAAGTCTCTTGGGGTATGTCTCTATAAGCTTGGCACATCTAGCCACTGGGATTTCTGCCCATTCTTCAAGGCAAAACTGCTCCAGCTCCTTCAAGTTGGATGGGTTCCGCTGGTGTACAGCAATCTTTAAGTCATATCACAGATTCTCAATTGGATTGAGGTCTGGGCTTTGACTAGGCCATTCCAAGACATTTAAATGTTTCTCCTTAAACCACTCGAGTTGCTTTAGCAGTATGCTTAGGGTCATTGTCCTGCTGGAAGGAGAACCTCCGTCCCAGTCTCAAATCTCTGGAAGACTGAAACAGGTTTCCTTCAAGAATTTCCCTGTATTTAGTGGCATCCATCGTTCCTTCAATTCTGACCAGTTTCCCAGTCCCTGCTGATGAAAAACATCCCCACAGCATGACGCTGCCACCACCATGATTCACTGTGGTGTTCTCGGGGTGATTAGAGGTGTTGGGTTTGTGCCAGACATAGCGTTTTTCTTAATGGTCAAAAAGCTATATTTTAGTCTCATCTGACCAGAGTACCTCATTCCATATGTTTGGGGAGTCTCCCACATGCCTTTTGGCAAATGTGCTTGCTTATTATTTTTCTTTAAGCAATGGCTGTTTTTCTGGCCACTCTTCCATAAAGCCCAGCTCTGTAGAGTGTACGGCTTAAAGTGGTCCTATGGACAGATACACCAATCTTCGCTGTGGAGCTTTGCTGCTTCTTCAGGGTTATCTGTGGTCTCTGTGTTGCCTCTCAGATTAATGCCCTCCTTGCCTGGTCCGTGAGTTTTGATGAGTGGCCCTCTCTTGGCAGATTTGTTGTGGTGCCATATTCTTTCCATTTTTTAATAATGGATTTAACGATACTCTGTGGGATCTTCAACATTTCTGATACTTTTTTATAACCCAACCCTGATGTGTACTTCTCCACAACTTTGTCCCTGACCAGTTTGGAGAGCTCCTTGGTCTTCATAGTGTCGCTTGCTTGTTGGTGCCCCTTGCTTAGTGGGGCCTTTCAGAACAGGTGTATATATACTGAGATCATGTGACAGATCATGTGACACTTAGAGTGCACAAAGATGGACTTTATCTAACTAATTTTGTGACTTCTGAAGGTGATTCGTTGCACCAGATCTTATTTCGGGGCTTCATAGCAAAGGGGGTGAATACATATACACCCACCACTTTTCAGTTTTTTTTTTTTTAACATTTTTTTTTTTTCACTTCACCAATTTGGACAATTTTTAAAAATGTCCATTACATGAAATCCAAATGAAAATCTATTCTATCTACAATCTAATCTATCTACAATCAGGTTGTATTTTTTTTTAAATAGGAAAAACGCAAAGGGGGTGAATACTTTTGCAAGGCACTGTATAACCTTATGTGCCAGAAAATTATACCAACCTAACCTGATTCAATTGCTCTCGTCTGAAATTGAATAACCAAGCAACCCTCATAACCCTCATATTAAAACCCAAGCAGTAACACGACATGCAGATGAGACAATGAGTTTGACCAATGTGTCACAGAGAAACAGTGAAAACTTCTCTGGAGAGGAAAACAGCCTTTTCCACGCATCGTTGTAGCCTTCGCCTGGCATGAATGACTGAAACGATTCCCTAGAATTCCAGACTCGAGAGGGCATGTTAGGGGATACTTTACCCCGACAGAACATGGAAAATGAGGTCAAACAAGAGTTTAATCCATCCAAACGTCCACACTAAGTAGAACCTCAGAGTTCCAGACTGACCTTCAACTGAATGAAAAGTATCAAACCAGAACTTTTATTAAATGCAAAAACAGATCTAAAAAGAATGTGTACCATATAAGCAATGCAGACCATCTAATGCACACCATTTATTGATCAATGTCAGTCACTGTTACCCTGGGAATGCCATCTGCTGATAATCAGAGCTTGTTAAAGGTGGGAGTAAGCACTCAATACAAAGAGTCCGTATCCAATCCACTACTGAGATGTGCATCAATGGGAAAATATCTCCCTTGAAATGACAGCAAAAAGGTGAGAGTAAGAGAAACTAAAGAAATAAACTATGTACCATTCATATGTCAAACCACAGCATATTCCCTGTCAAACCCACCCAGTGGAACGAGGAAGACAAGAGCCAGTTTGGGCTATGCCATTTAATTGAATCAAAACACTGTAGCCGTAGCCACATTCTCATCAGCCAGGCAGCCTGTGATGCTTGGCTCTGAGAGAAAAGCACTCCGCTGCCGATCTGTTGGATACCTGTCAGTACGCCACGAGACATGATCTATAGGAGAGATTGCTCCCAGGCAAAACAGACCCTGAGCAGGAGCTGGGTATGAGGCCCATTTTCATTCCTCCACATAATCTTATTTTGGCCTTGGGACATTGACCAGTTAATTCTTCATTCGCACATCTGACCTGTTGTCTTGAGCGTTATGGAAAATGGTTGGAGCGTTTCAGCAACTCAGACAGAGAGGGTAGATTTGGACGCCATGAAAATTCCTCAGCAGTTACAAAGAACTTTGAAATCATTGTATGACTTGTGTCATACTGTCACTCGGCATTCTCTCAGAGGAGCGAGAGATAATGTTTGTGAAAATAAATCACCATTCTTTAAACAAGTTTTATGTAAGCTTTTCACTGAGCCTCTTGGTCCAATGGCAAACTATGCTTCCTTTGTTCAACGCTAGCCCGGATTGATTTCTAACTGGCATTATGGCAAATATACTTACTTTTAGGGAGTGGTGATAAAGATGTAGCCTATTCATTACATTAATACATCACTAAAGAGTGTTTCTAATAACCTGATCCTCCGAAATGTCATCTATGGTAATTACCAAGTTATTTATGCTCCTATGCTTCTGGAAGGCTTGCAAAGTTGGCATGATGTCATTAGCTATAGAGCCATTCAGGGCAGAGCCCCACCTGTTTTGAGCCCCACATTTTTTTCAAAAACATTTTTTGAAGGAAATTTTTTTTTGGCATTAAGTGTCACATAGTTTGCAAAAACAAAATATATATATTGTTGAGTTAATAAAGCTGCATACAAACTAGGTCTCTTTTTTGTTTTCTTGAGCTTTCAGCTCCAAAATGTAGGTGTTTCAGTCTTGCGCAGTGCTTTCTGTGGTGGTGGTGTCATGTTTTGTCATATATTGTCTTGTCCTTGTGCTTTCCCTTCTGTTCGTTTCCCCCTGCTGGTCTTATTAGGTTCGTTCCCTCTTTCTATCCCTCTCTCTCCCCCTCCCTCTCTCTCTTCTCTCTATCGTTCCGTTCCTGCTCCCAGCTGTTCCTCATTCTCCTAACTCACTCATTTACTCTTTTCACACCTGTCCCCTATTTTGCCCTCTGATTAGAGCCCCTATTTCTCCCCTTGTTTTCCGCTTCTGTCCTTGTCGGATCCTTGTATGATGTTCGCTGTTCTGTGTCCTGGTCTCGCCCTGTCGTGTTTTGTCTTCTTCAGATGCTGCGTGTGAGCAGGTGTCTTAGTCTGCTACGGTCGGTGCCTTCCCGAAGCAACCTGCAGTCTATGGTCGAGTCTCCAGTCAGTCCTCGCAACTACGAGTGGATTTAAGTTTTTCCTGTTTTGTTTTCTCCTTGTTATATCCAGGATTATTACTTTTGTCCTATACTGGAATAAAGACTCTGTTTTCGTTAAGTCGCTTTTGGGTCCTCATTCACCAGCATAACAGAAGGATCTGACCAAGAATGGACCCAGCGACTACGGATTCTTGTAACACTGCCGTCGAGATCCAGGGAGCAATGCTCGGCAGACACGAGCAGGAATTGTCTGCTGCTCGTCATGCCGTTGAGACCCTGGCCGCTCAGGTTTCCGACCTCTCAGGACAGTTTCAGAGTCTTCGTCTCGTGCCACCAGCTACTTCCTGGTCTTCCGAGTCTCCAGAACCTAGGGTTAATAACCCACCATGTTACTCTGGGCAGCCCACTGAGTGCCGCTCCTTTCTCACCCAGTGTGATATTGTGTTCTCTCTCCAACCCAACACATACTCAAGAGAGAGAGCTCGGATTGCTTACGTCATTTCACTCCTTACTGGTCGGGCTCGAGAGTGGGGCACAGCTATCTGGGAGGCAAGGGCTGAGTGTTCTAACAATTACCTGAACTTTAAAGAGGAGATGATACGGGTTTTTGATCGTTCAGTTTTTGGTAGGGAGGCTTCTAGGGCCCTGGCTTCCCTATGTCAAGGTGATCGATCCATAACGGATTACTCTATAGAGTTTCGCACTCTTGCTGCCTCTAGTGACTGGAACGAGCCGGCGCTGCTCGCTCGTTTTCTGGAGGGACTCCACGCTGAGGTTAAGGATGAGATTCTCTCCCGGGAGGTTCCTTCCAGTGTGGACTCTTTGATTGCACTCGCCATCCGCATAGAACGACGGGTAGATTTTCGTCACCGAGCTCGTGGAAGAGAGCTCGCGTTAACGGTGTTCCCCCTCTCCGCATCGCAACCATCTCTCCCTCCGGCTCAGAGACTGAGCCCATGCAGCTGGGAGGTATTCGCATCTCGACTAAGGAGAGGAACGGAGGATCACCAACCGCCTTTGCCTCTATTGCGGTTCTGCTGGACATTTTGTCAATTCATGTCCAGTAAGCCAGAGCTCATCAGTAAGCAGAGGGCTACTGGTGAGCGCTACTACTCAGGTCTCTCCATCAAGATCCTGTACTACCATGTCGGTCCATCTACGCTGGACCGGTTCGGCTGCTTCATGCAGTGCCTTGATAGACTCTGGGGCTGAGGGTTGTTTTATGGACGAAGCATGGGCTCGGAAACATGACATTCCTCTCAGACAGTTAGGGAAGCCCACGCCCATGTTCGCCTTAGATGGTAGTCTTCTCCCCAGTATCAGATATGAGACACTACCTTTAACCCTCACAGTATCTGGTAACCACAGTGAGACCATTTCCTTTTTGATTTTTCGTTCACCTTTTACACCTGTTGTTTTGGGTCATCCCTGGCTAGTATGTCATAATCCTTCTATTAATTGGTCTAGTAATTCTATCCTATCCTGGAACGTTTCTTGTCATGTGAAGTGTTTAATGTCTGCTATCCCTCCTGTTTCTTCTGTCCCCTCTTCTCAGGAGGAACCTGGTGATTTGACAGGAGTGCCAGAGGAATATCATGATCTGCGCACGGTCTTCAGTCGGTCCAGAGCCAACTCCCTTCCTCCTCACCGGTCGTATGATTGTAGTATTGATCTCCTTCCGGGGACCACTCCCCCTCGGGGTAGACTATACTCTCTGTCGGCTCCCGAACGTAAGGCTCTCGAGGATTATTTGTCTGTTTCTCTCGACGCCGGCACCGTAGTGCCTTCTTCCTCTCCCGCTGGAGCGGGGGTTTTTTTTGTTAAGAAGAAGGACGGTACTCTGCGCCCCTGCGTGGATTATCGAGGGCTGAATGACATAACGGTTAAGAATCGTTATCCGCTTCCCCTTATGTCGTCAGCCTTCGAGATTCTGCAGGGAGCCAGGTTCTTTACTAAGTTGGACCTTCGTAACGCTTACCATCTCGTGCGCATCAGAGAGGGGGACGAGTGGAAAACGGCGTTTAACACTCCGTTAGGGCATTTTGAGTACCGGGTTCTGCCTGTTCGGTCTCGCTAATGCTCCAGCTGTTTTTCAGGCATTAGTTAATGATGTACTGAGAGACATGCTGAACATCTTTGTTTTTGTCTACCTTGACGATATCCTGATTTTTTCACCGTTCACTCGAGATTCATGTTCAGCACGTTCGACGTGTACTCCAACGCCTTTTAGAGAATTGTCTCTACGTGAAGGCTGAGAAGTGCGCCTTTCATGTCTCCTCTGTCACATTTCTCAGTTCTGTTATTTCCGCTGAAGGCATTCAGATGGATCCCGCTAAAGTCCAGGCTGTCAGTGATTGGCCCGTTCCAAGGTCACGTGTCGAGTTGCAGCGCTTTCTAGGTTTCGCTAATTTCTATCGGCGTTTCATTCGTAATTTCGGTCAAGTTGCTGCCCCTCTCACAGCTCTTACTTCTGTCAAGACGTGCTTTAAGTGGTCCGGTTCCGCCCAGGGAGCTTTTGATCTCCTCAAGAAGCGTTTTACGTCCGCTCCTATCCTTGTTACTCCTGACGTCACTAAACAATTCATTGTCGAGGTTGACGCTTCAGAGGTGGGCGTGGGAGCCATTCTATCCCAGCGCTTCCAGTCTGACGATAAGGTCCATCCTTGCGCTTATTTTTCTCATCGCCTGTCGCCATCGGAACGCAACTATGATGTGGGTAACCTGGACTGCTCGCCATCCGCTAGCCCTAGGCGAATGGCGACAGTGGTTGGAGGGGGCGATTTTGTCGTTTGGACTGACCATAAGAACCTTGAGTACATCCGTTCTGCCAAACGACTTAATGCACGCAACCGTCGTTGGGCGTTGTTTTTCGCTTCGTTTCGAGTTCGTGATTTCTTATCGCCCGGGTAATAAGAACACTTATCTCGTCTCTTTAGTTCTTCTGTGGCTTCTACCGATCCCGAGGGGATACTTCCTGATGGGCGTGTTGTCGGGTTGACTGTCTGGGAATTGAGAGACAGGTTAAGCAAGCACTCACTCACACTACGTTTAACTTGTCCTAGTAACCTTCTTTTGATTTTTCGTTCCTGTTTCTACTCGTCTGGCTGTTCTTCAGTGGGCTCACTCTGCCAAGTTAGCTGGCCACCCCGGCGTTCGGGGTACACTTGCATCTATTCGCCAGCGGACAGGAGCGTGACACGCGCCGAGGAATTCATGTGGCTGCTTGTTCGGACTGCGCGCAGACTAAGTCAGGTAACTCTCCTCCTGCCGGTCGTCTCAGACCGCTTCCCATTCCTTCTCGACCATGGTCTCACATCGCCTTAGACTTCATTACCGGTCTGCCTTCGTCTGCGGGGAAGACTGTGATTCTTACGGTTGTCGATAGGTTCTCAAAGGCGGCACATTTCATTCCCCTCGCTAAGCTTCCTTCCGCTAAGGAGACGGCACAAATCATCATTGAGAATGTGTTCAGAATTCATGGCCTCCCGTTAGACGCCGTTTCAGACAGAGGTCCGCAATTCACGTCACAGTTTGAGGGAATTCTGTCGTTTGATTGGTGCTTCCGTCAGTCTCTCTTCCGGTTTTCATCCCCAGTCTAACGGTCAAGCAGAAAGGGCCAATCAGACGATTGGTCGCATATTACGCAGCCTTTCTTTTAGAAACCCTGCATCTTGGGCAGAACAGCTCCCCTGGGCAGAATACGCTCACAACTCGCTTCCTTCGTCTGCTACCGGGCTATCTCCATTTCAGAGTAGTCTGGGGTACCAGCCTCCTCTGTTCTCGTCCCAGCTTGCCGAGTCCAGCGTTCCCTCCGCTCAGGCGTTTGTCCAACGTTGTGAGTGCACTTGGAGGAGGGTGAGGTCTGCACTTTGCCGTTACAGGGCGCAGACTGTGAGAGCCGCCAATAAACGTAGGATTAAGAGTCCTAGGTATTGTCGCGGCCAGAGAGTGTGGCTTTCCACTCGTAACCTTCCCCTTACAACAGCTTCTCGCAAGTTGACTCCGCGGTTCATTGGTCCGTTCCGTGTCTCCCAGGTCGTCAATCCTGTCGCTGTGCGACTGCTTCTTCCGCGACATCTTCGTCGCGTCCACCCTGTCTTCCATGTCTCCTGTGTCAAGCCCTTTCTTCGTGCCCCGTTCGTCTTCCCCCCCCCGTCCTTGTCGAGGGCGCACCTATTTACAAAGTACGAAAGATCATGGCCATGCGTTCTCGGGGACGTGGTCACCAGTACTTAGTGGATTGGGAGGGTTACGGTCCTGAGGAGACGAGTTGGGTTCCATCTCGGGACGTGCTGGACCGTTCGCTGATTGATGATTTCCTCCGTTGCCGCCAGGGTTCCTCCTCGAGTGCGCCAGGAGGCGCTCGGTGAGTGGGGGTACTGTCATGTTTTGTCATATATTGTCTTGTCCTTGTGCTTTCCCTTCTGTTCGTTTCCCCCTGCTGGTCTTATTAGGTTCGTTCCCTCTTTCTATCCCTCTCTCTCCCCCTCCCTCTCTCTCTTCTCTCTATCGTTCCGTTCCTGCTCCCAGCTGTTCCTCATTCTCCTAACTCACTCATTTACTCTTTTCACACCTGTCCCCTATTTTGCCCTCTGATTAGAGCCCCTATTTCTCCCCTTGTTTTCCGCTTCTGTCCTTGTCGGATCCTTGTATGATGTTCGCTGTTCTGTGTCCTGGTCTCGCCCTGTCGTGTTTTGTCTTCTTCAGATGCTGCGTGTGAGCAGGTGTCTTAGTCTGCTACGGTCGGTGCCTTCCCGAAGCAACCTGCAGTCTATGGTCGAGTCTCCAGTCAGTCCTCGCAACTACGAGTGGATTTAAGTTTTTCCTGTTTTGTTTTCTCCTTGTTATATCCAGGATTATTACTTTTGTCTTATACTGGAATAAAGACTCTGTTTTCGTTAAGTCGCTTTTGGGTCCTCATTCACCAGCATAACAGGTGGAGCAAGCCATTAGAAAATACAGAGCATTGCGCCGTGATTGGCTCAGTGTTCTGTCACTCATGGGGACACTATGTCACCGCCAAGTCAAATCAAATTGTATTTGTCACATGCCCCGAATACAACGGGTGTAGACCTTACAGTGAAATCCTTACTTACGAACTCCTAAACAACAATGCAGTTTAAAAAAAATAAGAATAAGAAATAAAAGTGACAAGTAATTAAAGAGCAGCAGTAAAATAACAATAGCAGGACTACATACAGGGGGGTACTGGTACAGAGTCAATGTGCTGGGGCACCGGTTAGTTGAGGTAATATGTACATGTAGGTAGAGTTATTAAAGTGGCTATGCATAGATGATAACAACAGAGAGTAGCAGCGGTGGAAAAGAGGAAGAGGGGGGGGGGGGGCAATGCAAATAGTCTGGGTAGCTATTTGGCTAGATGTTCAGGAGTCTTATGGCTTGGGGGTAGAATCTGTTTAGAAGACTCTTGGACCTAGACTTGGTGCCCCGGTACCGCTTGCCGTGTGGTAGCAGAGAGAACAGTCTATGATTAGGGTGGCTGGAGTCGTTGGCAATTTTTAGGGCCTTCCTCTGACACCGCCTGGTATAGAGGTCCTGGAAGGCAGGAAGCTTGGCCCCAGTGATGTACTGGGCTGTTCACACTACCCTCTGTAGTGCCTTGCGGTCAGAGGCCGAACAGTTGCAATACCAGGCAGTGAGGATCTGAGGACCCATGCCAAATCTTTTCAGTCTCCTGAGGGGGAATAGGTTTTGTCGTGCCCTCTTCACGACTGTCTTGGGGTGTGCTTGGATGATGTTAGTTCGTCTAAGGGTAGAGCTAGAAAATTCTAGCCCCTTGGGTACTGCCATAGAGTTACAATAGAAGTGCCCATCCAAGGCACAAGATCATTGGCCACAGATAAAATGAGGTCAAATCACGTTATATGTACAGTAGCTTTGATTGGACTGATCATGTCAACATCATACTTTCATCATGAATCATGTTGGCAATCTACTGGTAAATCATTTTTAATCCTTGTCAAATGAAGAGAAATAATGAAGAGAAATTATAGATAAAATGTATCGGTGCTCATCGGCCATAAACATTACACAACAAGTTGGAAATCTCAAATTCAACAATGGTGGTTTGGTAGGAATCAGTGACCGTGGCTAACTGCAAGCATTGCAAAGCAATCGATAGCCTGCTATTCAATGGAGTGGATGTGTGGTCCCAAATTTGGGATTAAGGTACTTTTTCCCAAATTGACTTCAGTGGGATCAAGACAACTGGGAAATACATTTTGAACGGACATCCAACTCAGAGCTACGACCTGAAGATCAATGATGTCATCATGATTCGACTGTCACGCCCTGACCTTAGAGCATTTTATGTCTCTATATTCCATTCTGGTTTGGTCAGGGTGTTTGATTTGGGTTGGCATGTTCTTTTCTCTATGTTTTTGTATTTCTTTGTTTTGGCCGGGTATGGTTCTCAATCAGGGACAGCTGTCTATCGTTGTCTCTGATTGGGAACCATACTTAGGTAGCTTTTGCCCACATGGTTTTTGTGGGTAGTTATTTTCTGTTTAGTGTTTGCACCTTACAGGACTGTTTCGGTTTAATTTATTCTCTTGTTATTTTGTATTAGTGTTCAGTTCAATAAAGAAACATGAACACTTACCACGCTGCGCTTTCATCCGACGACGAAAACCGTTACATCGACCTTGTTTTTTTTCCAGAGTTCCCAGTTGTTTTGAAAGCACCATAAATCCAGAGAATGTCAGACTTTGATGATAAAATTTGCCCACAAAGGACCGGCCGTGCCACCTTCCTGTTTAAGTGAGTACAGCACAACAAGGTCAGTCCAAAAATGTATTGTATGCTGCTGCATAAATTATTAATATGCCAGGGAGAAATGTATACTGTAGATAAGAAAGTAATACTCAGTATATGTTGTGTAGTAAGATGTTAGTAGCCAATGTGTTCCCACCTCCAATCCCAACAGCTTGAGCACTTGAGAAGCAAATCACCTTATGAAAACTTGAGGGTTTTCAAAAATATTGAGACTTACACAAACACTCTCTGTGGATAAACAACGAACAGGCCATAAGAATAGACTCCAACAGACTGCATGAGGTTAGGGCATTGTTCTGAAATTGCATTCAAAGAAATGTACAGAAAAGGCAAAGCAGCCTTTTTGGAACAACACTTTTGGGCCTTGAAAAGGAAGAGTGAAAGTGTTTCCTGGTGAAAGATTTCTGAGGATGGTGATGATGAGGAACCCCTCAGTAATTCCTGTGTGTGACAAAGGCCAAAATGACAAAGGCCAAAATGGCTGACACCCTGTCCCATCTGTTCTGTCAGATACCTCCAAGACATTTCCGTTACCTTCTCACCAGGGTGTCGAAACAAGATTCTCCTCAGTACTGTACCAGACAGGAGACACCCCATTGGGCTGTTTGTCTTAAAGCGTCTGGATGGCTGGACTTCGGCGGAAGTCGTGACACTTAGATGGTTTTTCTTCCGCACACTTGTGCTGTGCATTCTGGAGTTGAAGAAATCTGAATTTGACTGTGTCTTTATGAGCATCTGATCTAAAAGGGGAAGACACTAAAGCATAATGTAATTCAAAGCAAATTCTCACTGTCAATATGTTACTACATAACATCAACCAAATTTTATACTTTAAAACTTATCCCATGAGATAAAGCATAGGAATTGTCTTAGGTATCTCACATGACTGGAATCAAACAACTCAATGGTTCTTTTTCTTAACAGGTACTCCCCTTGTTAGATCATTTTCAAGGTGACATTCATTGGACAAATGTGAAGTCCAGTCACTAATGAGGCGTAGAATACTTATTTTCTACACCGCACCCCAGCTGCAAGGCATCACCAGACGACCACAGGCTATTGAGCAATTACTTCTCAATAGATGATTCTCACCTGTAATTATGCTCTTCAAACTCCACAGTAGAAATGGTAGGTGAGAGGACTTTCATAAATAATAATCACACCTGTTTAAAACAATTAAGAACTAAAAACCAGCAGACCAGGTAGCTAACCAAGAGACAGTTTAAAGCTGGTTAGGTTATAACTAACGGAAATGTATCAATAAATATTAACACATTTTCTTAGCCTTATAATCCATGTAGGAACTGTAAAATATAACTTGTTTTGAGATCTTGATGCCGATCTCAACCGGATTCAATCATGTAATAAAACATTCAAAAGCACTGTGTGTGGCTATGTCAGCAGTTAGTCTCCCTATCTGATGAAGACAAAAAGACAGTCCTGAAATATTTTGTCCCCAGCACTCTCGCAACTCTGACAAACATTTTTTGGGGAGGCGATAACAGTCATCATGCGATCCATGGAACAAAGAAAACAGAAAGAAAGGATAGGGAAAAAATAATGACAGTCAAGAGACATTGGACTTGGAGTTGTCCAATTTGCCCAAGATCCACCCAGGGCATCAATCAATCAATCAAATGTATTTATAAAACACTTTTTACATCACAGTGTTTTACAGAAACCCAGCCTAAAAGCCCAAACAGCAAGCAATGCAGATGTAGAAGCACGGTGGCTAGGAAAACCTCCCAAGAAAGTCCAGAACCTAGGATGAAACCTAGAGAGGAACCAGGCTCTGAGGGGTGGCCAGTCCTCTTCTGCTGTGCCGGGTGGAGATTATAACAGTACATGGCCAAGATGTTGAAATGTTCATAGATGACCAGCAGGGTCAGATAATAATAATCACAGTGGTTGTAGAGGGTGCAAATGTCATGGAGTAAATGTCAGTTGGATTTTCATAGCCGATCATTCAGAGTTAGAGACAGCAGGTAGAGAGAGAGAGAGTCCAAAACAGGACAGGGACAAGGTAGCACATCCAGTGAACAGGTCATGGTTCCATAGCAGCAAGCAGAACAGTTGATACTAGAGCAGCAGCATGACCAGGTGGATTGGGGACATGCCAGGTAGTCCTGAGGCATGGTCCTAGGGCTCAGGTCCCCTGAAAAAAAAAAAAAAAAGAGAGTGAGCGAGAGAGAGGAGAAATACTCCAGATATGACAGACTGACACTAGCCCCGACACATAAACTATTGCAGCATAAATACTGGAGGCTGAGTCAGGAGGGGTCGGGAGACAGTGGCCCCATCCGACGATACCTCTGGACAGGGCCAAACAGGCAGGATATAACCCCACCCACTTTGCCAAGGCATAGCCACCACACCACTAGAGACATATCTTCAACCACCAACCTACTACCCTGAGGCAAGGCCGAGTATAGCCCACAAAGATCTTCCCCACGGCACGAACCCGAGGGCGCGCCAATCCGGACAGGAAGATCACGTCAGTGACTCAACCCACTCAAGGGACGCACCCCTCCAAGGGACGGCATGGAAGAGCACTAGTAAGCCAGTGACCCATGTGTGGGGGGAACAAGAGACATCAGCAATGACCGTTTCTTTTGCACCTCTTGATAGATAGCAGTCCAGACTTTCCTGTGCTCTTTTGGAGGAGTTATTGTATCAGCTGTTTTCACAGCTGTCGCTGTTTGGAGGCAAGATCTGTAGACATCAGTTGAACTCAGAAACTTAAAGATTGAAAACGAGATTTGAATATTACAATGATATCCTTCCATGTAAATCCTGGTGCAGTAAATATTTCTGATTTGAATTAATTCACTCCATTTATACCACGTCCCCTCAATAAATCGATGCCAAATCCATGTAAATCGGTTAAGAAAATAAACCAGGAAAGGCTATTCAGAGGAATGATAACATCTCTGCAAACATCTATAAAATCCAGACAACATCCCTCAGGGAGTATTCATTAGGCTTCATTACAATTTTTCATGAATTAATACTTGCAATGACTCACCCAATGCTACACTAATATATTTTTTCAACACTGGAAAGCTTTCTCCATAGCGGCCTCGCCCAAAAGGTTACCTCTACTCCTTGCCTGCTTAGTCATTTCAACTACAAAACACGATCCCCACATGAGGGAAAGAATGATGCATCTCTTCGGCTGCTAAGTAAACAACAAGAGTGATGAAGAAAAAACAAGTTCAGCAAAGGACAGATCCGGCTGGCCACCTAAAGTTTGGACATATAATATCAGTAGGCTACTTGATGAAATACACTCAGTTGTTGGTTTATTAGGTACACACAATCTAGTACCCCCTTTGCTTCCAGAACAGACACAATTCTTCGGGGAAGGGATTCTATAAGGCGTCGGAAATGTTCATTGCGCAATTGGTATTAAGGGACCTAACAAGGGCCAGGAAAAAATTCCCCACACCAGTGTTGTCCAATGTTGGTGATCGTGTGCCTGATTCTTCTTGTTTTTAGCTGATAGGAGTGGGACACGATTGTCTGTTGCAATAGCCCACTCGTAACAACGATTGACAAGTTGTGCATTCCGAGAGGTCGTACTGCACACCACTGTTGTACTGCGCAGTTATTTGTCTGTTGTTGGCCTGCCTGTTAGCTTGCACAATTCTTGACATTCTCCTTCAATCTTTCTCATCAACGAGCCGTTTTCACCCACTGGACTGATGCTGACTGGATGTTTTGTTTTTAGCACCATTCTTGGTAAACCCTAGACACTGTCATGATTGAAAAGCCCAGGAGAACAGACGTTTCAGAGATACTGGATCCGGCAGGCCTGGCCTGGCACCATACCACGCTGAATGTAACATAGGTCACTCATTTTCATGAACGGGCCAAAGAGTGTATATTTGTGATCATATCCGTTTTGGGAGCTTTAACAGTGTGCAGGCCTTCTTGTTCTTTACTGGTATTCTTAATTAGCCTAGCACCTATGTTTTTAAGGAAGTGCTTATGACCACAAACTTTTTATCTGTTAATATCACATTGCTTAGCTTTTAATTTCTAGAACAAACCATGTCATTTGTGTGTGTGTGTGTGTGTGTGTGTGTGTGTGTGTGTGTGTGTGTGTGTGTGTGTGTGTGTGTGTGTGTGTGTGTGTGTGTGTGTGTGTGTGTGTGTGTGTGTGTGTGTGTGTGTGTGTGTGTGTGTGTGTGTGTGTGTGTGTGTGTGTGTGTGTGTGTGTGTGTGTGTGTGTGTGTGTGGCTGCAATACAAAGTATGGTTTTGTCTCTCTAGTTATTTGAATTAAACAGCATAAATGTGTTGAATCCTATTACTGTGATAGGGTACTTCATGAGAAAGGGTTTTATTCTGTGTCTGTGTGTTTATGTATTCCACAGAGACATCATTTTATAAGTTATTTAAAACTCTGGCAGGGGTCTGGCAAAGGGCCATCCATTATGTAATTTTAATCTTTGAAACAGTCCAAATACAGACTTCCTGGTTGCTAAAATTCTAATAGTTTGTGTGACAAAACAAGCAAGTGTACGGTAGAGAATAAGGCTCCCAAGTGGCGCAGAGGTCAAAGGCACTGCATCACAGTGCTGAGGAGCGTTTCCAGCCTTGAGTTTGATTCCGGGCTGTGCCACAGCCGGCTGTGACCGGGAGACCCATTGGGCGGCGCACAATTGGCCCAGCGTTGTCTGGGTTAGGGGAGGGTTTGCCCTCCAAAATTGCCCTCGCTAGAAGCATGTGTTTCAGACATAAGGAAGTGGATGGCTGAAAACTTTCTACTATTAAACTCGGACAAAACAGAGATGCTTGTTCTAGATCCCAAGAAACAAAGAGATCTTCTGTTGAATCTGACAATTAATCTTAATGGTTGTACAGTCGTCTCAAATAAAACTGTGAAGGACCTCGGCGTTACTCTGGACCCTGATCTCTCTTTTGAAGAACATATCAAGACCATTTCGAGGACAGCTTTTCTCCATCTACGTAATATTGCAAAAATCAGAAACCTTCTGTCCAAAAATGATGCAGAAAAATGAATCCATACTTTTGTCACTTCTAGGTTAGACTACTGCAATGCTCTACTTTCCGGCTACCCGGATAAAGCACTAAATAAACTTCAGTTAGTGCTAAATACGGCTGCTAGAATCCTGACTGGAACCAAAAAATGTGATCATATTACTCCAGTGCTAGCCTCCCTACACTGGCTTCCTGTCAAAGCAAGGGCTGATTTCAAGGTTTTACTGCTAACCTACAAAGCATTACATGGGCTTGCTCCTACCTATCTCTCTGATTTGGTCCTGCCGTACATACCTACGGGGCTAGGGTCAGTTTGTTATATCTGGAGTACTTCTCCTGTCCTATTTGGTGTCCTGTGTGAATCTAAGTGTGTGTTCTCTAATTCTCTCCTTCTTTCTTTCTCTCTCTCGGAGGACCTGAGCCCTAGGACCATGCCCCAGGACTACCTGACATGATGACTCCTTGCTGTCCCCAGTCCACCTGGCCATGCTGCTGCTCCAGTTTCAACTGTTCTGCCTTACTATTATTTGACCATGCTGGTCAATTATGAACATCTGAACATCTTGGCCATGTTCTGTTATAATCTCCACCCGGCACAGCCAGAAGAGGACTGGCCACCCCACATAGCCTGGTTCCTCTCTAGGTTTCTTCCTAGGTTTTGGCCTTTCTAGGGAGTTTTTCCTAGCCACCGTGCTTCTACACCTGCATTGCTTGCTGTTTGGGGTTTTAGGCTGGGTTTCTGTACAGCACTTTGAGATATAAGCTGATGTACGAAGGGCTATATAAATAATAATTTTATTTGATTTGGCCGGCTGTTTGGCAGGGTTTCAGAGGACGCATGGTTCTCGACCATCGCCTCCTCCGAATCCGTTGGGGAGTTGCAAAGATGAGACGAGATCATAACAACCAACTGGATACCACAAAATTGGGGAGAAAAGGGGGTTAAAAAAAATAGTATACTGTAGAGAATTATGTACCACCTAAATCGCTGGGAAATATATTTTCCATAATCAAAAATATTGTACTTTCATCTGTTTGAAGCTGGCGTAAGAAAACTAAAGTATAAGGCGCAACAACAAAACTTAAGAATGGGACACATAGAAATAGGACACATATAACAGATCTACCACTTCTTTGACTTGCTTTCAAAGAGAAAGAAATGTTAGTTATAGATCTTTCAATGTGAATTTGGTCAGGTCGCCTGAAAAAGTTACATGTTGCAGCTTTAAGATAAATTACAACTTGTTTACCACATTTGGCTGGTGCCTTGTTGTCTAGGTCTCACCCCTCTCGCCCTGGGTTGTGATGGGACAGCCAGCCCAGCCCATGCCCATGCCAATGCTCCTCTCTTGGATGGTCTTTTTCCTTCCCAGTGTAATTACTTTTGAGAGTGTGGTTGGATTTATGGCTTTATTTATAGTTCATGGCTTTCTGGGACATGAAAAAAATCCTTATTTTAGAATACTCTGGAGGTTGTATTGTCGCTCTAATAGGAGATAGGTGTTAGTAAGCCACAGATAAGCTGATTCTGGAGATTCTACCTCACAAAGTGGTCATTTGAGGCAGATTTGTGCCATAAAATATGGCAACCTCTAGATAGGGGTGCGACGGTAATGGTGAAAGTGCACAAAATGGCTGCCCCCATGTGCTTACCACAAATGCCTCGTTTGCTCAGTTCGACGTATTGTACATTGCTCGCCATTACTCTTTTATGTATCGGCATTAGCGCAGTATTCTTGATCCCAGTACTAGCTCCAAGATGGCAACAATTTGAAAAAACTAAAAAGTAGGTTGTGCGATTTACAGGCACATTAAATCATGTTTTGCATAGTAGTTTATGAACTGTGGGGTAGTGCTAAAAACAATGACGTAAAATCTTAATTATTTAGCCACTGAATAACCGTGTAACTGGTGGTTATGAATGAAGACCATCATGAAAATAAAATAACCGTCAAAGCCATTGAAATACACCTACACACATTTTTGGAAAAACATTTTTTTTGCCAACTCTGTTAATTAAACTGTACATCTCCTCTTTCCAACTGTCGTTTGATGCTAGAGCAGCTAATCCGCTAGATGCACATGGGTGTAGATGGCAGCATTGCATTAGTGGAAATCAAGACTGTTGTCAGGGCATGCCTGGTTGTAGCTAAATGTGTTCAAGATGTGTCAGGGACAATTGTAGCATTTTAGCTAACGCTAACCTTAAACTAATTCTCCTAACCTGCCAGTTAAATTATCCTAACCTGGTACTTAAATTCACCTAACATGCTATGAAAAGTCACTTCTGCTAGTCAAAACTGGCAACCCTGCCCTGAAAATAGTCTTGTTTTCCACTAATGTGATACAGCGTGTACAGTTGAAGTGGGAAGTTTACATACACCTTAGTCAACTACATTTAAACTCAGTTCTTCACAATTCCTGACATTTAATCCTTGTAAAAATTCCCTTAGGTCAGTTAGGATCAACACTTTATTTTAAGAATGTGAAATGTCAGAATAGTAATAGAGAGAATGATTTATTTAGTCTTTTATTTATTTTATTTCTTTCATCACATTCCCAGCGGGTCAGAAGTTTATATACACTCAATTAGTATTTGGTAGCATTGCCTTTTAATGGTTTAACTCGGGTCAAACATTTCCAGTTGCCTTCCACAAGCTTCCCACAATAAATTGGGTGAATTTTGGCCCATTCCTCCTGACAGAGCTGGTGTAACTGAGTCAGGTTTGTAGGCCTCCTTGCTCACACACTCTTTTTCTGTTCTGCCCACAAATTTTCTATAGGATTGAGGTCAGGGTTTTGTGATGGCCACTTCAATACCTTGACTTTGTTGTCTTTAAGCCATTTTGCCACAACTTTGGAAGTATGTTTGTCCATTTGGAAGACTCATTTGCGACCAAGCTTCAACTTCCTGACTGATGTCTTGAGATGTTACTTCAATATATTCACATAATTTTTCTACCTCATGATGCCATCTATTTTGTGAAGTGCACTAGTCCCTCCTGCAGTAAAGCACACCCACAACATGATGCTGCCACCCCCGTGCTTCACGGTTGGGATGGTGTTGTCATGACCTTGGCCTGGGGGTAGGTTTATGACAGTCATAAATGCCTCTTCCCCCCCTTTTTCCTCTCTCTACCCTACTGATGTTACATTTGCAAAACCCTTGGTTAACAGAGTTTCTGGGAACATCAGAAGGTGGGGGGAAATAAACTATATTCTGGTAATCCTGTCATGCAGGTGAAAGAGGACCCAAAAGCGACTTGGCGAAAACAGAGTCTTTAATCCAGTAAAGTAAATACAAACAAAAAACACAACTTTCACTCGAAATGACGAGGGACAAACTGGAGACTCGATCTTGAACAGCAGGTGAACAGCAGGTTGCCTCGGGAAGGCACTTGAACCAGACAGACTCAGACACCTGCTCACCACGCAGCATCTGAGGAAAACACGACACGACAGGGCGATACACAAACACAGCACGGTGAATTCTAGACAAGGAACCGACAGGACAGGAACGGAACACAAAGGAAGAAATAGGGACTCTAATCAGGGGAAAGGATCGGGAACAGGTGTGGGAAGACTAAATGATTGATTAGGGGAATAGGAACAGCTGGGAGCAGGAACGGAACGATAGAGAGAAGAGAGAGCGAGAGAGTGAGAGAGGGAGGGGGAGAGAGAGGGATAGAAAGAGGGAAAGAACCTAATAAGACCAGCAGAGGGAAACGAATAGAATGGGAAGCACAGGGACAAGACAAGATAATAAATGACAAAACATGACAGTACCCCCCACTCACCGAGCGCCTCCTGGCGCACTCGAGGAGGAATCCTGGCGGCAACGGAGGAAATCATCAATGAGTGAACGGTCCAGCACGTCCCGAGACGGAACCCAACTCCTCTCCTCAGGACCGTAACCCTCCCAATCCACTAAGTATTGGTGACCCCGTCCCCGAGAACGCATGTCCATGATCTTATGTACCTTGTAAATAGGTGCGCTCTCGACAAGGACGGGAGGGGAGAGGGAAGACGAACGGGGTGCGAAGAAAGGGCTTAACACAGGAGACATGGAAGACAGGATGGACGCGACGAAGATGTCGCGGAAGAAGCAGTCGCACAGCGACAGGATTGACGACCTGGGAGACACGGAACGGACCAATGAACCGCGGAGTCAACTTACGAGAAGCTGTCGTAAGAGGAAGGTTGCGAGTGGAAAGCCACACTCTCTGGCCGCAACAATACCTTGGACTCTTAATCCTGCGTTTATTGGCGGCTCTCACAGTCTGTGCCCTGTAACGGCAAAGTGCAGACCTCACCCTCCTCCAGGTGCGCTCACAACGTTGGACAAACGCTTGAGCGGAGGGAACGCTGGACTCGGCAAGCTGGGATGAGAACAGAGGAGGCTGGTAACCCAGACTACTCTGAAACGGAGATAACCCGGTAGCAGACGAAGGAAGCGAATTGTGAGCGTATTCTGCCCAGGGAGCTGTTCTGCCCAAGACGCAGGGTTTCTGAAAGAAAGGCTGCGTAGTATGCGACCAATCGTCTGATTGGCCCTCTCTGCTTGACCGTTAGACTGGGGATGAAACCCGGAAGAGAGACTGACGGACGCACCAATCAAACGACAGAACTCCCTCCAAAACTGTGACGTGAATTGCGGGCCTCTGTCTGAAACGGCGTCTAACGGGAGGCCATGAATTCTGAATACATTCTCGATAATGATTTGTGCCGTCTCCTTAGCGGAAGGAAGTTTAGCGAGGGGAATGAAATGTGCCGCCTTAGAGAACCTATCGACAACCGTAAGAATCACAGTCTTCCCCGCAGACAAAGGCAGACCGGTAATGAAGTCTAGGGCGATGTGAGACCATGGTCGAGAAGGAATGGGAGCGGTCTGAGACGACCGGCAGGAGGAGAGTTACCCGACTTAGTCTGCGCGCAGTCCGAACAAGCAGCCACGAAACGGCGCGTGTCACGCTCCTGAGTCGGCCACCAAAAGCGCTGGCGAATAGACGCAAGAGTGCCTCGAACACCGGGATGACCAGCTAACTTGGCAGAGTGAGCCCACTGAAGAACAGCCAGACGAGTGGAAACAGGAACGAAAAGGAGGTTACTAGGACAAGCGCGGCGACGCAGTGTGCGTGAGTGCTTGCTTAACCTGTCTCTCAATTCCCCAGACTGTTAACCCGACAACACGCCCATAAGGAAGAATCCCCTCGGGATCAGTAGAAGCCACAGAAGAACTAAACAGACGGGATAAGGCATCAGGCTTGGTGTTCTTGCTACCCGGACGGTAAGAAATCACAAACTCGAAACGAGCGAAAAACAACGCCCAACGAGCTTGACGGGCATTAAGTCGTTTGGCAGAACGGATGTACTCAAGGTTCTTATGGTCTGTCCAAACGACAAAAGGAACGGTCGCCCCCTCCAACCACTGTCGCCATTCGCCTAGGGCTAAGCGGATGGCGAGCAGTTCACGGTTACCCACATCATAGTTGCGCTCAGATGGCGACAGGCGATGAGAAAATAAGCGCAAGGATGAACCTTATCGTCAGACTGGAAGCGCTGGGATAGAATGGCTCCCACGCCTACCTCTGAAGCGTCAACCTCGACAATGAATTGTCTAGTGACGTCAGGAGTAACGAGGATAGGAGCGGACGTAAAACGTTCTTTTAGAAGATCAAAAGCTCCCTGGGCGGAACCGGACCACTTAAAACACGTCTTGACAGAAGTAAGAGCTGTGAGAGGGGCAGCAACTTGACCGAATTACGAATGAAACGCCGATAGAAATTAGCGAAACCTAAAAAGCGCTGCAACTCGACACGTGACCTTGGAACGGGCCAATCACTGACAGCTTGGACCTTAGCGGAATCCATCTGAATGCCTTCAGCGGAAATAACGGAACCGAGAAAAGTAACGGAGGAGACATGAAAAGAGCACTTCTCAGCCTTTACGTAGAGACAATTCTCTAAAAGGCGCTGTAGAACACGTCGAACGTGCTGAACATGAATCTCGAGTGACGGAGAAAAATCAGGATATCGTCAAGATAGACAAAAACAAAGATGTTCAGCATGTCTCTCAGAACATCATTAACTAATGCCTGAAAAACAGCTGGCGCATTGGCGAGACCGAACGGCAGAACCCGGTACTCAAAATGCCCTAACGGAGTGTTAAACGCCGTTTTCCACTCGTCCCCTCTCTGATGCGCACGAGATGGTAAGCGTTACGAAGGTCCAACTTAGTAAAGCACCTGGCTCCCTGCAGAATCTCGAAGGCTGATGACATAAGGGGAAGCGGATAACGATTCTTAACCGTTATGTCATTCAGCCCTCGATAATCCACGCAGGGCGCAGAGTACCGTCCTTCTTCTTAACAAAAAGAACCCCGCCCCGGCCGGAGAGGAAGAAGGCACTATGGTACCGGCGTCAAGAGACACAGACAAATAATCCTCGAGAGCCTTACGTTCGGGAGCCGACAGAGAGTATAGTCTACCCCGAGGAGGAGTGGTCCCCGGAAGGAGATCAATACTACAATCATACGACCGGTGAGGAGGAAGGGAGTTGGCTCGGGACCGACTGAAGACCGTGCGCAGATCATGATATTCCTCCGGCACTCCTGTCAAATCGCCAGGTTCCTCCTGAGAAGTAGGGACAGAAGAAACGGGAGGGATGGCAGACATTAAACACTTCACATGACAAGAAACGTTCCAGGATAGGATAGAATTACTAGACCAATTAATAGAAGGATTATGACATACTAGCCAGGGATGACCCAAAACAACAGGTGTAAACGGTGAACGGAAAATCAAAAAAGAAATAGTCTCACTGTGGTTACCAGATACTGTGAGGGTTAAAGGTAGTGTCTCAAATCTGATACTGGGAAGATGACTACCATCTAAGGCGAACATGGGCGTAGGCTTCTCTAACTCTCTGAAAGGAATGTCATGTTTCCGAACCCATGCTTCGTCCATGAAACAACCCTCAGCCCCAGAGTCTATCAAGGCACTACATGTAGCACCCGAACCGGTCCAGCGTAGATGGACCGACAAAGTAGTACAGGATTTTGATGGAGAGACTTGAGTAGTTGCGCTCACCTGTAGCCCTCCGCTTACAGATGAGCTCTGGCTTTTACTGGACATGAATTAACAAAATGTCCAGCAACTCCGCAATAGAGGCACAGGCGGTTGGTGATCCTCCGTTCCCTCTCCTTAGTCGAGATGCGAATCCCTCCCAGCTGCATGGGCTCAGTCTCTGAGCCAGAGGAGGGAGATGGTTGCGATGCGGAGCAGGGAAACACCGTTGATGCGAGCTCTCTTCCACGAGCCCGGTGACGAAGATCTACCCGTCGTTCTATGCGGATGGCGAGAGCAATCAAAGAGTCCACATCTGAAGGAACCTCCCGGGAGAGAATCTCATCCTTAACCACTGCGTGGAGTCCCTCCAGAAAACGAGCGAGCAGCGCCGGCTCGTTCCACTCACTAGAGGCAGCAAGAGTGCGAAACTCAATAGAATAATCCGTTATGGACCGTTCACCTTGGCATAAGGAAGCCAGGGCCCTAGAAGCCTCCCTACCAAAAACTGAACGGTCAAAAACCCGAATCATCTCCTCTTTAAAGTTCTGGAACTTGTTAGAGCAATCAGCCCTTGCCTCCCAGATAGCTGTGCCCCATTCTCGAGCCCGGCCAGTAAGGAGTGAAATGACGTAAGCAACCCGAGCTCTCTCTCTAGAGTATGTGTTGGGTTGGAGAGAGAACACAATCTCACACTGCGTGAGAAAGGAGCGGCACTCAGTGGGCTGCCCGGAGTAGCAAGGTGGGTTATTAACCCTAGGTTCTGGAGGCTCGGCAGGCCAGGAAGTAACAGGTGGCACGAGACGTAGACTCTGGAACTGTCCAGAGAGGTCGGAAACCTGAGCGGCCAGGTTCTCCACGGCATGGCGAGCAGCAGACAATTCCTGCTCGTGTCTGCCGAGCATGGCTCCTTGGATCTCGACGGCAGTGTAACGAGCGTCTGAAGTCGCTGGGTCCATTCCTTGGTCGGTTCCTTCTGTCATGCAGGTGAAAGAGGACCCAAAAGCGACTTGGCGAAAACAGAGTCTTTAATCCAGTAAAGTGAATACAAACAAAAAACACAACTTTCACTCGAAATGACGAGGACAAACTGGAGACTCGATCTTGAACAGCAGGTGAACAGCAGGTTGCCTCGGGAAGGCACTCGAACCAGACAGACTCAGACACCTGCTCACCACGCAGCATCTGAGGAAAACACGACACGACAGGGCGATACACAATCACAGCACGGTGAATTCTAAACAAGGAACCGACAGGACAGGAACGGAACACAAAGGAAGAAATAGGGACTCTAATCAGGGGAAAGGATCGGGAACAGGTGTGGGAAGACTAAATGATTGATAGGGGAATAGGAACAGCTGGGAGCAGGAACGGAACGATAGAGAGAAGAGAGAGCGAGAGAGTGAGAGAAGGGAGGGGGAGAGAGAGGGATAGAAAGAGGGAAAGAACCTAATAAGACCAGCAGAGGGAAACGAATAGAATGGGGAGCACAGGGACAAGACATGATAATAAATGACAAACATGACATCATTTAAAAAAATTACTCTCTCCAGAAATAAGTCTCTCACTGTTGCTGCCTGCTACCGACCCCCATCAGCTCCAGGCTGTGCCCTGGACACCATTTGTGAATTGATCACCCCCATCTAGCTTCAGAGTTTGTTCTGTTAGGTGACCGAAACTGGGATATGCTTAACACCCTGGCAGTCCTACAATCTAAGCTAGATGCCCTCAATCTCACACAAATCCTCAAGGAACCCACCAGGTACAACCCTAAATCTGTAAACAAGGACACCCTCATAGACGTTATCCTGACCAACTGGCCCTCCAAATACACTTCCGCTGTCTTCAACCAGGATCTCAGCGATCACTGCCCCATTGCCTGTATCCGATACAGGTCTGCAGTCAAACGACCACCCCTCATCACTGTCAAACGCTCCCTAAAACACTTCTGGAGCAGGCCTTTCTAATTGACCTGGCCCGGGTATCCTGGAAGGATATTGACCTCATCCCGTCAGTTGAGGATGCCTGGTCATTCTTTAAAAGTAACTTCCTCACCATCTTAGATAAGCATGCTCTGTTCAAAAAATGCAGAACTAAGAACAGATATAGCTCTTGGGTCACTCCAGACCTGACTGCCCTCGACCAGCACAAAAACATCCTGTGGCGGACTGCAATAGCATCGAATAGTCCCCGCGATATGCAACTGTTCAGGGTAGTCAGGAACCAAAAATGTTCTGGGACATTGTAAAGTCCATGGAGAACAAGAGCACCTCCTCCCAGCTGCCCACTGCACTGAGGCTAGGTAACACGGTCACCACCGATAAATCCATGATAATCGAAAACTTCAACAAGCATTTCTCAACGGCTGGCCATGCCTTCCTCCTGGCTACTCCAACCTTGGGCAACAGCTCCGCCCCCCCGCAGCTACTCTCCCAAGCCTCCCCAGCTTCTCCTTTACCCAAATCCAGATAGAAGATGTTCTGAAAGAGCTGCAAAACCTGGACCTGTACAAATCAGCTGGGCTTGACAATCTGGACCCTCTATTTCTGAAACTATCCGCTGCCATTGTTGCAGCCTCTATTACCAGCCTGTTCAACCTCTCTGTCATATCGTCTGAGATCCCCAAGGATTGGAAAGCTGGCGCAGTCATCCCCCTCGTCAAAGGCGGAGACACCCTGGACCCAAACTGTTACAGACCTATATCCATCCTGCTCTGCCTATCTAAGGTCTTCGAAAGCCAAGTCAACAAACAGATCACTGACCATCTCGAATCCCACCGTACCTTCTCTGCTGTGCAATCTGGTTTCCGAGACTGTCACGGGTGATCCTCAGCCACGCTCAAGGTACTAAACGATATCATAACCGCCATCGATAAAAGACAGTACTGTGCGTGCAGCCGTCTTCATCGACCTGGCCAAGTCTTTTGACTCTGTCAATCACCATATTCTTATCGGCAGACTCAATAGCCTCGGTTTTTTCAAATGACTGCCTTGCCTGGTTCACCAACTACTTTGCAGACAGAGTTCAGTGTGTCAAATCAGAGAGCATGTTGTCCGGTCCTCTGCCAGTCTCTATGGGGGTGCCACAGGGTTCAATTCTCGGGGTGACTCTTTTCTCTTTTCTCTGTATATATCAATGATGTTGCTCTTGCTATGGGCGATTCCCTGATCCACCTCTACACAGACGACACCATTCTGTATACTTCTGGCCCTTCATTGGACACTGTGCTATCTAACCTCCAAACGAGCTTCAATGCCATACAACACTCCTTCCGTGGCCTTCAACTGCTCTTAAACGCTAGTAAAACCAAATGCATGCTTTTCAACCGTTCGCTACCTGCACCCGCAAGCCCGACTAGCATCGCCACCCTGGATGGTTCCGGCCTAGAATATATGGACATCTATAAGTACCTAGGTGTCTGGCTAGCTGTAAACTCTCCTTCCAGACTCATATCAAACACCTCCAATCTAAAATCAAATCTATGGGCGGCTTTCAATTCCGCAACAAAGCCTCCTTCACTCACGCCACCAAACTTACCCTAGTAAGACTGACTATCATATCGATCCTCGACTTCGGCGATGTCATCTACAAAATAGCTTCCAATACTCTACTCAGAAAACTGGATGCAGTTTATCACAGTGCCATCCGTTTTGTTACTAAAGCACCTTATACCACCCACCACTGTGACCTGTATGTTCTAGTCGGCTGGCCCTCGCTACATATTCGTCGCCAGACCCACTGGCTCCAGGTCATCTACAAGTCCATGCTTGGTAAAGCTCCGCCTTATCTCAGTTCACTGGTCACGATGGCAACACCCACCCGTAGCATGCGCTTCCTGCAGGTATATCTCACTGATCATCCCTAAAGCCAACACCTCATTTGGCCACCTTTCCTTCCAGTTCTCTGCTGCCTGTGACTGGAAGGAATTGCAAAAATCGCTGAAGTTGGAGACTTTTATTTCCCTCACCAATTTTAAACATCTGCTATCTGAGCAGCTAACCGATCGCTGCAGCTGTACATAGTCCATCGGTAAATAGTCCACCCAATTTACCTACCTCATCCCCATACTGTTTTTATTTATTTACTTTTCTGCTATTTTGCACACCAGTATCTCTACCTGCACATGACCATCTGATCATTTATCACTCCAGTGTTAATCTGCAAAATTGTAATTATTCGCCTACCTCCTCATGCCTTTTGCACACAAAAGGGGACAGAGCGCGTCTCCTTCCTGAGCGGTATGATGGCTGCGTGGTCCCATGGTGTTTAGACTTGCTCCCAGACTTATGAGGTCTACCATTTATTTTCTGAGGTCTTGCCTGATTTCTTTTGACTTTCCCATGACGTCAAGCAATGAGGCACTGAGTTTGAAGGAAGGCCTTGAAATACATCCACAGGTACACCTCCAATTTACTCAAATTATGTCAATTAGCCCATCAGAAGCTTTGAAAGCTATGACATACATTTCTGGAATTTTCCAAGCTGTTTAAAGGCACAGTCAACATAGTGTATGTAAACTTCCGACCCACTGGAATTGTGATACAGTGAATTATAAGTCAAATCAAATCAAATCAATTTTATTTATATAGCCCTTCGTACATCAGCTGATATCTCAAAGTGCTGTACAGAAACCCAGCCTAAAATCCACAAACAGCAAGCAATGCAGGTATGGAAGCACGGTGGCTAGGAAAAACTTCCAAGAAAGGCCAAAACCTAGGAAGAAACCTAGAGAGGAACCAGGCTATGTGGGGTGGCCAGTCCTCTTCTGGCTGTGCCGGGTGGAGATTATAACAGAACATGGCCAAGATGTTCAAATGTTCATAAATAACCCGCATGGTCAAATTATAATAATCACAGGCAGAACAGTTGAAACTGGAGCAGCAGCACAGCCAGGTGGACTGGGGACAGCAACATCATGTCATGTAGTCCTGAGTCATGGTCCTAGGGCTCAGGTCCTCCGAGAGAGAGAAAGAAAGAGAGAAAGAGAGAATTAGAGAGAGCATACTTAAATTCACACAGGACACCGGATAGGACAGGAGAATTACTCCAGATATAACAAACCGACCCTAGCCCCCGACACATAAACTACTGCAGCATAAATACTGGAGGCTGAGACAGGAGGGGTCAGGAGACACTGTGGCCCCATCCGATGACACCCCGGACAGGGCCAAACAGAAAGGATATAACCCCACACACTTTGCCAAGCACAGCCCCCACACCACTAGAGGGATATCTTCAACCACCAACTTACCATCCTGAGAAAAGGCCGAGTATAGCCCACAAAGATCTCCGCCACGGCACAACCCAAGGGGGGGCACCAACACAGACAGGAAGATCACATCAGTGACTCAACCCACTCAAGTGACGCACCCCTCCTAGGGACGGTATGAAAGAGCCCTAGTAAGCCAGTGACTCAGCCCCTGTAATAGGGTTTGAGGCAGAGAATCCCATTGGAAAGAGGGGAACCGGCCAGGCAGAGACAGCAAGGGCGGGTTCGTTGCTCCAGAGCCTTTCCGTTCACCTTCACACTCCTGGGCCAGACTACACTCAATCATATGACCCACTGAAGAAATGAGTCTTCAGTAAAGACTTAAACGTTGAGACCGAGTTTGCGTCTCTCACATGGGTAGGCAGACCATTCCATAACCATTTAGCTCTATAGGAGAAAGCCCTGCCTCCAGCTGTTTGCTTAGAAATTCTAGGGACAATTAGGAGGCCTGCGTCTTGTGGCCGTAGCGTACGTGTAGGTATGTACGTCAGGACCAAATCAGAGATATAGGTAGGAACAAGCCCATGTAATGCTTTGTAGGTTAGCAGTAAAACCTTGAAATCAGCCCTTGCCTTGACAGAAAGCCAGTGTAGGGAGGCTAGCACTGGAGTAATATGATCACATTTTTGGGGTTCTAGTCAGGATTCTAGCAGCCGTATTTGGCACTAACTGAAGTTTGTTTAGTGCATTATCCGGGTAGCCGGAAAGTAGAGCATTGCAGTAGTCTAACCTGGAAGTGACAAAAGCATGGATTAATTTTTCTGCATCATTTTTGGACAGAAAGTTTCTGATTTTTGCAATATTACGTAGATGGAGAAAAGCTGTCCTCGAAATGGTCTTGATATGTTCTTCAAAAGAGAGATCAGGGTCCAGAGTAACGCCGAGGTCCTTCACAGTTTTAGTTGAGACGACTGTACAACCATCAAGATGAATTGTCAGATTCAACAGAAGATCTCCTTGTTTCTTGGGTCCTAGAACAAGCATCTCTGTTTTGTCCGAGTTTAAAAGTAGAAAGTTTGCAGCCATCCACTTCCTTATGTCTGAAACACATGCTTCTAGCGAGGGCAATTTTGTGGCTTCACCATGTTTCATTGAAATGTACAGCTGTGTGTCATCCGCATAGCAGTGAAAGTTAACATTGTGTTTTCGAATGACATCCCCAAGAGGTAAAATATATAGTGAAAACAATAGTGGTCCTAAAATGGAACCTTATGGAACACCGAAATTTACAGTTGATTTGTCAGAGGACAAACCATTCACAGAGACAAACTGATATCTTTCCGAAAGATAAGATCTAAACCAGGCCAGAACTTGTCCGTGTAGACCAATTTGGGTTTCCAATCTCTCCAAAAGAATGTGGTTATTGCATCATGATCTCTTTCAATAATGACAGGAATGGAGGAGGTCTTTATCCTAGTGAGATTGCTAAGGTGAACACCGCCATGTTTAGTTTTGCCCAACCTAGGTCGAGGCACAGACACGGTCTCAATGGGGATAGCTGAGCTGACTACACTGACTGTGGCAGACTCCACTATGCTGGCAGGCTGGCTAACAGCCTGCTGCCTGACCTACACCCTATTTCATTGTGGAGCTAGAGGAGTTAGAGCCCTGTCTATGTTGGTAGATAAGATGAGAGCACCCCTCCAGCTAGGATGGAGTCCGTCACTCCTCAGCAGGTCAGGCTTGGTCCTGTTTGTGGGTGAGTCCCAGAAAGAGGGCCAATTATCTACAAATGCTATATTTTGGGAGGAGCAGAAAACAGTTTTCAACCAGCGATTGAGTTGTGAGACTCTGCTGTAGAGCTCATCACTCCCCCTAACTGGGAGGGAGCCAGAGACAATTACTCGATGCCGATACATCTTTATAGCTGATTAACACGCTGAAGCTTGGTGACCTCTGACTGTTTCATCCTAACATCGTTGGTGCCGACGTGGATAACAATATCTCTATACTCTCTACACTCGCCAGTTTTAGCTTTAGCCAGCACCATCTTCAGATTAGCCTTAACGTCGGTAGCCCTGCCCCCTGGTAAACAGTGTATGATCGCTGGATGATTCATTTTAAGTCTAATACTGCGGGTAATGGAGTTGCCAATGACTACAGTTTTCAATTTGTCAGAGCTAATGGTGGGAAGCTTCGGAGTCTCAGACCCCGTAACGGGAGGAGTAGAGACCAGAGAAGGCTCGGCCTCTGACTCTGACTCCTTGCTTAATAGGGAAAACCGGTTGAAAGTTTCTGTCGTCTGAATGAGCACACTGGTTGAGCATTCCTACAGCATTTCCCTCCAGAAACCATGAGAAAGTTGTCCGGCTGCGGGGACCGTGCGAGGGGATTTATACTAACTTTACTATCTGTACTTACTGGTGGCACAGACGCTGTTTCATCCTTTCCTAACGATTGCGTCTGAAGCTGGGCTTGCAGCACAGCAATCCTCGCAGTAAGGTGATCGTTCTCCTGTATATTATGAGTACAGCGACTGCAATTAGAAGGCATCATGTTAATGTTACTACTCAGCTTTGGCTATTGGAGGTCCTGACGAACCATGTCCAGGTAAAAAGTCCAGAGTGAAAAAGCTGAATGAAAAAAAAAGTTGAGGGAAAAACCAAAAATATAAACGGTAATTAAAAAGTAAAAACTGTTAAGTTGTCAGGTAGCAAAGTAAGGTTGGCAACAAAACACACATTAACACGTAAACAAGTCTGCAAGTTGTGACCGGAAGTGAAATAATGTGTCTGTAAACAATTGTTGGAAAAATTACTTGTGTCGTGCACAAAGTAGATGTCCTAACCGACTAGCCAAAACTATAGTTTGTTAACAAGAAATTTGTGGAGTGGTTGAAAAACGAGTTTTAATGACTCCAACCTAAGTGTATGTTAACTTCCGACTTCAACTGTATATTTATAGAATAGATTACACTATGATTAATGAATCTTATTGCAATAAGGTTACACCATTGCAATAAGATTAATCTTATATTTATGTTGTATATTTTGTTCAAATCTGTAAGGGGTTGTTAAGCTTGGCTCACATTGAGTTCAACAAAGTTGAAATCAAATGGTATTGAAATGTGGCCTATTAATTTTGACAGTTGGATGACTGCATTGGTATGTAAACACATGCTGTCTATGGCCCCTTGAGTTGGCAGAAACATGAAAAATGTAATGTGAATGTGTATGTCTTTAATTAAATTACCCGAAAAATAAAAGTGACTCAATCACCTGTCAATATGACGTTTGTCCCTTCCACCTTCCCCTTTATACCCACTATTTCCAATCCTTTGCACGAGTATACGAAGGGAGATGTTTCTGTTGGGTTATTTTGTTAAAATAATGATTGGTTATTGGGGCAGTTATTTTAGTCACCATGGGGCTTCCTGACACAGCTTAAATGGGCCTAACATAAATGGGCCTAACATAAATGGGCCTAACATAAATGGGCCTAACATAAATGGGCCTAACATAAATGGGCCTAACATAATAGGGAGCACAGTCGGCAACAGTATTCCTGCTGTTTTGGGGGTTGGGCTGTTCAAGCCAAGATAAAGCCTGAAGACATGCTTCCCAACCAGACCTGCTCACTCCTGACATGTTTATGGCAGTTTGCAAGGATTGGGAAGGGGTCAAATGGTCATGTCCGTCTCATAAGTCTGTCACCGACAGCCAACCACACAATCATTATTGTAGTTTACCTTTCCATTGCTGTAGCATGCCAAACATCACCCCAGACACTGTAAACTCTCCAGTCTAACCTCACTTCTGACTGGGTTGTGGTGTGAAATTCTGAAATCTTGAATTTTACAACTGTTGGATAAAACATCAGGGCTTGTTAGAGAGATGTTTTATGTGGAACAGGACCTGTAGTTCTTGATTCGTGAAGCAAAAGAAACACAAATTCTTGACTCCCTTTCTCTGTAGTCCACGGGGGCTAAAACAGCCTAACTGGTCCACGGCCTATAGCCAGCCTTCACTCTAATCCAAGGTCTCGGGAGGAAAAGGTTCTTCAAGGTGTCTGCACAGCTGGATAAACCAGTCGGGAAATCTTGGCCTCCGATGGCCAAAAAACTGCATTGTGTGATCATTGGGCTAATCATGTTTTTGCAACTTACGTAAACAGAGTTCATGTGAGAATGCCTTCGTCTATTGTCAGAGTCCGAATCAAAAGATTTAAAGGCTCTAAATATATCCAGATGAGACGCTGGCCTCCCACAATTCATCTGTTAAGCATCCATCTTATTAGTCAAGGTTTGATTACCATTTCATCATACTATCCAACACCAGACTTCCAGCACTGTGGGATAAACTGATTGACAGAAATGGATGCATCATGATAAAAGGGCTGCCAAACCAGGCTATATTTCATAATATTGGAAACACTACTCTGAAGGAAAAATACCTGCAATATGCAACATATTATTTTCACACTACATCGACTATTGTTTGTAAATTGGCGGCAGCCAACATGACCCAATGTAATAAGAGCACTGGATTATAGCGAGTAATTTCTGTCACAACAGAGACTACCTACCCTTTTTGTCCATCACTGTCTCTTTAAGAAACTGTGATTTATAACCATCATTAGCTTTGTGTTGATACTCCAATCTATTTGGCAATATTAGGATTCCTGTTATCTTTAATTAGGTGCCCTTTTGTTTATGTTACCTTTTCCTCTCAGCGTCAGGGATCAAATGTCTTTTTGATGAGCCTTTGAAAGGCCATCAGACATCAACATGTCCAACAGCATAACCAAGAGTGGTTTCAGTACATCGCAGTGGTGGGTTTGTGTCTTCATGAAACATGTGGCTCAATACTGTGGACAGTATTATTAAACTAATACAGTTTACAATGCCACAAAATTGGTCACTTAACTTGGCTTGAGTTTAATGGCAGTCTCTGGTGAGATCACTCAATCGAGCCTGGGAATTCTCTTAAAGCCAGCCATTCCCAACTTATTTTCTGCACCATAGTTTGAATTTCAAAGTCTGGTTTTATGTTAGTTTGCCAAATACAACAATGCCTTGATTAGGTTGTCATATTTCTAGGAATCATTGTTGTGCCAGTCCAGAAAAAAATCTCAGACGAAGGCCAAGAAGCCTATACATAAAGCTTAATAAAGAACAGTGATAGTAACACGGGCAGTGTGCGGGTTTCTCTTTTCTTTCATGTGCTAGTCCAGATAACAAATATTGAGGCACATACAGTATAACGGGATACTGCCATGGGTTCTTTCACTTGGTCTGTATGGGAGAGTCAATGTCAGAAGGAAATAGATTTGCCCATTTAAAATGATAATAGGGTGTTTTTCGCTGGTTAAAAGATATCTAGAGCTCAATCCCCTGCAGTTAAATCTATTTCTCATGACAGAATAAAAATCCTCACAAAATTGGACCATTAACGAAGGTGCACAGGGAATTCGGGAAATCAATGGCCCATTGCTGCAATAGTCATCCAATGGACAACTAACTTCACAAAGATTGATGCCCTTTAAAACGATGGGTTGTAATAACATTGATAGTATCCCTTAAGTTCTCAGATAAAGGGGCTGTTCTGAAGCTTTAGTCAGAACTTCTAAAATCCTAAAACATTTGACATGCAGATCTCAAATGGGTCAAAACGGACTGTTGCAATTTTTCCATCCTCCAATGATTTTCCTCCTCTGCTAACTATAAGTGGAGAGAGAGAAGGAAACAACTTCCCCCATTGTTTTTTCTTTTATTGGAAGGACTATTGTTCTGTAAGTTTCCTCCGAAGTAGAGGAAAAACAGTGTCATCTACAGTGGCCTACTATAGCAGTCACTATAGCAGTTCCGGAGGGTAAAGAGAGAGAAAGAGATGGGGGAGAGAGGGAAAGAAAGAGAGAGAAGGATTGTGGTTGGTGTGGCCTTAATTGGTCCCCAAGGTGGATGTGGCAGTTCCTTCGTGATTGTTTCTGCGAGGCAGATTGTTGGCAAGTATCTCCTCTTGGAGTGGGTCTAGTGTGAGAATATGCCAGTTTATCCGGGGATTGGGTCTGTTTTTCAAATTCCTGTTCCACATTGGTGTTAATGAAAGTCAGCCATCACCATCCATTCATTGCTCTGTATCTCGCTCTGGGGGCAGACTGTAAAGGGGGTCAAAAGGAAGTAGTAACAATGTCCAGGAAGTGTGTATGTATCAGAAATGAAACGCTATGAGACGAGGTCCACTTAAGCATATGGATGGTGGTACAGTATAATGGGTCAGGAGGTACTTTATACGGCAGTGATTCCCTCTCCCTCTCTCTCTTTCTCGCTCCCTCATTCTCTCCTGGCCTCTCTCTGGTGGCACCCTGCCGGACCAGCATGCCTGCGTGTCTTCTAGAAGCCCTAAGAAATCTGCTGATAAGTCCCAGCTCAAACATTCCCCAAACATTCTAAAATTATCATTATTAGTATTATGAATCTGATATCATCGCTTCGCTTCAGTTTGCCAATTATGTTATTTTTGTTGGGAAGGGATGGGATGGAGGAATAGGCTAGATGGAGAGAGAGAGAGAGTTGGGGTGTGGCAGGGTAGTGTGAAGTAGGAGGAATACCATGAAAATATTGTGGATTTTATAGATGGGAAATGTCAAAGGTCAAGTGGAATTATGTATATTATGAGGTCAGAGGTGAGCAGATTAGTTGTACTGTAAAACCATGACATATAATGCACTTATCTACTTCTCTTGTCTGGCAGATTCTTTCTTGAGCTAAAACAATGAGAAAGACTGGTTGGCTCATCAAGACTGTTTCAAGGGGAACTAGTGTGTTAAATCATAGGGCAGAAATGTCTGCCATGCTGAAATCTGAAGTCGTTATTTAGTTCCCATAGCCCTGGGAAACGCATGAGGTTTGAATACCCTGAATGTGACCCAGAGTAGGATTTCCTTTAGCGGAAAACAGAGTCATCAACTACAGTGTACTACTATAGCAGTCACCTACCCCCCAAAGTTTAGAGAAGTCTTGTTCTGTGGTTACTATCCAAAGATTAATCTAAACCTAAGGTTGGACTGCAGAAATACTCAGATATTCTTCAGAAAACCTTTTCATGAATAAATTAGCCTACAGGCCTTCAGGTTATGTTTTTGAGGGTCAACACCTGCCATTGGTTTATGAGAATATGATCCCTAAGAGGCTTAGACCTGAATGTTCATGTCATTGAAAGTATGACTAAAATGTAACCACAAAGGCTGAAGTAGAAGAGGGAAAAAACTCCCAACAAGAGCATGAGCTGCTACATGCACTTTGAATTGGATAAGATGGATGAAATTTACTTAAACCTAAAATTCTTGTACAATTTCCATTCAAACATGACTCGCCCATTCTTTGCCTAGTCCAGGTTCTACTCTGACCAGTATTCATCGCCCTCTTCATGGTGCCCACTTGGGCTTGGATGCTTGATGAAACACTTCGGACCCTACATTGTGGAGGCAGTAATGTCATTGCAGAGGAACAACATCTGGAGTGTGGTTTGGGCGTCTCGAGAGAGTTCTGGAGGCTTGCCAGTGGGCCCTGTTCTGTTCAGCCCTGGTCGGCTCTGTTCTGCTGTGTTCGTCCAACGGTGGCAGTGGGGTTCTATGTTGACATTCTAACTGGAAGGAACAACCATCTGCACCATGGCCATGGGCTCTGGAACTTGCTGGAGCTCTGGAACTCTTTGCACATGTGTAGGCAGGGTTCTACCCAAAGAATGTAAGAGTGGCGCTGCGCCATCTTGTGGACTTCCCACGCCACTATGTAAAAAATCTATAAAATGTTTTACTTGTTATCATGTAAGGTTCTAGATTGAGGGAAATGGTGGTTGCAGGTGTTCAAAAACACAGTACTCAGCATTACCACCTTGTTAAAAAATCCTGGGGAGAACCCCGGTGGGGTTCTGAAACAATGTTCTCTGTTCTTGACCTGTGTTCTGACTACTCTCAGTCTTGCTTATTGACAGGACAGTCTAGGAGACGGGACAGAGATCATGGAGGTGGATTCTCAGCTTGAAATGGAAAGTCTTTAATAGATTTCAGATGAACCTTGTGAGAAACTATAAGCATCAGGTTTTGATCAACCTCCTTCAATCCCAAATAGAATAGGAACCATTGATCCTGCCAGTTTTGTTGGTCAATTGTGACTCATACATGTGTTTTAAGTCTGTCTGGACAATGTCATCACCACTGAATCAAATGAAGATAAACTGCTTGCAACTAGGGCATGTGCATTTGCAACGTCTGGAGAACCTGAGAGGATCGGCCAAGCCCAATCTGTGATTATTGGACCGATAACTATCTCAGTACAGAGCCAGTGCTGCAGAACCCCACAGAAGAGACGTAAACACTTCTCCATCGATCAACTGGAACAAAGGATCATTGTACCACTCTGCAAACAGTGTATTCAGCTGTAAATTTCGCCTTCATGCTTCAAGAAATACGCAGGAAAACAACACCATCTGTGTCAGTACTTTATCTCTTTGAAACTTAATCCTTCTTCAAGGCAGCTGAGCCACTTCACTCTACATGCTACTGATAAAGCCTAAATGTTTCTGATAGGAGAACGGATACTGAGACTCTGGCTGCCCGATTGTATGATCTGTGTGAGTGGGGGGGGGGCTTAGGTGTCAGATGATTACTGAACTTCTTTAAATTGATTCAGTCAGTTAGGGACGGGCCAAAGAAAACCCATCCAACAGAAACCACTAGCTCCATTGTTCAGTAGGACCAAGAACTTAGGAATTCCTCCCTAAAGTAATCATAAGATGATTATGTCAAATATGTAGCTTGGGATAGAATATTCAAGGGTTGTACATAGCTTAAATATTTAAGTAGACTTTAACTTGAGAAATGTATCTAATAATGTTTCAGTCTCTGTCGACCCCAGAGGCCATAGGATGCCCAATTGTTTCACATAATATTTTATGGGTTAAACATACATCACATAGACATTTATGACCTCTACCTTTTGTGTACAATAATACTAAGCTTTCAACTGGTCTGTCCGTTGTTGTGATTATGTCTGGGACGGAGAAGTGTTGGTAATTTTGTTGCGATGACCAGTACATTTATTAATTAACACGGAATGTATTGTTTAAGTGTTTAACTCTATTCCTAGAGTACAATATTAAAATGTATCAAATAACTAAAGTAATATCTACAGTAACACTGTTATTCCTCTCGAAGCTACATACACACCCTGTTGGATGTCTTGTGTAGGTCAAGATCTGTAATTGATTGTTCGCAGTTTGGAGTGCATCTACATTTCACTGCAATTACTCATTTGTTAGCCTAATTAATCACATTGCTATCCTGATTGTGCTAGCATGGACATTAGCAGCCAACACAGGAAGATATGCCAGATACGGGTCATTTTAAGGTGCAGTCATGACCTACGCTGTAAGGGCCTCGAAAATGCATCATACCGGTTTTATTTCGGTATTTTGAAAGCGAATACTTTATTACTGACATGCGAAACATTTTGGGACTATATCAACAACGGCCTAATGAAACTGTCATGTCCTGACCATAGAAGGCCTGTATTTTCTATGGTAGAGTAGGTCAGGGCGTGACTAGGGGTTTTAGTCTAGTTTATATTTTCTATGTGGGGTTCTAGGTTTTATTTTCTATGTTGGGGTTTGTGTATGATTCCCAATTAGAGGCAGCTGGTAATCGTTGTCTCTAATTGGGGATCATACTTAAGTTGTATATTTCCACCTGTGGGTTATGGGATATTGTTTATGTTTAGTTGCCTGTTTTGTCGTCACGGTTCGTTTATTCTTTATTGTTTTGTCTTTGCTAAAGTTTCACTTCTTTAATAAATTATGTGGAACTCAAAGTACGCTGCGCCTTGGTCTGACATTCATTTGAACGAACGTGACAGAAACAAATAACAAAATATACTTTTTGGTTGGAGTTTTTCTTTAATATTGTTATGCAGGTGAGTGAGGA